>NW_006408835.1:2047553-2084548 GCF_000296735.1 Chrysochloris asiatica
TTTTTTTTTTAATTTCTGCACTAATACCAGACTATTTTAATTGTCATGTATTCATTATAATTCTTATTAGTCTACAAGGCATGTGGCCCCTACCTTTTCTTAGCTATTCTGGATGCTCCTTGATCCAGATAATGCTAAGACTTAAGAACACAGTCTAAGACTTAAGATAATGCTATAAGACTTTAGAACTCTTCAGAAGTCTTCCTACTCTTGGCATGCAAAAAGAGCTCTCTTGGAACTTTTCCATGTAAATATTTAATCATATTGTCAGTTCCAGAAAAAAAAAAAAAGGTAGAGTTTTAGTAAAGATTAAGTTAAATTCTTAACTGAATTTGGAAAATTGACAAATCTAAATTGTTAAGCTATTCGACCCAGGGTACATCTATCTATTGATTTCGATTTATGAAGGTAGATTTACCTATTTTTTTTCCTTTCAGTCCTGTCTGCAATTTTTGTTTCTATGAGACTTTATTTTAATTTACAAGTTTAGAATTGAAACATTTTTCTGATAATGATGTGTTGTTGTTAAGTGCTATAGAGTCGAGTCGGTTCTAACGCATATCGACTTTGGTTAGCAGTCCAGTGCTGACTCTACAATACCAGACCAGGATTCAGACCCCTGATACTCTAATGATGCCCTTTACCTTAGAATCATTTCTGTTTGACCTGTGCATCTTTTTCTATCTTCCTTTACCTCTTCCTTCCTTTATTTATAGTTGCCTCTATTTGATTACTATATATCTTCCCACACTTATTCATTAATCCTTCATAAAGCTTCTGTGACATATGTCAAACAGGTATCCTTAAAATCCAATTGTATCTCAACAGAAGTATTTCATCTATTGGAAATCATTTTAAGTAATAGCATGTTCAGATTAATTTCTATCTTTTGTGTTTTCTGTTAGCCCTGATTTTTATTTTTACTCTTTTCATATTTTATTATGGATTTGGTATTTTATTCCACTACTAGTTAAAAAGTTATATTGTTGTTGTTGTTAGGTACTGTTGAGTCAATTCTGACTAATAGTGACCACATGCACAACAGAACAAAATATTTTTCGGTCCTGTGCCATCTGCAAAATTGGTGCTACTTGAAACAAAATATAGATGGGTCTCTTGTGATGCAATGGTGAATAACTGTTATCAGGACTGATTGTGAGGGTTGGAAATCTAAAGATGAACATTTTGTAGCAAAGAAGGGAGTGATTAACTTATCAGTCTGAGCAGAGGACCCTGGGACCATTGATGGAGAAGAGCGAAGAGCAGAATCCTACCCAGAGAGGTGGTGAGGCCTGAGATGGAGGCAGAGAAGACAACGTCAAGAGATGGTGTGGCTGGGGACTTGGGATCAGGAGATGGAAAGGGGCTGAGGACTGTTGGGGGGGGAGGCGGTGCAGGCTTACAGGGTACACCCCTTGGTTGGGTGAGGATGCATGGACGGGATGGTAACTATGCCAATGAAATGATGGATGATGGAATGAATGTAAAGCTGATGTTCTCCCATGTAGACTATCACACAATTCACAATAGAACATTTAAAAAAAAAAACCTTAAACAAAAATTTCTCTTTTAAGATCTATTTGAGATCAAATTGACTAATGCAACCAGAAAGATTAGATAGGAACCTTAGGAGGCACTAAATTCATGCTAATGAAGGAAGAACAACTCAAAAGGAGGGTGAGAAAGGTTGCACAATTCAAAGAATGTAATCAATGTCACCAAAATGTGTGTGTAGAAACTTGAATTGCTGTATGTTTCTGCTGTGTGTATCCTCAACAACAACAAAATAAATAAAATTTAGATTAAAAAAAAATTGGTGCTACTTTTGAGGCCATTGGAGTGGCCACTGTACCAATCCATTTCATTGGGGGTCTTCCTCTTTTTCTCTGACCCTCCACTTTACCAAGCATGATGCCCTTCTTCAGTGACCAGTCTCTCCTGATAACATGTCTAGAGTATAAGAGATAAAGTCTGGTCATCCTGGCTTCTAAGGAGCATTTTGGCTGTACTTCTTCTAACACAGATCTGTTTGTGCTTCTGTCAGCCCATGGTACTCACAATATTCTTCTCCAACACCATATTAAAAATGTATCAATTCTTCTACAAGCTTCCTTATTCATTGTCTAACTTTCATATGCATATTTGTTGTTGTTGTTGTTGTTAGGTGTCATCAAGTCTGTACCAACCAATAGCAACCCTATGCACAACAGAACAAATATTGCCCACTCCTGGGCCAACCTCTCAATCATTGCTACATTTGAGCCCATTGATGCTGCCACTGTACCAATCCCATGCATATAAGACTACTGAAATTATCATGGATTGGGTCAGACACATCTTGGTTCTCAAACTGATATCTTTGCTCTTGAATGCTATAAAGAGATCTTGAGCAGCAGATTTTGCCTAATTTGATATATCATTTGATTTCTCAACTGCTTCTTCCATGACTGTGGATTGTGGATCCAAGCAAGCTGAAGTCTTTGATAACTTCAATCTTTTCTTTATTTCTCAGGATGTTATTTATTGGTCCAGTTGTGAGGATTGTTGTTTTCTTTACACTGAGGTGAAACCCATAAATATGGTGAAAAAATACAGCCCTAGTGCATACCTTTCCTGATTTTAAACCACTCAGTATACCCTTGTTTGGTTTGGAGGCCCGAATCTATGTATAGATTCCTCATGAGCACAATTAAGTGTTCTGGAATACCCATTCTTCCCAATGTTGTGTATAGTTTTTCTTGATCCACACATTTGCATTGTCAGTAAAGCACAAGTAAGGATGTTATATATTCTTTATTGGCCACTAGACGTTTTTTCATGCATACTTAATGCATAAAGTTAATCAATAATTTTACCTTGATCCAGATAATGCTAGGACCTGACAACCCTTCAACTTCATCCCTTCGCCTCTGACTTACTTTCTATTTTTGTACTTTCAGCTCAATAAAGACTATGGCTACTGCCTTAGAATTCATATTAAGTTGTGTGTTTTATTTTCTGAAATTAAGGTTTATATCCAATATTGGCAGACCCTCATCTCTGTTTCCCAAGGATCTTCCAGTGCCAGCTTTGGATGTAACCATAAAGTGTTCTTCCTCAGACTTTTAAGAAGAGAAAGTAAAACAGGAATTAAACCATTTCACTCACTTATATTTACCAATATAAAAATGGCCAGAGAATAGTCTCCTGTCCCTCACCATCTCCAGGCTAAATCAAATCAACATCTAGCAATCAAGAACTGAGTCCATTAGTATATTCTAGATTCTTGGTCTCCATTTGTGGTTGTAAGAATCTTCTAAAGTCTTTTTCAGAGAAGGGAACTCTGAGACTCCAAGAGAGGAAGTGACTGAGGTCAGGCAGGAGTCAGTTGGAAGAACTAGAAATAGACCTCAGGTCTCACTCTCAGTTTAGACAAAGCAGCATGTTCTGCTTGATGCTGTTAGTGGAATAAATGAGAGGGAGAGAGAAATCCAACAGTCGCTATATTTGTAAAGTTGATGCAAAATATATTTTTTTAAGAATAATTCTTTCTGCTTCCATTACACTCAAGCTCACCTGAAAATTCTTTGCTAACTGGTTTTGTCATAGTTGGTTAGCATCAAGTCGGTTCCAACTCATGGCAACCTTATATATAACAGAATGAAATAGTGCCTTTTCATTACTATGCATGATCTCCACGATCATTGGGATGATTGAATCCAATGTTGCAGTCACTGTACTTCAAGTGCCATGCAATCTAGGGACTCAGCTTCCAGAACTATATTGGATACTGTTCTGTTGTGATCCATAGTGTTCTCATGGGCTAATTTTTGGAAGCAGATTGCCAAGCCTTTCTTCCTAGTCTAGGTTCATCTGAAATCCTGTCCACCAGGGAAATATTGATTGTTTAGCTTCCAACATCATAATAATACACAAGCCACCATAGTATGACACACTTACAGATGAGTGATGGTTTTAAATTTTGGAGAATGGAACAGCCCAGGTTGAAGAAAGCCAGAAGGATAAGCAGCTGCCTTTCCAACAGATGCAGACAAAGTTAAATGATTAGTGCATGCATCTGGCAGTCTTCTTGTTCTGTGTTTGTAGTGTAGGCTAATTCTATGTAGAAGACCTCTTTTCTTCAATGATTGGGAATTTACCATAATGAGTCTTTCCCTCAATGAGGATAGCAGCACATAATTATATTTGCATGAGAGGCACATCTGAAATAATTTTCAGGCCACTTTTGGAAATTGCAGTGTGAAGAGGGCAGAATATACTCTTATATTGCTGCTTTGCCAGTGCTGAGCTCCCAGGATTTAGAACCTCAAAGAAGAGGATGCCTTTGGAGGAGAAATTTATCATTTCTTTGTTTCTCTAAGGAGTCCTGGTGGTACAGTGGGTTATGTGTTGGAATGTTAACCTCAAGGTAAGCAGCTTTGTGGAAGAAAGTGGAGGATTTCTGCTCCTGTAAACATGTATAGCCTCAGAAAACCTACATAGGGTCGCTATGAGTTAGAATAGATTCAATGTCAGTGGATTTGATTTGTGTTTTGTTCCTCTAGTTGTATATTTTTTTCTCTGGCTTGATGCTAGGAGTCCTACATATGGGCCCCCTATTAGAGTTCAAGGCCTATATCATATGGTAGGAGAGAAAGAAGTACAAGCTAAACTCAGTCTTTTCTAATTGCCTCTCTTTCCCAGAAATAAGAGTCTACAGAGAAAACACAAATGGAATCTAAATCTGGTAAAATTTGCAGAACCTCAAGGTTTCGCTAGGTCAGGAACAGGGTAAAAATAGTCTCTCAGGATGAATCCTGGCCAGGAAAATAGAGACAAGTAAATGACAAGATACTGCATTTTAAATTTTCACTGTTTTAGACCTCCTACTTCATTTCACTGGTTTTCTCTGAGCCATTTCTTTCTCCCAACACCTTCACTGGACTGTGGATGAGTAGATGGGAGTTATGGATTCCAGGAGACAGGGGAATAGGGAATTATCAAAGGTCTCCTTAGAAAAAGTATTGTGCAAACGGATCCAATGAAGTGGATGATATGTCTACAAAGCCAGACAAATTTGTGACACGAGACCACACTGTCTTAATACAAAATAAGACCATGTCCTGATGACCTCAGGGCCCCAAATGAAAAGGAATAACTAGACGTCACTCAATCTTCCAAATGACTCAAGCTACTCCAGCAAGCAAACGATGGTCTTATTTCTAAAAATCTTCAGGATAAAGACAGCCCTGCTTCCTCCTACAGTATTGCCCTTTCTGTCAGGCAATTTTTTTAACACTTCACACTAATTTTTCTTTGGGTGGCCCAGTCCCATTTTCACTCAGTTATTCATTCTATCCAGATTGAATAACTATATTTTAGGGTCATAGAATCAGATAGCATCCATCAACCATCATGGTCACACAATTCTTTTTTTAAATGACTACTTAAAGAAATTTAAGGAGCTCTGGTAGCGTAGTGGTTACGAATCGGGCTGCGAACCGCAAGGTCAGCAGTTTGAAACTACCAGCTGTTCTGCAGGAGAAAGATGAGGCGTTCTGCTCTCATAAAGATTTACAGCGTCAGAAACCCTGTACAGGGTCACTATGAGTTGGAACCAACTCCACAGCACACAGCCACCACCACCACTTAAAGAAATTTAACAACTAAGGCCATTAATAGTAAGACTAACTCTCACTCTTAAAAACTTCTCCCTTAGAACAATTGCTGTTGTTTTTAAGTGCTATTGAGTCAATTCCGACCCATAGCGACCCTGTATAGGGTTTCCAAAGAGCAGCTGGTGATCTTGAACCACGGATCTTGTAGTTCAAACTGACTTTCAGTTCTGTAAGTTATAAGTAACACAAAAACCCCTCAAACCTGTTAAGTAAAGAGTTTTTTGTTTGTTTGTTTGTTTTACTGTTTGCTTTTATATTTTATATTAAAGTATGTTTATATTTTATATATTGTTTTATTTTCTTTCTTATTTTCTTTCTAAAATAGTAGTTATATCTCATGGGACCCAAGGGTTAAAAAGTAAATCAAAGCCTTATCAGTATTTAAAGCATTGAACACAGTGGAAAACCTAAATTTCTCTCTCATCTCTACCAGGTCTAAAGTATCTTGACACTTTGTCTTTCATTGTCTCTCTCATTCTCCAACTCTGCAAATGTGCTTTTATCTATTGTGGCATGTTGTTGTTAAGTGCTGTCAAGTTGGTCCTGACTCATAGCAATCTTGTATAGGGTTTCCAAGGAATGGCTGGTGGGTTTGAGCCACCATATTGCAGTCCAAATCAACCTTGCAGTCTAGTGCCTATGCTATAGTGCCACACCAGGCATATATATATATATATATATATATATAACTCTATACCACCAGGTATATATATAATTATATAACTAAATAAGGCTACTTTAGCTTCAGCTTTACAAGCTTTCTTGGGTACCAACCTGCATGATAGGTACCAATTCCAAAATCCTGGAAGTGAAAAATCTAACTGGCCCATTTTGGATTAGGGACAATCCATAGTTCAACAAACTATGTCCAGAAAAGATGGACTGATGGTTGAAATCGATACAGGCCCATAAGCCTTACATGGGCTCCTAAAACTTACATAGTGTATGAACTAATTAATAACTCTGATAGATTTAAAATAATTATTAAGTATTATTGACACCACGGGAGAACTGGTGTAGTGCTATAGCATAAGTACTAGACGTCTAACTGCAAGGTGAGCTATTTAAACCAATGAGTTGCTCCTTGAAAACCCTATGCAGGGTGGCAATGAGTCAGAACTAACTTGATGGCACTTAGCAACAATAATTCAATCCACTACAAATAAGAAAATGGCAGCTTTGGATTAGTGGAGGAGAAATGTCTTGTGTACTTTCATCATTCCCTATTATTCTTTACTTTTGTTAAGATTAGACCTCAATACTTAGAACATATTAGGTAGACCAAGTCATCTTTCATAATAGTCAATGGTAACCTACTACCTGTTAACTGAGTAGGTTAATGGCTCATAGATCATGAATCTGATCACCAATGGGTCAGTTATGAATGTCGTGTTCCCTGGCACAAGTCTTACATGCGTATTCAAAGTGTGTTGTTGATCACAAGAATGTGTACGCAAGATAGTGATGATAACCAGCCTCTATCCATCACGTGTTGAGAAACAAACTATAACAAAGTAATACAGATAATAATCATTTGTATTATCTCTGCAAAAAAAAAAATAAAGAAATGCATGTTTATATGGAAGATGGGTAAAAGGCCATATGAACGCCCAAATTTCAATAACACTTTAATACACCCATTCTTCCCAATGTTATCTATAGTTTTTTTTTATTTTAATATGGTTCGCTCAATCAAATGCATTTGCATACTCAATAAAGCACAAGTAAATACCTTTCTGGTATTCTCTGCTTTTAGCCAAGACCCATCTGATGTCAGCAATGATATCCCTCATTCCATGTCCTCTTCTAAATCTGGTTTGAATTTCTGACTGTTGCTGTCCTGCTGTAATCATTCTTTGTGTTCAGCAAAATTTTACTAGCATGTAATATCAATGATATTATTCAATGATTTCCTCATTCTGTTGGGTCACCTATATTTGGAATGGGCACAAATATGGATCACTTCCAATTGGTTGGCCAGGTTGCTTCTCAATTTGGGAGCATAGGTGAGTGAGCGCCCCCAGTGCTGCATCAATTTTCTGAAATATTTCCATTTGTATTTGTATTTGGTCACTAACACCTTCAGTGCAACTTGGACTTTTTCCTTCAGTGTCAAGGGTTGAATATTAGCTAATCTTTTGGTACAGTAACTCTGTATGTCTTCCACTTTTTTTGGTGCTTCCGATATCATTCAATATTTTGCCCATTTTCTGTTGTTAAGGGTCCTTGAGTCGGTACCTATTCATAGTGACTCTATAAAGGTTTCCAAGTCTATAAATCTTTATGTTGTTGTTAAGTGCTGTCAAGTCAATTCTGACCCATAGCGACCCTGTATAGGGTTTCCAAGGAGCAGCTGGTAAGCTTGAACCACTGACCTTGCAGTTCAAATGACATTGCAGTCTGATGCATTAGCCCACAGCGTCTTACCAGGACTCCATAAGTCTTCATGGTGGTGGTGGTGGTTACGTGCCATGGAGTCAGTTCTAACTAATAGCGACCCTGTACAGGGTGTCCGAGGCTGTAAATCTTTATAGGAGCAGAAAGCCTCATCTTTCTCCTGTGAAACAGCTGGTAGTTTCAAACTGCTGACCTTGCAGTTCACAGCCTGATTCATAACTACTATGCTACCAGAGCTCCTATATATCTTTATAGGAGTCTATAAATCTTTATCCCAAGAAGCAGCTGGTGGATTTGAACTGCTGAGCTTTGTGGTTAACAGACCAACAGATAACTAACTACACGACTATGGATCTAACTTATACTCATAGATGTTGACATTATTCATACACTGTGAAGTCTAATATGACCACTTATCTGTCAGCTTGTTGTACTGTGTTAACTTGTGTGTCACTGTGTGCTGGAAGCTGTGTCACCAATGTCTTAAATATCAGAGAGTCACACAAGTTGAACAGGTTTCAGTATAGCTTCCTGACTAAGACAGTCTAGGAAGCAAGAGAGGCACACCAATTCAGATGATTAGACACTAATTATGAAATACCAGAGGTGGTGTGGGAGGCTAACAAGAACATAATAAATGAAGAAAGTAAAAGGGGATTTCAAAAACAGGAAAGAAAAAGAAGGCCAAAATGAATGTCCAGAGAGACTCTAAAAGAGGAGAGAGGGATGTCTGGTCCATGGGCCATTTGAGGCCCTTAAACTCATTTGGTCTGGCCTATCAATGCAACCGCAGTTCCAGCCATCACATTTTGTTGTTGTTGTTAAGTGCCATCAAGATGGCTCTGGCTCATAGCAACCCGTATAAGGTTTCTTAGGAGCTGCTGATGAACTTGAACTGCTGACCTTGCAGTTCAAACTGACCTTACAGTCTAGTGCATTAACCCATAACAACTCACCAGGACTTGCTATGAGTCTAAACCAACACAACAACATTCAATAATGACATCAGCATGGACCAAATATTGACTAATACAGAAAGCATTAAAATAAGATGCAAGAAATACCCAAAGTATTGGCTGATGCTCAATAATTTCAAGATGTACTAAGAAATGTGGAAGGCAGCTATACGGCCAAACAAATGGAAGAGACCTATATTCGTGCCCATTCCAAAGAAAGGTGACCCAAAGGAATGAGGAAATCATAGATTAACATCATTAATATCATATGCAAGTAAACCATTGCAAAAGATAATTTAAAAAACAATTGCATTAGTACATCAACAGGTAACTGCCAGAAATTCAAGCTGGATTCAGAAGAGGACATGGAATAAGAGATGTTGCTTCTGATGAATTGCATTAGCCAACACTGCCACACAAGGACTCTTTAACGTGTTAAAGAGCAAAGGTGTCCCTTTGATGACTAAGATGTGTCTGACCCAAGCCATGATATCTTCAATAGCCTCATATTCATGTGAAAGTTGGTTAATGAATAAGGAAGACTGTGCAAGAACTGATGCATATGAATTATGGTGTTGGCAAAGAATACTGAAATTGCTATGGACTTCCAAAAGAACAATTCTGTCTTGAAACAAGTACAGTTAGAATGTTCCTTAGAAATGAAGATGATGAGACCTTGGCTCTAGAACTATGGATATGTTGCCCGGAGAGGCCAGGAGGGGCCAGGAGGGACGAACAAGAGGAAGACCCTCAGTGAGATGGATTAACACAGTAGCAGCCACAATGGGCTTAAACATAGCAACACTTGTGAGGAGGGTGCAGAAAGGACAGTGTTTTGTTCTGTTGTGCTTAGTACTGCTATGAGTTGGAACCAACTCCAGGGCATTTAACAACAAGTAACAGCATAAAGCCTGTTAAAATAAAAGTTTGCTTAAATATCTCAAGTGTTTGTTTGTTTGTTTGTTTTTTAACTGTTACTTAGGTTTTTAGATTTTCCCAATCTAAATTTAGCTTCTTACGATTCTTTAAAAATGCTTATACCTAATCAACTTGCTACCTATAAGTATAATCCCACTCATGGGAGCCCTATGGAGTAAAGTAGGATTGCTCTGTAGGAACTCTGACTGAAAAATTTCCATGGGAACAGACAGTCACATTCTTCTTCCTTTTTTCAACAGAACGTATTGCAACCTGGTGCTTGAATTTTTTCTTCCATTTTTTTCAGCTTGAGAAATGCTGAGCATGTTCTTCCCTTTTGGTTTTCTAACCCTGGATCTTTGCACATTTCAATATAAAATTTGATTTTGTCTTCATGAGCTCCTTTTAGAAGTTTTCTGTTCAGCTCTTTGATGCCCTCATTTCTTCCATTCACTTTAGCTTCCCATGTTCAAGAGCAAGTTCCAGACTCGCTTCTGACATCCATTTTAGTTGTTTTTCTTTCTTTCCTGTCTTATTTAAAGACCTTTTGCTTTCTTCATGTATGAAGTTCTTGGTGTCATCCCACAACTCTTCTTGTCTTCATTCATTAGTGTGTATTGCATCAAATCTCATCTTGAAATGGTCTCTAAATTCAGGTGGCCTGTGGGTTAATGTGCTGGACTGTAAGATCGGTTTGAACCACAAGGTCAGTGCTTCAAGATCACCAGCTGCTCCTCAGAAACCCTATACAGGGTCGCTATAAGTCAGAAACAACTCCGCAGCACTTAACAACAACAATACTCAATGTCATTATTTTGACTCTTGTGGATTTGTTTTAATTTTTTTCAGTGTCAGTCTGAATTTGTATATGAGCAATTGTTGGTCTATTCCATAGTTGGCCCCTGGCAAGATGTGGACTGCCTCTTCTTTCTTCCTTCCTAGGCTGATGATATTCAGTTTCTTCATTGTCTGTTCCTACAGATGTTTCAATCAGTTTGATTCTTGGTGAGGTCCACATATGTAGTTAGTGTTTATGTCATTGGAAAAAAAAACCAAGACATTTGCAAAAAGTAAGTCATTGGTCTTGAAAAATTCTATCATGCTATCTCCAGCATCATTTCTATCACCAATGCCATATTTTCCAACTATGGATCCTTCCTTTTATTTCCAGATTTCCAGCTTTCACATTCCAATCACCAGTAGTTGTCAGTGTACTTTTATTGCATATTTGATCATTTTCAGACCTAAGAAGTTGTTAGAATTCTTCAATTCCCTTATCATTGGTGCATAAATTTGATACCCATAAGTCTCACTTTAAGCACATCTCAATGAGTAGTTGCACATCAGATCACTGGTGATCCATTGAATTTGCATTGGCTGATTTTCAGAAGGGAGTTGCTAGGTCTTTCTTCCTAATCTATCTTAATCTGGAAGCTTCACAAAAACCTATTTAGCACCATAGCAACATGCTAGCATTCATGAACAAATGGATGATGGCTATGCATGGTGTGCCTTGAATGAGAATTGAACCCAGGGCTCCCACATGGAAGACAATAATTCTCCCACTGAACTGTCACTGTCATTCTCAAAGAAACTTGGATGCTCTTGCTGCTGTTGTCAAGTTGATTCTGTGACCCTATACGACAGAGTAGAGCTACCCCATAGGATTTTCTAGACTATAATCCTCACAAGTCCATATCGCCAGGTCTTTTCTTCTGCAGAACCACTGGTAGGTTTGAACCCCAACCTTGTTAGCATTTGAGTACTGAACCATTGCACCACCAGAGCTACCTGCATATAAATCCTTATCTGAATGTATGCTTCCTGGGGGACACAGCCAGAGACAGATGGTTATCAGAATTATGAACAATATAAAAAAACCACTGAAAGAAAGCTTTGTAAAATAGACCAAAAAAAGTGAGATTTCTTAAGCCTTGGAAACCCTATACAGGATCACTATGAGTCAGAACTAACTCAACAGCACTTAACAACAACATTTAATATAGGCTCTCTCAGGGAGGATAAACAGAAGACAAGTAGGAACTAGGCTGTGCTTAGAATGTTATAGGTATGGTAGGGATGTTGACATTTCACTTCAGTGTACCAGGTGATACGACCTTAATAAGAAATTAAGTGCAATTTTGACATTATTTCAATTTGCGTTTAGCCATGTTTTTCCAAGGGTGCTACTACCCAGTTTATTATAGTTTGTTTTTCTTAAATAGTTGTACTCTTCAGACCATTAATTGTTTTGGAGTATGAGCTTATTTTCCTAGGGTAATAACTACTCCAGTTATATGTATTTAAGAAAGGCAGATCCTTGTTCACCAGAGAGAGCTTATAGGGAATGCAGAAAATCCAAAGAAACCCCCAGCAAAGTCCTATTTGCTCATATTCCTGGAGCCACTTCTGGTTACGAGTTTACCTTTAAACCTTTAGGAGGTCTGTAAGGCACCACCAGCACCTGTGCCCTTGTTGTTGTTGTTATTGTTAATTGCCATCAACTGAGCTCCAACTTACTGTGACCCCGCGGAGAGCAGAGGAACACGCCCAGTCCTGGGCCATCTTCATGACTGTTGATAAGCTCAAGTCCCTTGTCATGGCCACTGTGTACTGTGTGTGCCTTCCAACCTAGGGGGCTTGTCTTCTAGCACTTTACGAACAATATTTTGCTGTGACCCATAGGGTTTTCATTGGCTAACATTTTGAAATAGAATGCTAGGCCTTTCTTCCTCATCTACCTTGGTCTGGAAGTTCTGTTGAAACCTGTTCACCACTGATTGCCCTGGTAGTATTTGAAATACCAGTGGCACAGCTTCCAGTATCATAGCAGCCCATAAGCAACACAGCATAACATATTACAGATGGGTGGTGGGGAACTTGCTAGATTTGCACATTTTCATGCTTCGCATAGTCCTAGCAGAAAGTAGGTAGAACCCAGCAATCTGTTTTTTAACAAGTCTTCTAAATGATGCTAGTGCATGCTCAAATGTGAAAGCTAAATCCTTTAGAATATAACATATGGGGAGGGTCTATCTTTGTAGCTATAATATGTCTCTGAGGTTTTAGAATTAGCAGGTTGGGAGATCCTGAGGACAGCTGGTCACTTCTTCTGTCCATGTTCAATGCTTCATACCAGAATGACTTTGGTGCGTCCCTGGTATTCCTCAACAGACAATGGCATCCATGATCTGGAATGTTTCTGGAATACATTAAAGAAAGGAAGCAATAATTGTCTAGGGTCAAGTGGGCAAAATCAAGGGTAGAATTTAAAACTCTTTTTTATTTTTTCCATCTATCTTCTCACCACCCTGTCTCCTAAGCTTCAGTCCACCCACTTCCCCTTTCCATATGAGTTCAGGACAGTCCTTAGCCTTTTGGAGGGTTTCTAGTGCTTGTCTCAATTTATTCCTAGAATATTCACATTTCTCTTTGATCCCCATAGCTTCATCAAGTTTAATTTGTTGGTTTGCCATTTAGTTACCCACCTGGGAATTTTTACTTTGTAAGTCTCCAGACCTAATTTTCTAGAATAGTCTAACTTTGTGTGATTCTAGGACAGACTCTTACCACTTCTATGCTTTTTCTTCTATGAACAGTGAGGTTTCAGGCGGCATACTCTGTTGTAAGAATATTTCTCATGGAGTGATTGTCATGTTTCCTTTTTGGTTTTATTTTGGATCATATTTTTCCAAAACAAAAATGCTGTCCCTCTTTTATAAAACTAGAAACAAAATGACTGAAGAATTTGGTTTATTACTAAGGAAACCCACTAGTGGCTGCTCTTGCAGCCTATAAATTGAAATTCTGCTCAGCACCTTTTGAATTCTAGAATCATCCAAAGCCTTTCTTAGAGTTGGAGATTATGTTTTGATTTCTTCTCTTAAGTAAAGAATTAATGACTCAGTATATAACCTATTACCATCTGCCCCATAGCATTTCCAAGGCTATAGTCTTTGCTGGAGCAGATCACCACACGTTTCTTCCATAGAGAAGCTGATGGTTTCAAATAGCTGCCCTTCCTGTGAACAGCCTAGTGAGTGCTGAACCATACATGCCAATAGAACTCCTCAGCTCTTCATGAAACACCTTCTAATTTCTTGTGTATCAGAAGATACAAGACATTGGAATCCATACACACAATAAACTCACCTTTGAAAAATACTTTTTGGTCTTTTTATTTCAAAATCTAGCATGCGATTCAGTGCTGGTGGTGGTTATGTGCCATGGAGTCGGTTCTGACTCATAGCAACCCTGCATAGGGTTTCCAAGGCTGTAAATCTTTAGAAGAGCAGAAAGCCTCATCTTTCTCCCATGGAATAGTTGGCAGTTTTGAACTGCTGATATTGAGGTTAGCAGCCTGACTCATAACCACTACGCTACTTCTTAGGTCCCATATTTTTTTAAGAAAACAATTTATAACGATGCAAAGTTCCTTCCTTCTTAAGTGTACATGAAATCTCCATTTTGCCAGATGATGTGAATAAAAAAATAATAAAATGGAAACATACTGTAATCTGAAATTTAGTGGGGGAAAGTAATTTATTAAGTTTTTTTAAAAACATAGATTATAAAGCACATCAAGGTACCTCCTTTTTCTCTTTACTGGAAAATTTGAATATCCCAAAATGCAATTAAAAGCACATTAAATGCTTTTGAAAGTATGATTTAAATGTGTTTCACTCACCCATTTTATTTCAGAAACTGGCACAACCACTGCGTAAAAATGGACTTTTTCTGTACTTTTAAGCTTTTCTTCTATTAGGTGGGGGGTGGGGGGTAGTTATAATGGTTCTCACCCTCATCTCATGTTGTTAAAATGTCTTTCGTTTTTGGTGGACTGCTGGAGAGCAGGGATCTCTTCTATTTGTTCAGCTGCTTTGGCCTCCATAGTGTATGTATTACTTTGGAGCTCATGCGGTAAATTCACACAAAAAAGTTTGTGGAGATGCAATTACGTGTCTTCTGAACTTTGTATATGTCTTTTTGTCCCCACCATTTTGCAATATGGTCTTATCTTGTCTCATTCCTGATAAAAGTTACTAACTGGGCTATCAAAACAGCTTTACTCAGTACTCTTGGATTCATTTATATCTTAGATGTAAATTAATTTTCAAAGCTGTTTTTTATTTTGTGGAGTTCCTTTCCCCTTCAAGGATAAATTAATTATCATATGATAGTTTCCAGCAAAATTCTACTCTAACTTCAGATTATTGTCTTTTTGATTCTGTGAAGCAAATCAAATCAAATTATTTCAACCACATTTATTTTTTTAATGTACATAGTTTTATTGATAGAATTGTTGGGTACAGTGAATCTTTTCTAACATACTGCTTCATAGGTTTTCTAGGCTGTAATTCTACAAGAGTCCTGGTGTGGTGCTGTGGGTTAACACGCTGGACTGCAGGTAGGTTTGAGCCACAAGTTGGCAGTTCAAGCTCATTGGCCGTTCCTCAGAAGCTCTATACAGGGTCATGACTATGAGTCAGAACTGAATCGATGGCACTTAACAATTTTACAGAAGTAGGTCTCTATGGAGCTGCTGGTGAGTTTGAACAGCAGCCTTTCCTTAGCTACTGAGCACTTAACCATGCACCCCCAGGGCTCATTTGTTGATACTATTAAGTATTACTCCAGCGTTGGAAACCCTATGGGGCAGTTCTATTCTCTCCTATAAGGTTGCTCCACAGCAATGTGTTTGGTGTTTTCGGTAATGTTATTGCTGTTTTTGTTGTCAAATGTTGTCGAGTGAGTCAGTTTCAACTCATTCTTTCAACTCATTGTTTC
This sequence comes from Chrysochloris asiatica, assembly GCF_000296735.1. Taxonomy (NCBI): domain Eukaryota; kingdom Metazoa; phylum Chordata; class Mammalia; order Afrosoricida; family Chrysochloridae; genus Chrysochloris; species Chrysochloris asiatica. Next base: position 2,063,269 of record NW_006408835.1, read on the forward strand.
AACTCTATATAGGATTTTTGAGGGATAGTTGGTGAGTTTTAATTGCTGACCTTGTATTCGCAGTCCAGTGCTTATTCTACAGTGTACTAATAATTATGCATGACCAGCACTGGACTGTGAACCACAAGGTCAGCAGTTCAAACCCACCAGCTACTCCTTAGAAACTCTATACAGGGTCTCTATGAGTTGGATGTGACTCAACAGTGCTTAACAAACTACATAGTAATGGATTGTTGGGTGTTGTGGGGTTGGTTTCAGCTCATAGTGACCCTATATGCACAACAGAACAAAACACTGCCTGGTACTTCGCCATCCTCACAATTGTTGTTAGGGTTGTTGTTAGTTCATTGCTGCTGTCACTGTGTCAGTCCATCTCATTGGATGGCTTCCTTTTATTGCTGACCCTTTTTCACATGATGTCCTTCTATAGTGACTGGACCCTCCTGATACTTTGTGCAAACTATGAGAGCCAAAGTCTCACCACCCTGGTTTCTAAGGAGCATTGTGTTTGCACTTCTTACAACACAGATTTGTTTGTTCTTCTGGCAGTCTGTGGTACTTTCGAGATTTTTCTCTAACACCATAATTCAAATGTATCAATTCTTCTAAGGTCATCCTTATGCATTGTTCAACATTCACTTGCATATGAGACTACTAAAAATAACATGGCTTTGCTCTTGAACACTTTAAAGAGGTCTTATGCAACAGATTTGCCTCATGCAATATGCCATTTGATTTCTTGGCTGCTGCTTCTGTGAGTGTTGATTGTGGATCCAAGCAAAATTAAGTCTGACAATTTAAACCTTTTCTCTATTTTTCATGATGTTATTTATTGATCCAATTGTGAGAATGTTTGTTTTCTTCACATTGAGGTGCAACTCATACAGAAGTCTTTGAACATCATCAGTAAGTATTTTAAGTCCCCTTTGTTTCTAACAAGCAAGGTAGTATTCTCTGCATATCGCAGGTTGTTAATGAGCCTTTCTCCAGTCCTGATGCCACATTCTTCTTCATATAATTCAGCTTCTCAGATTATTTTCTCAGCATATCGATTGAATAAGCATGGTGAAAGGATATAACACTGGCTCAAACTTTTCCTGGTTTTAAATCATTCAGTATCCCCTTGTTCTGGTCTAATGACTGCTTTTTGGTCTGTATAAATGTTCCTTATGAGCAAAATAGTAATGTAGTGCTGTCAAAAAAATTATCAAGAAAAAAGTACAAATCATTCATGAATCTCTCTTGTACAAATATTAACATCTTAGCAAACACTTTTCTGGATACAACACTATCCTGCAACTTCATTTTCTCTCAACCACTTTTGTAGTTTTTAAGTTTGTTCCTAGGAAAATAAATATGTTATATCAATATCTATATCTATATCTATATATCAATTGGAGTCCTGGTGTGGAGCTATGGGCTAGTGAGTCAGACTGCAAAGTTGTTTGAACTGCAAAGTCAGTGGTTCAAGCTCACCAGCTGCTCCTTGGAACCCTATATAGGGTTGCTATGGGTCAGAATCGACCCGACAAAACTTAACAACAACAACAAATATATATCAATTACTTTGGCTACTCAATAATATTCATTTGCATGACTTTATGGAATATGATTTTATCCGTGATGGGCATTTAGTTTGTTTTCAATTTTTGTTTTTAAAATCCTCATTGTAATGAATATATGTATATACATAAACATACATAAATATATAATTCCATATACAATCAATCGTTTCTCTGGCATTGTTGTTGTTGTTATTAGGTGCCATCGAGTCGGTACCAACTCATAGTGACCATATGCACAGCAGAATGAAACAATGCCCGATCCTGGGCCAACCTTACTATTGTTCCCACACTTGAGTCCATCGATGCTGCCACCTGGCCAATCCATCTCATTGGGGATATTCCTCTTTTTCTCTGACCCTCCACCTTACCAAACATGATATCCTTCTCCAGTGACTGGTCCCTCCTTACAATATGTCTGAAGTATGAGAGACAAAGTTTGGCCATCCTGGCCTCCAAGGAGCACTCTGGTTGCACTTCTTCCAACACAGATCTATTGGTTCTTTTGGCAGCCCATGGTACTTTCAATATTCTCCTCCAACAGCACAACTCAAATGCATCAATTCTTCTATGCTCTTCCTTATTCACTGTCCAGCTTTCGCATGCCTATGGGGTTATTGAAAATACCATGGCTTGAGTCAGGTGCACCTTAGTCCTCAAGCTGACATCTTTGCTTTTCAACACTTTCAAAAGGTCTTGCGCAACAGATTTGCCTAATGCAATATGTCATTTGATTTCTTGACTGCTGCTTCCATGACTGTTGATAGTTGATCCAAGAAGAATGAAATCCTTGACAACTTCAATCTTTTCTCCATTGATAAAAATGTTGTTCATTGGTCCAGTGGTGAGGATTTTTGTTTTTTTTACATTGAGATGCAATCCATACCAAAGGCTGTGCTCTTTGATCTTCATCAGTAAGTGTTTTAAGTCCTCTTTACTTTCAGTAAGCAAGATTGTATCATCTGCATATTTCAGGTTGTTAATGAAGAGAAACATGATATCAGAATTGGAGAAAGACTCATTCTCTGGCATTGTTGTTGTTATTAAGTACCATCAAGTCGATTCCAACCCATAGCGACCCTGTATAGGGTTTCCAAGGAGCAGCTGGTGAGCTTGAACCGTCAACCTTGCAGTTCAAATGGCTTTGCATACATTCCTTGAAATAAAGTTACAAAGTAAAAGGTATTATACATTTTGCAGTTTGATTCATATTGGTGTGGAATCACACTGTGTATGTATCCTACCACAAAGTCCTATTTTTCTACCAACTTAATGACATTTTTCAAGAAGCTCTGGTAATGTAGTAGTTGCAAGTCAGATTGCTAATCTCAAGGTTAGCAGTCTGAAACTACCAGCAGTTCCATGGGGAAAAGATTAAGTTTTCTGCTCTTTCTCATAAAGGTTTACAGCCTTGGAAGCCCTGTACGGATCACTATGAGTCGAAACCGACTCCACGACACACTACCACCACCAATGATATTCTTTGAAGGAGCCCTGACATCATATCGGATTATGAGCTGGGCTGCTAACCACAAGGTCAGTAGTTCAAATCTACCAGTTGCTTTGCAGGTGAAAGATGAGGTTTTCTGCTCCTGCAAAGACTTATAACCTCAGAAACCCTATACAGGTTTGCTATGAGTTGGAACCAGCTCAATGGCATACAACCACCTCTAACAACAACAACATTCTTTGAATTGTGATCAACTTTTTTAAATCTTATAATTGATTTTAAGTTTCAGTTTTAAAATTTCTATTAAAGTTGAATACTTTTCTTGCATTCAGTGGTCTTTTGTGTTTCTTTGTAAGGTTTATAGTCAAGTTCTTTGTCCATTAATGAATTATTTCTTCCACTTTTTCTGATTAATTTGTAAGAAACCTTTCTATATTAGGAAACGAAACCCTTCTTTCAAATTCATTGCACATATTATCTCAAGATATTGTTTGTATTTAAATAGCAGTCTTCTTGTCTTCATTTCTCCTTATTTCTTAAACAATATATTCTATCACTGGAAGAATAATTTCTTTTAGAAGGATCAGTACAAGAAGGAAGTTAAAAGTATCCCAAATGTTCAACTTTTCCAAGTTGCTATACCACTCCATAATCCCTGAGACCAATCATCGGTCCTCTTCTCAGTATTCTCACTCATGTCCTAGGGTTCCACAATGAGTTGTACCATCTCACAGAAATTGTGAACTGTCTAGGAAATGGCTCAGACAATGGAGGAAGTTGCAAAGTCCCAAATCAATAGTTCAGACAGCAATCTTGATAATTCTCCTCACCTTTGTGATTGCAGGAGCAGAAGAAGAACCAAAATCAGCAGATCAGAAAACAAGCTATTGATGCATAAGGTTAAAAAAGCTCGTGAACCAGGTCACTCACAAATTCCAAGAACTGGAGACGTCAGATTGAGATGAGCCAGATGCAGGATTCAAAGCAAGAGAGCAAACTTTGCCAAAACATTTCTATACATTGATTGGATACAGACCACCCCTAAGAAAGCTAAGGGTGGTGACTGAGTCACACTCTCCAGTGAGGTGTTGTTGTTGTTGTTAAGTGCCATTGAGTCAGTTCTGACTCATAGCAACTCTGTATAGAGTTTCTGAGAAACAGCTGGTGAGCTTGAACCACGACCTTGTGGTTCAAATGGATTTTGCAGTCTAGTATATTAACCTACAGAGCCACATCAGGACTCCCTAGTAAGGTGGGAGCATCCTTCATCCTTTGTCCCACTTTTTTTTTTTTTTTAATTTTTACTGTGAAATGAATTTTACATTTAATAAATCATATGCTTCGTTTCATCTCAATTATTACAATGCCTTAAATGTAACATGACTTATCTCACTTTCTCCTCATGTTTCTGGTTTAATCTTTGGTGGTGGTGGTGGCGGTTTGCCATGAGTTAGTTTCAACCTATAGTGACCCTGCATAGGGTTTCAAGCCTGTAAATCTTTATGTGAGCAGAAAGATTCATCTTTCTCCTACAGAATGACTGGTAGTTTCAAACTGCTGACATTGAGGTTAGCAGTCCCACTGGTAACCACTATGCTACCAGAGTTCCTTTGTTTAATCTTCAATCCCACCTTAATCCTTAACCCCACCTTTAGCCTGCCTCATTAACAACTCACTCTAAAATGAGACTACAGACACAAGAGTAGATGCTAGGATTAAAATATATTACAGAATGGAGGAATCTGGATAGTAGGGCCATATTAAGTCATTAACAGCATTATAATCACAAACACTTTCAAATACATATAAAAATAGCATCACATAATGAACCCCATATAGCAATTTCCCAGCTTCAATCATTATAAAAAATACTACCAATCTGGTTTCATCTCTCAACTGTTTTTTGTTAGTGTCGTTCTTTTTATTTTGTCGGAGTATTTTAAAGCAAAGCTAACTTTACCCATTCATATTTTGGTATGCATCTCTAATGAATAAGGACATTTTGATACATAATCAACTCATCCAAGTTTAGTAGTAAGAAAATTTAACCCACTCACCTGTCTTAGATACTGGTGCCTCTCTAACATAAATAGCACAAGTGGAGGGTTTTAATGAATAGAATTTGTTTTATCACCATTTTATTGTTGTTGTTAAGTGCTATTGATTCACAGCAACACTGTACAGGGTTTCCAAGAAGTGGTTGGTGGGTTTGAACCACTGAACTTGCAGTTCAAATTGAACTTGAAGTCTAGTGCTTATCCTACAGCACTACACTAGGGTCCCATGGGAAGGTTTTCTTTTCCTGTCTGTCCTGGGGAAAATTCTTGTCTGTTTTAGCTTCTATTCCTTGGCTCCTTGGTGATCTGCATATGCCATGGCATCTGTCTTTCCTCATCTCTGCTTGCTCTAACTTAACTTCTTTTTCATATCACAAAAAAGATCTGGCACTATGGGCGAATGCACTGACTGCAAGGTGTATTTGAACCCCAAGGTCAGTGTTTCAAGCTCATCAGCCACTCCTTGGAAACTCTGTACAGAAAGGACTCTATGGCACTTAACAGCAACAACAGCCATACCCTACATTAATACTGTATCATTAACATAACAAAGAAAACTCATTCCCAAATGGGATTCAAACCACAGGTATGCTGATGTTGTTGTTATGTGTTATCAAGTTGATATTTACAACACAATGCTGTCCTGGCCTGCACAATCTTTGCTATGCTTGAGCCCATTGATGTAGCCACTGTGTTAAACCAACTCCATGAGGTCTTCCTCTCTTTATTTTACTCTCTACTTTACCAAGCAAGATGTTTTTCTCCAGGGGCTGGTCCCTCCTAATAACACGTCCAAAATTATGGTGTTGTTTTTGTCAGGTGTCGTCGAGTCAGTTCCAACGCATCCCACCACAAGAGAATGAAACACTGCCCAGTTCTGTCCCATCCTCACAATTACTAAGTTTGAGGCCACTGTTGCTGACACTGTGTCAATTCATCTCATTGAGGGTCTTCCTCTTTTTCATTGAACCCCTCCCCAACCACCACTTTACCAAGCATGATGTCTTTCTCCAGGAACTGGCCCTTCCTGACAATATGTCCAAAGTATGAGAGACAAAGTCTCCCTTGGCACAGATTTGTTTGTTCTATTGGCAACACCATAATTCAAATGCACCAATTCTACTATAGTCTTCCTTCTTCATTGTCCAACTTTCACATATGTATGAGGCAATTGAAAATGGTTTGGCTCAGAAAAATCATCCAAAAATATAAGGTTAGGATTTACAACACAAACTTTTGGGGTGCAAAATTCAACCTTTCAAGAATAAGCAAGTTGTCCACAGGGGAGCTATCAAGGCAAGTAGTCATGTCCCTTCAGGGAAATCCCCCTTCCAAGATTGAAACTCAAGGGAATATACGAGTAGGTATATAATCTTGCTAGCGACCACGTTGGTCTACTGATGAGGGGAAGAGGGGGTAAAATAGCAATGAAGATGTGGGCAGAGTTCAACCACATTCAATAGACACCCGTCAAATTGGAGTATGGTGAAACCTGGTTGACCAGCAGGTTCGGGACTCCTAAGTCCATGGACAAGGACTTTACTCTCCACTCTAACCCCACAGAGGGCTAGAGCAGAGAGTAAAGTGTACGGCTGATATGAAATAAGGGGAGATGTACAAGAATGACCATACTAGCAGATAGTACCCATTTGACCTAGTTTCAATGGCTGGATGATCAGAACTCGACTAGAGGAAGAAAGAAATGAAGAAGAAAAAAAAATTTTTTTTTTTTGATAAAGAAAACAAGTGTAATTACATTCACTACAATTTGATTAACTTAACCTATACTTATGGATGTAGTAGCTTAAAATACCAACTGAAAGGGAAGGAATCTTCACAGCAAGGATCATTCCCATCCCCTCCTGTACACAGGGTTGATAGAGATGGGCAACTTTGACACTGACTACCTAAAATGGAGAGGCTAAAAATAATAATAATAAAATAAAGTGGAGGGGCTATAAGGGCACGAAGTGACTGGCTTACAAGTTTTCAAGAGGAAGTTTAGTTTCAGAGGTTGTGGGGGAAGGTAGACTCTCCACTGAGTGGTTTTCAACCTGTCTTCATGGGGCTGGTTAAAGGAGATGGGGATAAGACTCTTGGGGTTCAATAGTGAGTAATTGTTATCATGACTGATTGCGATTGTTGCAACTGTAAAGGTAGATGTTTTGTAACAAAAAGAGGGGAGTGGTTGATCTTACAGTCCAGGAGCAGAGGACCCTGGGACCATAAAAGAAGAAGAGCAGGAGCGGAGTGTGGGACCCTATTCAGAAAAGCAGCGATGCCAAAGACGGAGGCAGAGATGATGACATGGAGAGATGGAGCAGCTGGGGACTCTAGACTCATGGAGGGAGAGGGGCTGTGTGCTGGTGGCCAGGGGGCAGGCTTGCAGGGTGTTTGAATGATTGCATATTCCTGAGTGTTATGGTGTACATAAAAAAAAAAAAAAGAAAGAAAAATGCCCTTTGGGTGTTTGAATGATTGCTTATTCCTGAGTGTTTTGAAAAAAAAAAAAAAAAAAAAAAAAAAAAAAAAAAAAAAAACCAGAGGGAATAGAAGCAAATACTGTTGAATGATGATGTATGGACAGTATTGTAATTACTTCAATGCAATGAAATATGATAGGATGAGTGTAAAGCTGATGTTCTCCCGTGTAAACTATCACTCAATTCACAATAAAAACATTAAAAAAAAAAAATTCAATACTTAACACCACCTTAAACTTTTTTGAGTGGTATATGCCAATTTTAAGATTCTTCACAATTATACTGTGGTCCTTTTCCTTAAGATGCTTTGCATATTTGAAAAGAGAAAGTTTCAGATTCTCTTTTTCTATGATGGTTTTGTGCTTCACTAGGATACTTTCTGGAGTCCTGGTGTGGTGCTGTAATAGAAGCACTGAGCTGCTAACCACAAGGTCAGTGGTTCAAACCCACCCATCATTCCTGGAAACTCTATATAGCGTTGCTATGAGTTGGAACCAATGCAACAGTACTTGATAACAACAACAACCTGCTTTCTCAGTGTTCTTCCCTTTCTCCTTCCTGAGCATCAGCTGAATGTAGGCCTTGAGCCTAAAAGCTGCCCTAACTCTTATTTTCATGCCTCTCCTTATTTGCAGATAAAGATTTCCAATTTAAATGACAGTGTAAGCTCTCAAGCTCTTCCTGTGAATTTTCCATGTTGTAGGCATTTGGGGAAGTTATGGGTTTTCCCCAAAGCATTTCCCATTTACTGCAACTGCCTCACTCACAGCAGAGTTCAGGATTTCCCCCAAATCAATCCTTTTATTTTAGTTCTATAGTAACACATCTTCATTAAATCTCCCTTTACCTTTGTAAAAAATAGCCTTTCCCAAGAGTCTCTGTCTTTACCAAGGTTTTCCCCTTTTACTTTTCCCCTTTCTCTACCAGGTAAATCATGTAAGAAATAAAAATCTCTTTGAGAAGGCACTGTAGAGACAATGGTCCATGGAAATATTGTGTCTAGGATACATCTGTTTTAATTATGCTTCCGGTTAGGAGAATCCTTAAATTCTCTACTCTTATACAGTCTTGAAGTCATACTAGCCTCCAGTACTGGCCTAAGGGGTTTAGTCACTACAGATTAGGATGTAATAGAGTTAGTGGTTGTGATTGTATATGTGTTTGAGGGCATACTTTGTTCTGGTGGTGCGGGTGGTTGTGGGCCACCAAGTTAGTTCTGAATCATAGCCACCTTACATAGGGTTTCCCAGGCTATAAATCTTTAAGACAGCAGAAAGCCTTATCTTTCCCTGAGGAGCAACTGGTAGATTCAAACTGCTGACCTTGTGGCTAACACGACAGCTCATAATCTACTATGCTACCAAGACTCTTTAGTCTATGCTCTCCAGGGCCCTGTATGGACTGCCTCTGATACACTAGTTCACAGTGCTTGTGAGTTTCTGGGAAGACTTGGTATTTATTACAAGGCAGAAGATGATAAACTTAGAAACAATAGGGAAAGAACTAATAAAGCTATTTCCCTCAAACTGTTCTCAGTTCCATGCCAACCACACTGAAATACAGTGTCAAGGCCAAAATTAAGTCAAGGAATATCAGGAGGGATCAAAGAAGATATCTTGTCAACTACTATCTTTTTACGAATGAAGAAACGAAAGCTTAGAAAGGTGAATAGAGTGACTTGACCAATATTTGGAGAGAGAACCATGATTAAAACCAGGGTCCTGCCTCTGACTAGGGATACTCTTCATCTACCAAATGAAACCAAACCAGCTCTTGACTGATTGCACTCTCCATCTACCAAGCCATCTACAAAAGTACAGAAGAGCAGTGCTGCCCCTCCAAATCATTGAAAGTTAAGGCAGAGCATAACATCCCTGGTGTGGGGTTGGTGTCCCTTGTCAAATTAATTCCAAGGCGCTTCAAATACAACTTACTCAATCTGAAGTCTCATCCATCACATTCCTAATAACCCTCATCATGGGCATCAGGAAAAATTACATTAGCCATGGCCCTGTTGGATAAGTTAAAGTCTAATGAAACAAAAGGAAATGGTGTGCATATGATTCAGATCAAAAATGTACTTCAAAGAAGAACTGGTTATTCACCCTGGAATCCTCAGGATACCCCAATACACAGCTATGTCCCCATTTTACACTTGACTTGCCTTAATCCTTAAAGCAGTTGGTCTTTTGTCTGTGAAAGACAACAGGATTGGGTCTTTACGTGAAGAAATAAATAGTAAGTAGTGCTCCAGGTTTTCTGCAGCGATGTCTCATATTTGACAATCTTACACTTACCGATTTGACAGTCTGCTTTCACTAATCCATATGCATATAAGGTGTATATTACCCCCATGTCTACGCGATTCTCACTTAGCCAACGACATCTGTCTTTGAACTGTCACGAAATGCTAGAATGATTCTTTTTCTTTTGTGGTGTCAATTCCTCTTTCTGTCATTATGAACCTTGTTAAATACCCTCTTCCCTCCCCTTATGAAAGGCATGAACTGAGTGCTAAGTTTCAAACATACCCCCTTAACACATCCAAATGGAAAAAAAAAAAAAAAGCACATCTAGCTATCTACTTAATCAAACATCTACTTTTACTCCATCAACGGGGAGTAGGCCTTTTTGTACATTTAACAAATTCAAGCAATTTAGCAACTGGGTTAAAGTCTATGTAAAGTACTTCAACAACATGGGAAATAAAGACACTGGTCTTCTGTCTTAGAATTGGTTAATGGAAGATGTGAAGTCTCAAAACGTGCACACCAGTGGGTTCTTACAGAGCTGCCTAATGCACTGCTGGGAAAACCTTGAGAAGTTTTCCATCACTGGGGGAGGTGGGTTGACAGTTTTTGCCTTTGCTGTCAGTTCCACTGTGGGAGGCTCCTAAATTTATTATACTTAGGAAATGATTCTAGTGCAAACCCATCCCGAAAGAAGCAAGGCATGCCATACTGTCTTCTACATGTACTGTTGATTACTACTACAATGGTACAGAGTCTGGGTCTACACAATTCAATGGGCAGAGAACATAAGGCACTTATCCATCTAACCCGGCCAAAGTTGAGACAGGGCAAGAAGTTAGTCCCTTTTGTCTTTCTGTATCGATCCATTTGCTGAGCCTTAAGTCAATTGCTCAGAGAGTAAAACAGGATTTTCATAATGGAGAGGCAGTTTCAAACTGACCTGAGTGTGTCTATGAATTGCCATTTCTGCTGAGCAGTGAAAATGTTCCATGTCACCTGTTAGTAGATCAAATGTCAAACATGAGCTTCAGGTCATCAAGAATTAGCTGTTTGGTTTGATTTTTCAAATCTCCTCACTTTGAGAGGTTTTTATCACAGTTTCCTCATCCACAAAATAAAAATAGTCAAATGCTACAACCTCCTGACGAGAAGATTGATGAACCCATTTTACTTACTAGCTTGAAAGTCATACAAATATAAATCATTGAGTACTACATATACTGCTGCTAAGTTACTGTAGGCGCCTGGAGCTTTCACTGAAACCAACAGAGCTCCAAGAATGGACAAGAAATATGTGCTGGGAGAGATGGGTCCAGGGGATTTTGGTGATGATTTTCAAAGCACACTGTTGTAGTGAAGTGGTAACTGTTAAGTGTATGATTATCGACCACTGCATTTGGACTGGCTCTGAGCACACTGCTACATCAGGTAGTCCAGCTCAAATGGCATCAATCATATGGTGCAATACTGTTTGTCTTAGGAGCTTAATGGTATTGGAATTTAAAGGGCCAAATGTTGCCCTCTGCATGAACGAAGGGCTCTTCAGAGGCTCGAGGAGTAAGAGGAAGATGGAACTAGCTTTTACTTCCCAAATAATCATCTAATAATGAAATAATTAAAATAGTACTTAGGTACTGAGTCTTCAATGATCATTAAATGCACATCTGTGCCCTACAGCTTAGCCAATGAAGACAAACTCCTTGGTTCTACCCTCTGGTTACTCACTTGACTTGTCCTCTTCTGATGGTCATGGAATATGTCTCTAGCTGTAGCCAACTGTCCCTTAACGTCTGCCAAATAATGAGACATTCTTTCTGTGTATTTCTTTTTCAAGAGTAACTTTGGTATAATCTGAAAATCAAGACAATATTGCTTCTCCTAAAATACAGTTTTTTTTAATACAACGTGTTGAAAAACTCCTGCTTGATAGAAAATGTTTATGTGATATAATCATTAAAAAGAAAGAAATATTTAAGGAGAAGTCAACTCTTCAGTTTAACTATAAAACACTGTTTAAGCTAAAGGAAATGGTGCATTCCAGCTCTGAAGTGGAAATAAAGTTGCCAGTTTCTGAGATGGATATCACAGAAAATGAATTATTTTTCTTCACTAGAAAAATAGTTCTTAAAGTAATAAGAATTGTTGCTGTTGTTATAAAGTACCCTCGAGTTCACTCCAAATCATGGTGGCCCTGTAAAGGGTTTCCAAGGATCAGCTATTGTGTTTGAACAACCGACTTTGTGGTTCCAACCGACCTTGTGGTCGAGTGCATTTTCCTACAGCACCACACCAGGACTCCTGTAATGATGTTACTGTTGATGTTCTTAAGTGCTATCAAGTCGGTTCTGACTCAGAGTGACCCTGTATAGGATTTCCAAGGAGTAGCTGGTGAGTTTGAACCTCTGATCTTGCAGCTCAAACCAATCTTGCAATCTAGTGCTTATCCTACAGCTCCATAACAGGACTCCCTAATAAGATTGTAATTGTTGTTAAGTGCCGTCGCGTCGATTCCGACCCATAGCAACCCCGTATAAGATTTCTGAGGAGTAGCTGGTGAGCTTGAACCGCCGACCTTGCAGTTCAAACGGCTTTGCAGTCTGGCACATTAGCCCACAGCGCCACACCAGGACTCCCTAGTAAGATTGTTGTTGTTGTTGTTGTTGTTGTTGTTGTTGTTAAGTACCGTGGAGTCTGTTCCGATTCATAGCGACCCTGTACAGGGTTTCGAGGCTGTAAATCTTTACCGGAACAGAAAGCCTCACATTTCTCCCGTAGAACAGCTGGTAGTTTCGAACTGTTGACCTTGCGGTTGACAGCCCGACTCATAACCACTACGCTACTAGAGCTCCTTCTAGTAAGATTAGTACAAGTAAAAATTAAAAGAATGCATAGATACTAGGCTATGAGTAACTCTATGAAACATTTTAAATACCATCTAAATCGCCAATTAGGCTAGCATAGTGGTTACAATCGGGCCGCGAACCTCAAGGTCAGCAGTTGGAAACTACCAGCTGTTCCCCAGGAGAAAGATGAGGCTTTCTGCTCCTGTAAAGATTTACAGCCTCGGAAACCCTGTACAGGGTTGCTGTGAGCCAGAACCGACTCCACGGCACCTAACCACCGTCACCACCACTACTGGTCTTATAAAACTACAATCTGTATTCCTATCCTACATATATATATAAAGAGATAACAACTAACTAAGGATAATTGCTTCAGACAATTTAAACCAGATTGGGCAATCTTCACTATGATTCTAGGATGTTGTATTTTAAGATTACTTTGTGTTTCCTTTCTGGAAAAATAGCTTGGAAATGAGAAACATAATAACACACACATAAATGCAGTGTACACTGTATTGTCAAGTCTTTTATGGATTCCAGAAGGAAAGCAGTGTGAAACATGCTGTGGTGAAACCATGTGATTGGTAAAGAAGGAACCCTGGTCATAGGCACAAGCTGGGAGATCCATGTAAGAGAAAAGGAAGCTAGAGAAAGCAATTCTTCTCATCAACTCTATGGCTGCGAAAGCACACTCCCCAGGCATAAAGTAAGATAAAGATGACAACTCCTTGTCTTACTGTTTAAACAAAAATGTTCTTTCTGAGTTAGAAAAGTCAGATGTATTCTTCAAAAGTAGCACCATTGAGTGGAAATACCTGTTGAGTGTTCTGGACGCTGTACTATAGGCACTGAAAAATAAAACAAAGCAAAACAAAAAAAATCTAAGTGCTATCTTCACAGAAGGTAAGCAAAATAAGTGTTAATTCTATAGCATATTAGAAGATGGTGCTAATAAATGTGGTTTAAAAAAGAAGAAGGATAAAGGATAGGGAATGCTTGGGCTGGGGGAAAGTTTGTAGCATCTTTATGGAATGACAAAAAAAATTTTAGTACAAATATAGTATTGAGCAAAGACTTGGAGCAGATTAGAGACTGCACATCTGAAGGGAGAGAACATTCTAGACAAAATAGTGAGCATCAAGGCAACAAGTAGGTCCGGAGTGTTTACAGAACAGCCAAGACTGGCAATGTGACTAGATGAGTAAACCAGGGGTGAGTAGCTGCACATGAGTCATAAGTGAGAAGGGTAAGGAAGGAAGGACGAAAACCAAACATCCTCATAGAACTTTGGCTTTTACTCTGAGTAAGTGGGACTGTGAGTCTCAAGGTTGGCAGATCAAACCCACCAATTGCTCCTATGAAGAAAGATGAGTCTATCTGTTCCAATAAAGATCTACAATTTGGAAACCCCGTGGAGCAGTTCCACTCTGTCCCATAGACAGAAAGTCTGGAGTTGATGACAGTGGGCTTTTTGTTTTGTTATGTTTGAGGAAGCTGCTAAGCCATTGAGCAAACGAGTGCTACAATCTATTGTAGCTTTTCATCAGGCACTGTCTGATTGCTGTGAGGGGCATGGACAGAAATACAAGACCAATCAAGAAGCCACTGGGGTTTTGCTGATGAGTAGGGATGTAAGCAGAACTAGTGTCCTTTTGTTGTTGTTGTTGTTAAGTGCCATCGAGTCGGGTCCGACCCATAGCGACCCTGTACAGGGTTTCCGAGGGTGTAAATCTTTACGGGAGTAGAAAGCCTCATCTTTCTCCCACGGAGCGGCTGGTAGTTTCGAACTGCTGACCTTAAGGTTCGCAGCCCAATTCGTAACCACTACGCTACCAGAGCTCCTTTAGAAGGAGATAATGAGAAGAGATTGGATTATGGATACCTAGTGGAGGTGGAGCAATAGGACAGATTAGATGCAAAGAGAAACAGGCCTCAAGGATGACTCTAAGGTTTTTTACCTCAGCAGCTACCCGTTGCCATTCAATGAGAGGAAGAAAGTTGTAGTGAAGTAGATTTGAGGGGAAGACCAGAAGTTCAGTTTAGGGAAATAGTAGAAATGAGAAGCCAATTTTCCCTCCAAGTAATGTGTCAAGGAGACAGTAAGATCGAATGTTCTTGATTTCCAGGGAAGTTTGAACTGGAGATTTAAAGGTTGGAGTCATCAGTGGAGGAATAATATCAGAGATGCCTCCATGGTATTGACTGGCAACTCAGGAATGTTTGGAAGGAAACTAAGAAGGCTGGTGAATGCCACAAGGGAAGAACAACAACAACAAAAAAGAAAAACATGTTTCCTGAATATTTACCTCACTTGTTAGTCTCAGCTTCAAAGGAAACGTTTGTGGCGGCTTTCGTAAACTTTAAAGTGCTAGACAAAGACTGGTTTTGTACTCCTCAGACTACCTGCACTTTGCTCGAGCCACATTAAGATGTTTCTTCTCAGATAAAGAAATGATCGTCTTGCATCTTAGTCAAAATTCTTGCCAATTATGAGTCTGAAGACAACTTTTAGGCACTCTTCCTTCTCGTCTGCTCTTTGCTAAACAGCACCTTCCAAGGCTTCTTATGGGAAATCTAATCAAGGGAAAGGGAAGGTAAGGAGAATTGGTATTGAGTTACCAGGTACCACCACTGAAGACTGATATGTATACCCTCCTTCAATCTTTACAATTTTTACAAAGCAAGACTCATTTCCCCTGCTGTAAAGATACGAATCTGATGCTCAGAAACATTAACTAACTTCACTAAGTTCATACAGTAACCCCAAGATGTGTAGGACTCTTTCCACGGTTCATCTCCTTCCTCTCCTAAAGCACTCTCACTTCCTTTAAACACTGGAAATAAAATATTTTCTCATCTATGAACCCTTAAAAGAAAGAGCTGCTATAACACAAAAATAACTAGATAAAATGTCTCTGTCCTTCAGAGATTGGAAAGCCAACTCACAAGCAGCAATTTTCCCTAGGCATGGTCCTCTCACCCCTTTGACTAAGACTAGTGTCACCCAGCTAGGCAATTTGACATTAGACTAAATGAAACATTTAAAGAGAATGGAAGGAAATGCTTTATACCAATTACAGAAGGGCTGCATTGTCTTCTAATGTCCTAAGGTACTCAGAATAATTTTAGTTCTCTGCTGGAAACAGGTTAGAGACAGGAGTATTGAGGCTGGCATGGAAAAGGGTCAGCTGGTAAGATTTTGTGCCAAGTACAAGAGGGGAAGAGGATGGAGCCAAAGGAGCCAGAGAAGGAGTCATCCTGGTCTGAAAAGGTAATTTGAAGAGATAGTGTGCGAGGCATAAAGAGCTGACCATGATTTGTATCCTAGCCCAACCACTTAACGATGGACTACTTCAGAATATCAATGACTTTTTCAGGGTTTAGTATCTGCCAGGGCTCCATCTAAGTAAGTTTAGCATTTATTTACTCACGGAGACTTCAAACATTTCTACAAGGAAGATATTATTCTTTCCATTGTGTAGGAAAGAAAACTGAGATATAAGAAGCTAAATAATTATGTTCCAGAGTCTGATCTTAACCATCAGGCTCTAGATCTTCCACCATCCCCAGGCAATGAAAGCCACTCCTTCTTTGCTTAGGAGTCCTCTAGTAAAATTAGAATCACCATGCCAGTGTGGTTGTATTGTATGTCACATCAAGTTGATTCCAACTCATCGTGACCCTATGTAAAACAGAACAAAACATGCCCAGTCCTGGCATTGCTACATTTGAGCCATTATTGCAGCCACTGTGTCAGCTTGTCTCATTGAGAGCCTTTCTCTTTTTCAATGACCCTTTCTACTCTGTCAAGCAGAATAGCCTTCTCAGGGGATTGGGTGTTCTCGACAACTATGTCCAAAGTAAGCGAGACAAAGTCTTGCCATCCTCACTTCTAAGGAACATTCTGACTGTACTTCTTCCAACACAGATTTGTTTGTTTCTCTAGCAGCCCAGGCAGGGTATATTCCATTTTCTTTGCCAACACCATCATTTAAATACATCAACTCTTCTTCTGTCTTCCTTATTCATTGTCCAACTTTTACATACATATGACGTGATTGAAATTACCATGGCTTGGGTCAGGCACACCTTAGTCCTCAAAGTGACATCTTTGTTTTTTGTTTTTTAACATTTTAAAGAGGTCTTTTGTAGAGGATTTGCCCAATCCAATTGATTTCTTGACTGCTATTTCCATGGGTGCTGATTGTGTATCCAAATAAAATTTATTTCTTAGCAACTTTGATCTTTTCTCCACTTATCATGATGTTGCTTACTGATCCACTTGTGAGGATTTTTGTTTTCTTCATGTTGCAGTGTAGTTCATACTGAATACTGTTGTCTTAGTCTTGGTGCAGTGTTGTGGGTTAATACACTGGACTGCAAAGTCGGTTTGAACCGCAAGGTCAGTGGTTCAAGCTCACCAGTCACTCCTCGGAAACCCTATACAGGGTCACTATGGGTCAGAACCGACTCGACAGCACTTAACAACAACAACAACTGTAGTCCTGGATCTTCATCTGTAAGTGCTTCAATTCCCCTTTGCTTTCAGTAAGCAGTGCTTGTAAATGAATCTTCCTCCAATGCTGATGCTGCATTCTTCTTCATAGAGTCAAGATTCTAGCAGTATTTGCTTAGCATATAATTGAATAACAGATTGAGTAAGTATGGGAAAAGGATACAAGCCTGACACATAGCTTTCCTGATTTTAAACCATAAAATATCCCTTTATTCTGTTCAACAGTATATCAGGCCAATGCACAAATTCTACATGAGCACAATGAAGTGTTCAAGAATTTCCATTCTTTGCTGTATTATCCAGAATTTGTTATGATCTACACAGTCAAATGCCTTTGCATAGTCAATAAAACACATGGAAATATCTTTCTGGTATTCTCTGCTTTCAGCCAAAGTCCACCTGACATAAGTAATAGTATTCCTCATTGCATAGCCTCTTCTGAATCCAGCTTGAATTTCTGGCAGTTCCCTGTGGATGTACTGCTGCAATCATTTTTGAATCATCGTTAGCAAAAATTTCCTTGTGTGGGATACTAATGACATTGTATCATAATGACATTATTTTGCATTCTGTGGCTCGCCATTAGTTCATTTTCTCTGCCACAACCTATTTCTTTATACTTCTTCCTCTGTTCTTTTCTCTGCTCAGAATCACAGCAAACTTCCTTTCTTGGGTCCATAAAACTTTTCCCCAGGTCTAGTAACTGGGACTTACTTATGACTTCTTCCATAAGGCTTTGCATATGAATTTATCACAAAATACTTCACACCTAAAATATTTTGTTGTCTACCTTACTAGATTGTGAGACCCTAACAGCCAAGACCATACTGTATGTCTCTATGTGACTAACTATCTCAAATACCACCTGCAAGAGTTACTGTGATCATTAAGTGCCATTGAGTCAGTTCTGACTCATAGCGATCCAATATGGGAGTTCTGAGACTGTAAATCTTTACGGGAGCAGAAATCCTCCTTTTTCTCCTGCAGAGAAGTTTCTGGGCTCTAACCGCCAACCTTGTCCTCAGCAGTCTAATGCTTATCCTACAGAACCACAGAGCTTGTTGAATGAATGAGTATATGCCACTGGAAGTTTTTACACTTCCAGAAATATTATCGCGATCTTCTTACATAGTCGACTTTATTGGAGATTGACAGAGTCACAGGGCTCTATTTTTTTTATTCGGATCTGTTCTGGTCAGATTCATATTTACTTTTCCTCTACTCAGCCAAAACATTTTCTAAAATGTTTCATGAGAAAGCTTTTTATTACAGCTATCTTCTTCAAATCACTATATTTGAACAAGCTTGTTTATCCGTCTCTTCTAACAAAAAGATATTGCTAAAAACTCACCATTTTTTAGAATCTCAGAGTACTTTGCCTACAAATGCTAAAGAGAATAAGGTAATAGAATTACCACAAAGCATGCAGAAATTGGTTGTTAGTAGTTGTTGTTGTGAAGTCAGTTCTGACCCATAATGACCCTGCATAGGGTTTCTGAGGAGCAGCTGGTGAGCTTGAACCGCCAATCTTGCAGTTCTGGCACATTAACCCACAGGGCCACACCAGGACTCCTGTCCTAATAGTTGAAATTTTGTGGTAATTATCTGAATGGTTAGTAGTACAGTTGAACTTCTGAGATTCCAGAGAGGGCCTTAATATAAAAATTACAAGACACACAATCACTGAAGTGTCTCCTTCAGGGTTCACTGGGCATTTCCTACCTAGGTACTGCTACCTTGGCAAGTCCTGGGTTTCCAGTGGGCTCCTCACCTCCCCTCTGGCTCCTATTCCTTTACCTCTAATGGTATGCAAGGATTTGAGTTTAGAAGCAAACCCAAAGAGTGAAAATGTAAGAAACCTTGTCACTGGCTATCAACCATTAGTTTTCATCAACAACAGAAGCTGGAGGCGATGGAAATCAGGGAAAAGAGAGAGTTTTACTCTTCCTGATCAGATAAAATAAGATAAGTTCTATATTAGTTCAACACTATCTAAAGATAACAGGCTCATTTTTTCCACAAAAACTTTTTCCTGTCATTTAAAAACATGTTTGCTGTTTCCCAACCACTAGGGGGGAAATATTAATTTCATGGCTATTTAAGAGATTAAAATAATTGAAGAAAAGACCAGCTACTTATATTGTATTCTCTCATTTAATTTCACCAAATGTTATCAGCATCATAGTGAAGTAGAGATGCTATGCAAATGGAAAACTGAAGCTAAGAGAGGTTAAGTAACTTGCTGAAACTCTCACAGCTAATAAGAAATAAAACTATTAACTATATCACATCATCACAATCATCCTTTCAGCCTATAAAACTCCTCTCCATTTAAATCACCTTTGAATCCTTGTTGGAGCAAGAGTACCACGGACTGACTTCCTACTACATGAGGGGAAGTCAAAAAGTATTACTAGAAAATCATAAAAACCTTTATTAAACAAAAATGTCAAAATGTGCAGCTATTGTTTCTTGACATTCCTTCCATCAAGGCCTATACATGTCTGCAGGCGGTGTTTCCATCTCTCTAAGCCTTCCCTGAAGATTTCTACACTCTTCAATTTACACCATATCAAAACGGCAGTTTCCGCATCCTCAGGGGTCTCAAATCATGTTCCTTTTCAATGTTCTTTGAGGTTAGGGAACAAAAAGAAATCTGAAGGATCAAGATCAGGACTGTAGAGTGGATGGGGTAAGGCTTCCCAATGAAATTCTCATAGGACAGCCTTTGCTGCTCTCGCAGAATGAAGGTAATGGCATTGTCTTAATGGAAAAAAAATTAGTGAAACTTTCCTGAACTTTTTCTCATCAATGCAGTTTTTTAATTTTCTTAAAAAATTTCATCATCATCCTGTGTCCTTGGAGAATATCTATCAAGAATACCTCCTTGGGATTCCCCCAAACAGTCACTAGAACCTTCTGATCTGATCTCTCTTCCTTGAATTTAACTGGCACAGCAGAGCCCCTTGGAAGCCACTGTTTTGATGTGACCTTGCTCTCTCGATCTTATAGGTAAACCTAAGACTCCTCACTGGTTACAATTCATTCCATAAAATCATTTTCATTAGCTTTGATCTTGTTTCCACATGACTGGTGGAAGATCAGCTCTTTGAACTAGCTGATCTTCATGCAATACTTCAAACACCCATCTAGTTGAAAGCTTGCTGAGGCCAAGATGTGTGCTTAAAATTTAAAATGTGCAACCGTGTGAGAGTCAAACTTCTGTAGCCTCAACAGTCTTCTTCCACCCGTTTCTGGACTTCAGCCACAGTGTCTTCATTCACTGAGGTTAACAGTCTTCCCCCTGTTGACTCGTCTTTGAGGTCTCTCTGACCTTCCTTGATCCATCTATAAAAATTGTTTTGTGTGGGACAGCATTCTCATAAACTTGTTGCAAATTTTCAACAATTTGGAAAGATGTCCACTTGAGTTTTGTCAAAATTTGATATTAGCCCTGTCCTCAAAATCATTTTTTGTTTTGTTTTGTTTTTTTCAGGAATACCAGAAGTATACAAAAAAAGTATTTTTTTCATGGATACAAAAAGTATCCTGTTTTTAAGATACACTAAGGAGTCCTGGTGTGGTGCTGTGGGTTAACGCGCTGGACTGCAAAGTAGGTTTGAAGTGCAAGGTTGGCAGTTCAAGCTCACCAGTCACTCCTCAGAAACCCTATACAGGGTCGTTACAGGTTAGAACCAACTCTTTTTAATTCACTCTAACATTATGAGATGAGGTTTCTGCTCCCATAAAGATTTACAGCCTCTGAAACCCTGTACAGGGTCACTATGGGTTGGAACCAACTCCATGGCATTTAACAACAACAAGAAGGTGTCCTGGTGTGGTGCTGTAGGATAAGTACTGGACTGCAAAGTCAATTTGAACTACAAGGATGGCCATTCAAACTTACAAGCTGCTCTTCAGAAACCCTATACGGGGTCACTATGAGTTGGAAACCAACTCAACAGGACTTAACAACAACAATGAGATTAATGTGTGTATGGTGACTGAAGTGCCAACTCATCTTCTTCTGAGTTTATATTGCCAAAAGTATAAAGACCACCTGCAAAGTCATTTGAACCACAAGGTTGGTGGTTCAAGCTCACTAGCTGCTCTTTGG
>NW_006408835.1:2087353-2091645 GCF_000296735.1 Chrysochloris asiatica
TCCTTGGAAGCCCTATACAGGGTCACTATGAGTTGGAACTGACTCGACGGCACTTAACAACAGCTACCAGTATAGAAACGCTGGGAGTGGAATGCATCCTTCGGACCTGAGATATCTGCACTGTGACGTGGCTAGATCCAGGGGAAGATTGACGCCAAGACATATGGTGTCTCAAAGGAACCCTGGGTCTACATATACTCGTTACATTATTAACAACCTGTAATATGCAGATGACTCAACCTTGCTGACTTAAAGAGGACCTGAAATACTTAATGATGAAGATCAAAGACTACACAGCCTTCAATATGGATTACACCTCAATTGTAAAGAAAACAAAAATCTTCACAACTGGATCAATAAATCACATCATGATAAATGTAGAAAAGATTGAAGTTGCCAAAAAGACCTCAATTTCCTAGATCCACAATCAATGCTCATCAAAGCAGCAGTCATAAAATCAAACGACATATTACATTAGGCAAATCGGTTGCACATGACCTCTTTAAGTGTTTAAGAGCAAACATGTCAATTTGAGCCCTAAGGTGCACCTGATTCAAGCCATAGTATTTTTAATCACCTCATATGTGTGTGAAAGTTTGGTAGTGAATCAGGAAGACATAGAATAATGTATGAATTTGTATTATGGTGTCGACAAAGAATATTGAAATACCATGGACTACAGTAAAATGAGACTTTCTGCTCCCATAAAGATTTACAGCTTCAGAAACCCTGTACAGGGTCGCTATGAGTCAGAACCGACTCCACAGCACATAACCACCACCACCACCAGCACTAGAGAAACAAACAGATTTGTTTTGGAAGAAGTACAGCCAGAATACTCCTTAGAAGTGAGGATGGCTAGACTTCATCACTCATGCTTTGAATGTATAATCAGGAGGAACCAGTCACTGCAGAAGACATCATGCTTGGTGAAGTGGAGGATCAGTGAAAAAAAGGAAGACCTCCAAGAAGATGGATTGCCACAGTGGCAGCAACCATGGGCTCAAACATAATAATTGTGACGGTGGCAGTGTTTTGTTCTATTGTATATAGGAGCACCATGAGCCAGAGCCAACTCAATGGCACCTAATAACAACAACAACAGGTGCTGAATGGAGGCCAGGGCCTTTCCCCAAAGCAGACAAAGAAAAAGGCTTCCCCTAGAGTTGGCACTGAATTTAGACTTCTAGACTCCTAAGCTATGAAGCAGCATCCATGGACTCAAGTGTGGCAACAGTAGTGAGGTCAGCCCAGGATCGGGATGTGTTTTGTTCTGCTGTGCACAAGGCCGCTATGGGTCGATACCAATTCAATGGCACCTAACAACAACAACAAACTGTGAGAGACTACACTTCTGATTTATTTAGGTCAACAGTTCAAATTCATAAGCTGCTCCACAGGAGAAAGATGAAGCTTTCTCCTCATGTCAAGATTTACAGTCCTGGAAACCCTATACGTGTTCGCTATGAGTTGGAACCAAACTCAACAGCACCTGGCAACAATAGCAAAGAAAGTTTTGTGTTTAGACCTGCAATGAAAAAAGAATTATCATGCAGATTTCCATTTCCCCAGATATGTTTTCTCTCTGATGTGGTTTGTTGTCTTGATGACTTCAGTATTTGGCTTAAGTTCTCTCTGGTCCCATGTGTCTTTACACAAACCTCAGGTTCACAACTTTGGTTTGTTCTTCCCCACCTGACTAAGGAATAGCTGGAAACTGACTCATAGAAAAGCATTCCCATATCATTGGGACACTAGTAGTTAGTCCTAGTGTGGTGCTGAGGATAATACACTGGACTGTGAAGTTGGTTTGAACTGCAAAGTCGGAGGTTCAAACTCACCAGCTACTCCTTGAAAACCCTATACAGGGTCGCTATGGGTCGGAACCAACTCGACGGCACTTGAAAACAACAACAGTAGTTTGTAGGATTAATAAGAAATAAAAGTCCTTCTATTTGTCAGGTTTATAGCACCAAACCAAACCCACTGACATGAAGTTAATTCTGACTTGGAGAGTTCCTGTAGAGAGAGCTTCTGCACATTATCTGCCTAATGCACAAAAATCCTGTGAAATGGCTTCTGTTATTCCCCCCAGTTGATAGATGGGGCGGCCAAGGCTTCCAGGGCAATTAGAGACCTTGATCAAAGTCACACAGCCTGAAGTCTCTAGGCCCTTAACCACAAGCTCTGCTAGAGTGGGCCTTGGTCAGGTGATCATGATTGAATCTTCTAGTTCCGCACACTTGGAGACCAAGAAACACCCATAAAGAGACATGACTGGAGGTAAGTGGACTGTGTATATCCCAGAACTAGAGGTGTTACCTGACCCCATTGGTACAGCATGTTTAGCCTCCCTTTGGACCATGTACTTTATTTATGTTTATTGCTTGATGGGCCCATTAGGATTACTGTTGCTGTTGTTAAACCTGTATAAAGTTGGAAAACCTGTAAAGGTTTTCTGAGAAACAGCTGGTGGGTTGGAACCTCCAACTTTGCAGTTAGCAGTCCAGTGCTTACCCCACAGCACCACACTGTTAAGTGACATTTGTTCCATTTTACAGATAAGGAACACGACGCTCAAAAGGCTTTCAGCAATTATCCAAGGCCACATAGTTAAGGAGAGAACTAGGAATTAAACCAGTGAAACTTGTACTTCTGGGCTTTAAGCAGTGAGTTAAGTACCGCAGGGCTCATCACAGTAAGATTTCTACCAGGACAAATTGAGAAGTAAGGGTTACACATGTGTTCAAGGAATAATTTGGCAAGATGCTGTTTGTGGTTCTTTGTGAGTAAAATACTTTCTCCTAGGGATTGAATAAGGCTGGAAGTACCTGGGCCCTGCCACCAGCCGCATCCTCAGTCAGGCCAGAGTCTTTGCTTGTGGCTACCATTCCTTGCCAAACTCAATGCTTTTGGCTTCCTGTACAAGTCCAAGTAACACATCTTGTTTTTGCTGTAGGCCCTGGGTGATGGAAAAGTTTAAATGTGTAACTACTAGCCAAAAAAGTGTCAAGTGGACCCCTCTCCCTCTCCTACTCCCTAAAGGCACCTTGGAAGAGAATACTGACTTCCTAATGGTCCCAGCCTTGAACACTTTTTGGAGCACAGTTCTACTTTTCACATATAGGGTCAACAGAAAGTCAATATCTACTTGATGCCAATTAATAACACCTTTTCTCTACTCTTCTATCTGGAATGCCTGTGGCTTCATCTCTGCCTACTTGAAGGCTTTCCCTTCCTCTCCCAGTCAGAAATCATACTGCCCTCCTCTGAGCTACCTGGAGCATCTTGCTGCTCTACAAACCAAGACTATCTTCTTACTTTCTTGAGCACTATCATGATATTCTGGAGTCCTGGCGTGGCGCTGTGGGTTAATGCGC
Source organism: Chrysochloris asiatica (assembly GCF_000296735.1). NCBI lineage: Eukaryota > Metazoa > Chordata > Mammalia > Afrosoricida > Chrysochloridae > Chrysochloris > Chrysochloris asiatica. Next base: position 2,090,734 of record NW_006408835.1, read on the forward strand.
TGGACTGCATGGTTGGCTTGTATGACAAGGTCGGCAGTTGAAGCTCACCGGCCACTCCTAGGAACCCTATACAGGGACTCTGAACCCACTCGATGGCATTTAACAGCAATCTTTATACTCCGCTGAAAATCTGCAAGGGCAGGGGGACTCATCTCAAATGATTCCTCCACAACTCGCCTAGCCTCAGGCTGGTCCAGAACAACTGTGTCGCGTTCACACTTCGTCCTCTTACTCAAATGAAATAGTATTTTACTAGAGTGGAGACTAACGAAAATGAGGCATTCCTTTTGAAGTGAGAAGTGTCCTTTACGGAGAAGGCATTCCTGTTTTAACTGAGGGGAGAGAGCAGCTTACTGGCATTTGTCAGGGCTTAGCCAGAGAGGTGTTGGAAATTCATGGAGCACTCAGCTGGGTCTTCCAAATTTCCTCTGTGTGGCTTCCTTCCTAGCCGCTAGTTCACAACTGTGTATGCAGACAGGCCAGGATGGAAGGCAGGATCCTAATTTCTGCCTTGAGCAGGTGGGAGGGAAGACAGACAAGAGGTATTCCATTGGTTGTCTGGAAAAATGAATTGCAGCTACCTCTCACTTGCGGAGAAACAACTTTTCCCACCTTCCTCAGGTCTACAGTCCTATCCTGGGGTTGGAGCCAGAACCTGGGCGCAAAGTCGCCCCGATTCCAAGGAAGCGGAGCGGGGCGGGAAGTTAACGGTGTCTGACACTGGGGAAAGTTATTGATGGTGACCCAAGCTCCTCAAGTCCTCAGAATCGGGAGAGTCTGTGGGTACCCAGACAAGTGGCTCAAGGCTCAGGGTGGCAGGGCTCAGTAGCGCGCCCCACTTCCCCGGCGGCCCGCACGTGCCCGCGCCTAGCCCCCACCTCGCACGCGCCCGCCACAGTGGCTCGGGCCCCC
>NW_006408835.1:2091931-2126374 GCF_000296735.1 Chrysochloris asiatica
AGCGCGAGCAGGTACAGTCCGCGCGCCTCCGCCGCCGCTCCGGCTTCCTGGGGAGGGAGGGACGGGCGCCTGTGGAGCGCGGCGCAGCAGCAAACTTTCCCCGGCTAGGTGCCTGCGCGGCTGCGCCGGCTCGGGAGTTGCCGTCGGGTCGGGCGCCCCAGGAGCTGGCACGAGGCGGCAAAAGCGCCAGGTCCGTTCGCTCCTCCGCGCCGCCTCCCGAGCCAACCACCGGTCGGCTGCGGGACAGTCACGCGGGGAGGAGGAAGTGTGCGCCGCCTGAAGTTTGCTGCTCCGGGAACCCGGCGTGCGCGCCCGGCCAGCCGGCAGCCTTCTCCGTGTGGGCAGGTGGCGGGCAGGCGGCCCTGGGACGGGGGCGGGTCCTCCGCGCGGTTCCGCGGCGACCCGGGGGTCCGGCGTCGCGCTCACTGGCCAGGTGCAAAGCTCCAAGGCCACCACTACTCGCACTGGGACCCCCGGGCCGAATGCGCGAAAGTCCAGGTCGGAGCCTGCGGGGGGCGGGGGAATGTGCCTGAGAAATGGGGAACAATGCGAGTGAGCAACTTCAGGAAGTCATTGTGAAAGAAAGCTGGGACGAGCACCAGGGCGAAGGGAGCAAGGCATTCTAACAAGTGCCTGCACTGCCCGCTCTGCCCGCGCCCTGGGGCGGCTCCGCGCCCTGGCCACAGTGGCGACGGCCCCTGAGTCCCCGCGGAGCGGACCTGAGCTCAGACGGGACGCTCGGCCGCGACGAGGCAGGAGAGGAGAGAGAGCCCGGCAGGGCAGAGAGACCCCTGACTCCAAAGTTACTCTACACATCCAAGGATCAATTTTGGCCCCCAAAGCCCGACGCAAAAATCCACGTGAGTTTTTCCAAATTGAGATTCAAAAGGAAAACTTGGGTAGGTAGATTTCAAAGAGAGAGAAGAAAAGAAGGAAAAGACTAGCTGATAGGATTTTGACACCCTGGTTTCCTTAGGTCCTTCCTATCTTTTCTGAGAACAGTCAAGAGCACTCACTTAGCCCAATCCTGCATCTCTTTTGACTGTGATATCCTGGGTACGGGACTAGGCTAGCGGTGGGAACACTTTTAAGCAAACACCGCAGTTATCTTGAAGAGACTATTCTACCTCCAAGTCATATTTAAATTTATAGATACTTACGTAGTGAGGTCAGAGAAGCCAGGCCCTTTTCTTTCTTGTTTTTGAGGTGAGAGTTGTTTGACTATCCTCTTAAATTAATCGGAATGAATCCTAACCTGCTTTCAACTAAATGGGAATTATCCCGGCTTTGAAAAGTTGATCGAACTTTTGCTGACTGTAACTGGACTATCTGACCCCCAAACCAGCTCATGAAAACCCTCGGTAACAGGACTCTTGTTACTTATGATAATATTTTAAGTGTATTTTTTAAATTTGTCAAGCATCACTGGTGATTTCTAACAAATTTCATATGGGAGTTGTTGTTGTTGTATAGAGTATGATCAGTCATTACTTTCAAGTGCAATTCCCATTCTTTTTTGGAGCTGGAGCCTCCAGTGAAGAGTTAATTTCAATGCTTTATGCTTTTCTGGTATCCCCACCCTGTTGCAGGCGGTGTACTTCAGCTTTGAGGTACCTTCTCCTTGTACGACCCTTGTTTTAAACTTTCAGCAACACAGTACTGTTGACGAACTAACATTCTCTTGCTAGACAATGAACTTCTGTTAAAAGAGGAAAACTTAATGGAAGTTGAAAATATTTAATATGTATAATATTTAATTTTTTACAGCAATTCAAATGAATTTAAGAATTTGTTCACTTTGGTGATGAGTAGGAAGGAGAGGGAAACCTGCAGAAAAGTTCCCAGGCCTCTTGATTTCTTTGTTTGAAGATAGCATTAATGATTGGGTCATTTGGGATTTTAAAGAGTAACAATTCCAGTATGGAATGGAATGTTTATATTAGAATGTATCAGACATGTTTTGGTGACAAATCAGATTATTTTGTTATATGGTTTACATTTTAAACAGTCTGATAAATATTCCCTGTGACTTTTCAATAATAACTTTAAAAAGTACCAATGATAGAAAAATCCACTTGCTTAAAATGTAATATGCACAACCCAGTGTTGGACATAAATTAATAGTGGACACAATTGCTTTTCAGATGTGAATAACATTGCTACATTTTAAAATCTTAACACACTTCTGGTTTGATAGAATGTCTCTAATTTCAAATTTTCAAGTGGACCTAAGTTTACATTCCGCTTTTACATGGACGACAGTGTGCCTCCAGGTCTTTTGCAGTCTAACAGAGCTTATGACCAAACATTATATTGAGTTAAATGGTCATATTTCCTTCCCCTTTTTCTTGATGTTCATAGTGGAAGGCAGGAGTTTTAGAAACTCCTCCATGCCCGTGTGTTTAACACAGTAGTGTTTTTAAAAAAAAATGTGCTGCTGCCTTGAAAACTAAATATTCTCAAAAGTTCCGGAGCATCTTGGCAACAATAGGTCACTGTCATGGTATCTCAGGATGAGGCGATCAGGCTGGTAAATAAAATTGTGGATGGTGTTCTGTTTGACCCTTCTGGGAAGTTTGTAACCAGCCTTCTTGAAATGAAGACAAACTGTGGCTATCCTTGTAACATTTGACCTGTTGAAAAATTAAGCGCATGTTAAAATCCAGCCATGCTGTGAACACCTTCTTCTTCCCTACTTGAGTATTTGCTTAGTTTGTGATTAGAGGTTTTCATTGTTTGAGGAAAAACTTCGTTTCTTGATTTCGATTTGTGTGTGTTTCAACCTTGGTAAATATTGTCAATATAAATGTCAAAACTTACGATTGCCTATTACATGCCATGCTGTGAAACATATTATATTTACATATATACATATATGTTTCCCATATCTATTGATGCACTCATAATCTTGAAATCTATTCCGAGAGAATAAAGTGTGCAGAGTATGCGCACCAGCAAGCATAACTGTGAGTGAATGGGGCAGAGTGAAAAGAGTTTTAACATCAAATAGATTTGACCTATTTAAAACATTTTTTTTTTTACTATAACAAGGTGAATTTTCCTACTTACGATGATGAATTTAGGCATAAATGATGTTCCTATTTTGGTTTTCTGTCTAGTCTTATATGTTTATATAATGTAACTGCAGTTAGCTAATAATTTCTCATGGATAGCACCATATGGTGACCCCCCCACCCCCCACCCCTATCCCTTCCTCCAGTCATGTTTGTAATTGTTAAATGATTTTACTGTGAAATAGTTACTGGTTTTGGTTGCCTTATTCTAAAGGAGATTCATAGGATTGGATCCGGCTCACAGAAAGCAAACCCGAATCTTCCTGAGTTCTCTGTTAACTGGTGCTTGCCTCTATCTCTAAGACTGAGCAATATGGCCAAGCAGTCTGTCTCCAGCCTCCTGCCTTGACTCTTCACCTTACGCCTTGCCTAGTGTCCATAGGTTCATTTTTGCAGAGAACTCAGCAGTGTTTTTGTTTTTTTGTTTTCCATATGTGTACTGTATTAACCTTTTATTTTATGGGACAAAAAATAAAACCCAAGATGTAAAAAGCAACAAGTGACCCATTCTTTCCTCTGAGACTTTAAACAGCAGAGACTTTAATAAAGTTCACATCTTGAAACAGATCGTTCTTTTGCTCAAAAAATGCCCAAGTAACTTTATGATCAGAAATACTGAGTTTCAGAATTATTAGTCTTACACACACACACACACACAAACAGATCGTTCTTTTGCTCAAAAAATGCCCAAGTAACTTTATGATCAGAAATACTGAGTTTCAGAATTATTAGTCTTACACACACACACACACATTTACAATTCAGATGTGAGCTAGAAACAGGCTTTGTCAGGGACTAAGGTCAGCTAAACCATACTATAGCAACAACAGTAAAACTGGTTTTATTGTGGTGTTCACAAAAAACTCAGCCTGGTTCCTTCCTACAGACCCACAGCTTTATTGTATTTCTTTGTAATTTAATAAATTACCTCATACCTCAGGTCCTCTTGTAATGGGTATTCACTTTGGATTTTCAGTGCTGTTGCTTTAATAGCTTTCGACATGATTTTTAATGTTGGATGATATTCTTAAAAGTATCTTTAAGACATGATGAATGAGGAAACATCAACAGTGCTGTGCTGTATATCACAAGTAAAGTAGAATGACAAAAGAAGCTTGGTAGAAGGTGTTTAGATTGAAAAAAGCAAACGGGTGCTATTCTGTTTCAGAATCTCCTTAGTGGTTACTCCAGAGAAGACCTGAAAGGAAAGGAACTGAGCTCTAATCTATAGCAAACGGCCACATGGTTTCAGTTGACTTTGTTTTTTCTGTCTCTTTTCCTGCTCTACTCTGATAAACAGTGGGCGCTTAAGGTGTCTTCAGGGAGCCCTGGTAGCAAAGTGAGTTACATGTCGGTTGGTCAGCTAGCCGCCGCAAGGTCACAAGTTTGAATCCACCAGCCGTGTCGCTGGAGAAAGAGGAGGCTTTCCCCTCCCTGAAAGATTTACAACCTCTGAAGAGTTGCTATGAGTCAGAACTTCACTTTGGAGAGCAGCCCGCAGCAGTAACAGCAAGGTGCCTTCAGTTGACCACCTGGTGATAAAGTTGTTAAAAATGGTAAAGACCCTAAATCACAGGTGTGGGGTGGGATGTCTTCCCATTGTTGTAGGTCTGGTCTTATTTCCTTTTCCCCTGGCCATTTCTGACTTTGGGGAACTCATGATTCCTGTTGACTAAAAGGGTGCACTCTCCTACCACAAGCCTGACAAATCAGACGTCCAAATAATTTCTGAACTCACTTTGGTTAGGGCAGGAAGCCCGGGCTCCTTTCCTGTCTGTGTTTCCCTGCAAGAAAACGTATCTTCCCTCCTTTTTTGCATATTTGGCAAGTGGTTTGCAGGAACCCAGCCTGAAGGCAGTAGTGGAACTACTAGTAGAGGAAGCAAGAGGCCTGCAACAGGGTTTCTTCCCAGATAGGCTGAGCTCCAGAGGGCTCCCAGGAGCGCAGGATCCAGAGGCCCCAGTCCTAAAAGTCTAGATTTGAGTGGGAAACACAGCTCTCCTTCACACTCTGGGACACACAAGGTCATTGGTAAGTGTCACAAAGTTCTTTGCCGAGCTTATATGAATCTTCATAACTAGCGCTTTCTTCTCCTCTTCTCTGGGGGACTTTTCAGGCAGCTTCCCAGGCCAAAGGCATGGAGCAGGCAGACTGTCTGGGAGTGATGGAGAACACCGCTAGGCTCCATTTTCACAGTCTGCTTTCTGGTTGTCCCCATACCCCAACCTCCTGAGAGCTGTGGCGTGCAGGGCCACAGCTTAATGAATTGCTGAAAATGGGCCTCAATTAATGACAAAGGTGCTTCTTCATATTTTCTCATTTCAGTGTGCAGTGATTCATTTTTCTTCAGCAATCAGTTCGCTGTTAAGGGAATCTGACTCTTTTCCCGCCACTACCCCTGTTCCCCCCAAAGTTAACTTTAATGGGTGTGCACTTGGAGCTGAGCTGCTAGGCGATCCATGGCAGTCAGAGCATGTGGAATGGGATGGAGGAACCGGACAGTTTTGGCTGTTTTGCTCACTATTTGCTCATTCAGTCTTTCTTTATCTCATCCTTTCTCTCATTTGGGGAGCTTTTCAGAGATTAATAAAACAATTCAAACCTAAAAATGCATAAATTATTGTAAGATGACACGAAGGTGCTTCAAAAGTTCATGAGAAAATGGAAATCTTCCATGAACTACTTGAAGCTCCCTTAATACATTGTTAAATTGGATTTTTGTGCTACATTTTTTACATCACAAAATAAAATTTATACTTCAAAATATTTTATGTTAGTTTAGAACTGTTTAAAAGTGAAGAGTAACGGTTTGAACTGGAGCCTTTCCTAAAGCTAGGAGTTCCACTATGAATATTGATTTATCAGTTTTTGTTCAATTCTATTTTCACTGACAAATTTGGACTACATACCACCTGACCATAATACATAGATACTGCTCTGTATACCTAATGGGAAAATGTTTAATTTAGAATCTTGAGTAATGAAAATGAGGAATTGATCTTTTTATAAGCTTACTTCTCAAGCACTCTAAAATTTCCTCCAGTGCATCTAATGGAAACTAGAGACTGTGACCTCATGGTGTGAGACCCACTTTTAGTGTGAAAAAGTGACCTTTTCTTCCTTTTTTTCTGCTGAGTTTAATGTAGTACAGAAATTTTGAAGTGATTCAAGGTATACATATATTGATAAAATTGTGTATCACACTTTATTATATCAAAATTACACAGTCATCTCAAGTTCTTAAAGATAAGACAATAAATGCCATTTAAAAACTAGTTTGGCATTCCATGTACTTTTCTGCATGTGTTTTCCTGATTTAGCATATTAACATGTTTATCTGAATTTAAACAAGAAGACTGAAAGACGATTTTATTTTTTTTTTAATGTAAGATTTCGAAAATAAACTATTTCAAATGATTGAAGGGCTGAAAAATATTCTGACTGTAGCTTTAAAAATTAATTCCCTTGTATTTTGCTTTAATAGGCATGAGCATTTTCCACCAGATAATAACGACATGCCAGATTTTGGTAGCCATATGAATGAGGAAGTGCTAAGCTTCTATGAGTTTCTGTGCAGTGAAACCTCCCAGCGCTTGGGTTTGCGTGAGGACCATGTAGGCTAAAGGTTAAAGGTTGGAGAATTGTTTCCCAACAATCCTGAGGGCTCTGGTTGAGTCTGATACCCCTATTTCACAAAGGCTTCGTTAGATGTTGCCTGGTGGTGGTTATGAAGTTCCAAAGGATGCATCCAGATTTGGTAAAAAGGCATCTGGTGCTGAGCTGTGCACGTAGTTGTTTGCACAAAGCAAAATAGAAATCTAGAACTTTTCTGGCTAATTGGTTCAACTAAAAAGCTCATTCAGAATATGAAGTGATAATCTCTTTAGTAATTATTTGGTTTATTGCCCCTAGTAATCATAGTTGCCAAATAATTGGCACAATTATTCTTCCCTTTATCCTTCTTAGACACTATTTAATTTGACTTCAGCTGAACCATTTGAAGTTGAGGTGAACAAGGTGAATTCCCAAAGTACACAAGATATTAAGAGGCAGAGCCACAATTTAAGGAATCTAATTTTTGAATCCACATTCTGTGTACTACAAACATAGTTTTAAGATGAGCATAGCTATATTAAATTTGTATCATGTTTATAAAACAATGATCTCATCTTAAATGATTATAGTTCATAATCATGTAGGTGGCAAAAAGAGAACTAAGATGGCAATCCATGTCCTTTATGGAGAAATTCTGATTAGCTTGGAAACCATACAGCCTTCCTAAACATGCACTCTTCAAGATGAGATAAAACTGAATGCTTCTTACATAAGATGGGAAGAAGCATCCTTCCATATTTTGAGGAAAAAGAGATAAATAGATACCTGTTTAGAAATGGGGGAGAAAGACATGGCGATCTGCTTCCATTACAGGATCATTTTTGTTAAGTGCCGTTGAGTCGGTTCTGACCCTGTATAGGGTTTCCTAGGAGCGACTGGTGAGCTTGAACTGCCGACGTTGCAGTTCAGACGGCTTTGCAGTCTGGCGCATTAACCCACTTGGAAACCCTATGGGGTAGTTCTGCTTTGTCCTATATGAGCCAGAATCGGCTCAGTGGCAGTGGGTTTGGTTTTTTTGGTTTTATGTAACTGCACCATATGACATGTTTTCTGCGTGTGTTTGGATTTGTAGAGTTTGTCTCATCACGAGTTACAAAGTAACAAATGTATCAACATAAAAGGAAAAAGTTTATAAAGTACCTGAAAACAGTGCCCTCATTGGGCAAGTCAACCGTAATTGCTGAGTGATTTTTAATAAGCAGACATGTATGGGTTTGCAAACAATTGAATGCTCATGTGAATATTTACATAATTATACTTCCTTGGATCTAGTCAACGAAATGTACACAAATCCTTCTTTTAACATAAATCCAATGCCATTGTCGAAACCTCGAGATTACTAGTGTATTTTTTTTTTAATGAGCTGTTGTTCTTAAGTGCTGGTGAGTCGGTTCCGACCCATAGCAACCCACGAGGAATTATCTACCATTACGGTTTCAATTTTGAACTTTAAATATCTACATGAAACTATATTTGTACATTTAAATATTTCACTGCTAAGAAGGCAAAATACTATATTGTATTATTTATGATAGCATATTGACTTGCTGAGTAAAAAATGTAGTATAGTGACTTTGTATTTATGTCATTTTTTAAAGCATGGGAAAGAAAATCTTTAAAAATAATAGGACCACGACAAATGTTCCTAAGTCTGTCATCTCTTAATTTTATAATGATAAATTATAGAATATTAATTAGCCCTTTTGGCAACATCTTTCATAAATCATTATTTTGGGGACAATTTCTATAGATATCTTTATAGATATAGGCTTCATTTTTTGTTATAGCTTCTAGCCATGTGTGAGAATCTTCTAAAATTAGTATAAGGGCAGAAAAAGTAATTCTAAACTTAGATTTTTTTTCACTCAAGTTATGAAATGTAAAAAAGTCATTTCTATTTGAGGAACTTAACTTAGGAAGTGGCTCGGTTTAATGGTCAGAATCAGGAAAAAGCTGTATACATGCATATGAAGTCCTATAAAAGCATGTATTAAAATCCTGAATATGAAATTCTTTCCCATGGTGGCTCAATAAATGAGGATTCCCCCTTACTGTTAATGGTGCGAGCTCTGAGGGTGTCCTAGTTTAGAGGATCTTAACTAGGAGCGCTTCCCTCTTAGTGACTGTCCTATGTGAACATGTCCACCTCATGGTTTACTTGTGATATCAAGACACTCACAAGCCACCTGAACCCCATCTCTGGATCCTTTACAACAGCAAATGTGTGAAGCTAGAGGACTGTCCACAACACATCTTCTATTTTTTTTTTTTTAAATCTCAATTGTCAGATTTAACACATTTTTCAGACCTCACTTTGAAACAGGTGACTACAGTATGACATTAAAAAAAACACCCTTGTGGGTCTTTTCCTCAGAAGGAAAACAATTAATTCTTTACTAAGAATGTTTTTAAACAACATGACTTTTAAAAAGGCTTCCTCAGTTCCCTTTGACCCTTCCTCTTTTGCATATCAGTTCCTGCCCATAGAAAAAGTCCTGCCAGCGAATGGCACAGTTGAGTTAGATTGCTCTCAGAAAGGTTCACAGCGGAACAAACCAGCACAGTTCTCTGTGGCTGTTAAATCTGAAGGAGGTGGGGGAGAAGACCGAATAGGATTCCTTGCTTTCCTGCTTAAATCTTGGTTTTCTTTGTTGTTTGCACCAGCAGTACTCTGTGGAATACACATGAAAATGTGTAGATTGGCAGCTAAGTTTTGAAAATGTGAAGAATCAGAAGTAAAATGATAGTACAGATACAGTTTTTATGTTCTCCCGACCTGTTTTGTCAAGTTGTTATGAAAACCTATAAAGGTCTTTAGCTGGATACAAAGACCTGGCATATTGCCTTCGCTTTCCTTTTGAACATTTCTTTCTTTCTTCTTTTTATTTTTTTTAGAGACAGTATAACTCACTGTGATAGGACAGCTTTGCAAAATAAACTACCAATTCAAGAATGAAAGGACTTGTGAGAAAAACGAATTGTATTAAAGAAGTGTGTGACTTATGACATCTTCAATAAGTTATAGCTGTTCCATGTCTCCCATCTCCTCCTACCCAAGTCTCCACTCCCTTCCAAATAAGTATCACTGGGTATAAAGGAAGTAGCCCCAAATGTAATTCCAGTTCAACTTAACCTGTCAGAGAGAAAACAACCAAACCGTTTTGTTGTTAAGTGCCGTTGAGTCAGTTCTGACTCATAACGACCCTGCGTAGGGTTTCCAAGGAGTACCCAGTGGTTTTGAACCACTAACCTTGTGATTAGCAGTCCAGTGCTGATCTTAACAGCGCTACCCCAGGACTCCAGCCCAAACCATAACCTGACTTAACTATATGGTATTATGATTACATTTGCCTTCATTGCATCATGTTGCAAAGAACGTGCTTATTTTCGGGGTGTTATTAGTTACCATTGAGTCAGTAAATGATACCCATTCGTTTGTCTGCCATATATTTGATCACTGCACTGGGTTATGAAGTTATTAAAAGGCAGGAGTGGTAAGTGAAAAAGACAATGAATGCCATTGGACAGTATGGGGTTCACATAATTCTGTGGTCTGCTAGGTGTAAGACGTTGAACATTACTGTTTTCTTAACCTCAGTTTTTTATCTCAAGAATAGAAATATCATGTGCATACTGTAGAGATCTTGTGAGAAAGACGTGCATTTAACAAGTAGCTCTCTAATGCCAGTTGTATATTGGACACTATGCTGGTGGTGGTGGTGGTTATGTGCTGTGGAGTCTGTTCCAACTCATAGTGCCCCTGCATAGGGTTTACGAGACTGTAAATCTTTACGGGAGCAGAAAGCTTCATCTCTCTCCTGCGGAACCGCTGGTAGTTTCGAACTGCTGACCTTGAGGTTTGCAGCCTGATTTGTAACCACTATGCTACCAGAGCTCCTTAGGACACTATGCTAGGGGCTCAAATAAAATGGTAAGCAAGACAGATGAGGTCCATGGTCTTGTGAAGTTTAACAGTTTGCTTGTAAAATACCAAATACATAGGAGGTGCTTTAATATATGGTAGTACTGTTGTTTTCCTTTCGTACCCTTTCTTGGCGTACTACATAAGGTACTCAAAAAATGTAACTGGACATAAAATAGAAACATCACTGAACAGAAAATTACCTTTTCAGTCTCAATAGAGGGGAAACCATTTGCTAGAGAAAAAACACACACACACACACACACAAAAAAAAAACCTAGACTAATAAAAGTGTTAAAAGTCCAGAAAATTAACATCTTTTAAGGCTTATAGAAGTCCTGCTTCCAGCTAATTTGGGGTGGCCTTATTAATGCATTACAGCAAGATGGATAATCCATATATTTAGAAGTTCTTAAATAGCCATTAATTTATATGGCTTGAAAAGTAATAAAGTTATGATTCTTACAAGCATGTGACTTTTCATTTTTACTTCATTAATCCAGACTTACATTTCCACAAAGAACTAATCAGAAATCTTGAACGGCCCCTGCTTTTTCACAATAAGTATTATCCAGAGAAGTGTTTACAATGAAAGAAAAGGAAGAGGAGAGTTGAAGAAGCTAATGGAGACTCTGAGAGCCTAATGGTGTGTGTGCAGGCAGGCAGGGTGTGACTGTTAAGGATCTGTTCTCTGAGCTGAGTGCAACTCACAGAGGAGGAACCAGGCTCCCCACTTGGAAGAACAACTGCCCAGGGCTGTTGTATGTTTCTCCCCAAAAGATAGTCAGCCTTCAATCCTATAAAAGTTTGGAAGGAGAAAAGAGAGGCAAGGTCATGGAAGATATTCCAAACAATTTGGACTATCCCCAAAGGGTCAGCATAAAAGGTGGGAGATGCCAAGTTTCCATGACATGTTCTTATGTTAGGTTCCATCCAGTTAGTTCTAACAGATCACGACCCTATTCACAACAGAACTAAATACTTCCTGGTCTTGCAACATCCTCACAATTGTTGTTACACTTAAGCCTGTTGTTGCAGCCACTGTGCCACTGCATCTCCTTGGGTATTTTCCTCTCTTTCACTGACTGTCCATTTTACCACAAGCATAATATCCTTCTTCAAGGACTGGTCCCTCTTGATACCATGTCCAAATTATGAGAGATGAAGTCTGGCCATCCTATCATGGTTTCTAAGAAGCAGTCTGGCTGTTCTTCTTTTATACAGATGTTCATTCTTCTGGCAGTCCATGGTACTTGTAATATTCTCCTCCAACACCATAACTCAAACGCTTCAATTCTTCTACGGTCTTCCTTATTCACTGTCCAACTTTCACATTCATATGAGGTTATTGAAAATACCATGGCTTGTGTCAGGCTCACATTGGACCTCAAACAGATATTTTTGCTCGTGAACACTTTACAGAGGACTTGAATAGCATATTTGCCTAATGCAACAAGTTGTTTTATTTCTTGACTGTTGCTTCCGTGACTGTTGATATTGGAGCCAAGCAAAATGAAGTCTTTGACAACTTCAGTCTTTCCTCCATTTGTCATTTATTTATTGGTCCAGTTGTGGGAATTTTTGTTTTCTTTTACATTGAGGTGCAAACCATACTGAAAGCTGTGATCTTTTATCTTCATCATCAGTGTTTTAGCCCTCTTCACTCTCATCGAGCAAGGTTGTATCATCTGCAAATTGCAAGTTGTTAATGGGTGGTCTTCCTCCAATCCTGATGGTACATTTGTCTTCATATAATCCAGCTTTTTGGATATTTGCTCAACATACAGATTAAATAATATGGTGAAACTATACAACCCTGGCACACACCTTTCCTGATTTTAAACGACTCAGTATCCCCTTGACTTGTTCAAAAGACTGTCTGTTGGTCTGAGCACAGGTTCCTCATGGGCACAATTAAGTGTTCTCTCAATACCCATTCTTTGCAGTGTTATTCATAGCTTGTCATGATCCACACAGTCAGAGGCCTTTGCATAGTCAATAAAGCACAGGTAAACCTCCTATTGGTATTCCCTGCTTCCAGTCAAGAGCCATCAGACATCAGCAGTGACATTCTTGTTCCACATCCTTGTCTGAATCAGACTTAAACCTCTGGCAGTTCCCTATCTATACACTATCAAAGCTGTTTTTGAATTATCTTGCATGTGGTATATTAAGGATACTGTCCAGTGATTTCCATGGACTGACCTCTCTTTGGAATGGGCACCAATCTGCATCTCTTTCAATAAGCTGGCCAGGTGGATGTCTTCCAGATTTCTTGACAGCTGAATGAATGCCTCCAGTGCCGCATCATTTGAAGGATTCCAGTTTGTATTCCACAATTCCCAGAGCTTGTTCTTTGCCAATGCCTTCAGAGAACCTTGGACTTCTTCTTTTAGTACCATTGGCTCTTTATAATGCTCTACTTCTCAAAATGGCCCAACACAGACCATTTCTTTTTGGTTCAGGCACTCTTTGTATTCCCTCCATCTTTTGATGCTTTCTGTATCACTCTGTATTTTGCACATGGAAGCCTTCAGTACTGCGAGTCGAGGCTTGAATGCTTGTTTCAATCTTTTAAGCTCAAGAAATGCTGAGTGAGCTCTTTCCTTTTGGCTTTCTGACTCCAGATCTTTGCATCTTTCATTGAAGCAGATGTGGTGTCTCTTTTGCTTTGCTGTCAATTGTTTTAGCTTGATTTCCAGCACTACCTATTCACTAAAGTTATTGATAAGCCAAGTTTATAGAAATTGTAACTAGGAAAAGCCTGGTTGACCCTGTCTGATTGGTGGGAAGAGAGGGAGAGAGAATTGATTGATTGATTGATTGATTGATTGGCGAGGCTAGAAGATAACACACAGATATTAGGCCTTTCAAGTCAGTGATCAATCCTGAGTCCAAGGATGGCGAAGGGTGGAGAGGGACAGCAGGCTAGGCTCCTCTGCTCTCTTCAAGTGACAATCACTGACAGTCTCTGTCACCTTGTTCTTCACTGGTCTCTGTATCTATCTCCACTTGTGCAAGATTCAGAACTGCTTGCTCCAAAGAAATAATAAAAGCATTCATGTTTGTAAGAATCACACAGATGAAAATGTGTTTACCAGTACTGTATTCCTACTATTGATATGTTTACCTCTTGCTTAAAATTGTTTGAGTTTCCAATGTAATGCAGAAAATAGCTGTCTCCTTTGGTTGGTTGGTTATGTGCTGAAGAGTCGGTTCTGTCTATAGTGACCCTGTACAGGGTTTCCGAGGCTGTAAATCTTTACAGGAGCAGAAAGCCTCATCTTTCTCCCACAGAATGGCTGGTAGTTTCGAACTGCTGACCTTGAGGTTCACAGCCCGATTTGTAATCACTACGCTACCAGAGCTCCTTAGTCTCCTTTGGTGGTATCATTCTTTCTTACGGAATGCCCCTTTAGAGACCTGCTGATCTTGGTTTTTCATTCATGTAAGGAACTATGGGAGCACAACAGTTAAGTGTTAGGCTGCTAACTGATAAGTTGGTGATTCGAACCCACCAGTGGCTCCATGGGAGGAAAGACATGTCAATCTACTGCCATAAAGATTGCAGCCTAGGAACCCCTGTGGGCAGTTCTACTGTGTCCTTTAGGGTCATTGAGAGGTAGCATCAGCTGAATGGCATACAACAACAAAGGTTTGCAAAAATATCTCAATAATTAGCTGTTGTGACTAATTTTTCTCACTGATAAGTAAATTCCTTTCTTCTTGTTGGTTCCAATGCATACCAACCCTGTAAGGGGTTTTCAAGGAGCGACTGATAGGTTTGAACCATGGGCCTTGCAGTTAGCAGTCAAGTGCTTATCCTACCTAGAGCACCACACCAGGACTCCGAACTCCTTTATAGCTGAGACTATATCAATCATAAATCCCATTTTTTCCTGGCCATTTGCGTTGATTCCATGTAAGACAAGGGGACCCAGCAAGTGCTTCACACAAGTAAATCAAGAGCCAGTCCTTACTGTATTAACTGGGGTAGGGGAGGTGGGGAGTGGGCGATGGGAGAGTATTTCATTGCCCTTCAAGACACTGCAAGGAGCCCTGGTGGCACTATGGGTTAGGCATCGGCATCAGTAACCTATCATTGAGAAATGTGTATGAAAATGGGAATGAGTCAACTACATAACAAAGGACCTTGTAGGGGAGGGGAGAAGTCATTATAATGTCTAGTGCAAACCCAAACAGACCTTCCTTTACACAAATCTGGCGTGTCTCTAGCCCAGTGTGTTCAGCTCTGTAACACACTGCTGTTCTGAGTGGGCAGACTTCTGCTGAGAAACGACCTCTCCCAGGGAGAGGGACCTCCGTGTACTTTATCAGCCCTTTCCAGCCCGTGCTCCACTAGACAGACCTGTACATTAACATTGCAAGGTGACTGCCCAGTGTAAGAGGCTTCTCATAGAGCCGGCCTAATCTGAGACCTGCTTGGGTAGGGACCTCACTAGAGCTGCTGTTTGTGATGTTTGTATTCATTCTCTCATCTCTTTGCCTGAACCACCTAGTGTGTTAAACAGAACTTGAGTGTTTATTGGTTCAGCTTCCTTACAGCAAACCTAAGGGTCACCCAGTGCCACCCTGGGAAGGGGTTTTCTCCACCGATGTGTTACGTAGTAGAGACATCACTAAATGACAAGCTGGGCCTTAGGAAACGTTTTATTTTTCCTTTAAATTGAGTATTTAGCAGTAGGGGGTGGGCTAATATTATAACTGAGTAGTACATAACCATGAAAATGGTGATATAGATATATATATACTCAATAAAAATACTTTTATATGAAATTTAAATACTTTAAAACAGTATATTTGAAATGTATTTGCTATCCTATTTTTGTTAATAGGTACGTGTATTTATATAGTATATATATGTATGTTGTTGTTGTTAAGTACCATCGAGTCGGTTCCGACCCATAGGGCCCCTATACAGGGTGTCCGAATCTGTAAATCTTTACAGGAGCAGAAAGCCTCATCTTTCTCCCATGAAATTGATGGTAGTTTTGAACTGCTGACCATGAGGTTAGGAGCCCAACTCATAACCATTATGTTACCAGAGCACCTTATATATATACATATTGTTGTTGTTGTTAAGTGCCTTCGAGTCGGTTCCGACCCATAGCGACCCTGTACATGTATACATATTTATGTATACATAGACTATATAGTCTGAATATATCTTTACATAAATATATCAATATATACATATGTATGTATTCTGTAGATATATACAAAAATACTTTGTCCTAAATGATAGAAATCAGAGTCCCTGTATGGATCTGTAGGATAAACTGGACTGCTAACCACAAGGTTGGTGGTTCAAACCTACCAGCCGCTCCTTGGAAACACTATACAGGGTTGCTGTGAGTCAGAACTGACTGGATAGCACTTATCAACAACAAAGAAGTAATAGAAATTATGGACTTACTTTTTTTATTAAAAAAAAGAGTTTAAAAAATTTGTACTTTTATAATGAAAACATTTACATTATAAAAACTTTGTGTCAGAGTTGTAACAAGATTCACTATACAGTATTGTCTTCCAAAGCTAAACAACTACATTCTTAATTCTCATATTAATACTGCACAATAACTGTTGTTGTTGTTAAGTGCTGTTGAGTCGATTCCGACCCATAGCGATCCTGTATAGGGTTTCCAAGGAGCAGCTGGTGAGCTTGAACCCCTGACCTTGCAGTTACTTTTCTCATTAGTTTCTCTATGCAGTCCTGGTGTGGCGCTGCAGGATAATGCACTGGACTAGAAGGTCGGTTTGAACCAAAAGGTGGGTGGTTTAAACCCACCAGCCTCTCCTCAAAAGCCCTGTACAGGGTCACTATGTGTCAGAACAGACTCGACGGCACTTAAAAACAACAGGAAGTTGGTGGGGCGCTGTAGGATAAGCACTGGACTGCAAGGTTGGTTTGAGCAGCAAGGTCGTTGGTTTACACTCATCAACTGCTCCTCAGAAATCCTACAGAGACCCTGTATAGGGTTCCAAAGGAGTGGCTGGTGGGTTTGAACTGCCAACTTGGAGTTAGCAGTCCAATTCTTATCCTACAGCACTACACCCAACCACCCACCAACCTTGAAAATTCATGTTGATATTCATTCTTTATCCAGTTTAAGATAACTGAAATTTAAAATAAATATTTCACATGCATTATAAAAAGTACTGAAAAACAAAACAAAAAAATCCCATACAGCCCATCCCAGCTCCCCGCCCACCTGAGGAGCACTGTTTCTGCCGGGTTGGAGACTTAGCTCACCTGAAATCTCCATCGCCCTCTACTGAAAAAGGCTTCATAGGCCAGGCCCATGCACCTGAACCAAAGAGAGGCGGCAGGTTAGAAGTGTAATGCATAACCCACCACACCATCAGGGCTCCTGGTTTAGATCCAGAAAATAAACTCAGTAGTTTGCTGGTGAGTGAAGTAGCTCTTAAATTTATCTAAGTTGTTTGCTGTTGTAAAGTACCATCGAGTCAGTACTGACTCATAGCGACCCTGCATAGGGTTTCCCAGGCTGTGAATCTTTGTGGGAGCAGAAAGCTTCATCTTTCTCATGCAGAGCGGCTGGTGAGTTCATACAGCAAACCTGTGCGTCACAGTCCAGTGCTTAGCCTACAAAATTGCCATGCTCCATCTCAGTGCTGCTGTTGTTAAATGCCATTGCATCAGTTCCGACTCAGAGCAACCCTATAGAGGGCTTCTGAGGAGGGGCTGGTCTATGACCCTTAACAGTTCGGTGCTGATCCTGTAGTGCCACACTAGGACTCCATCTAGGTTACTAAGCAGAGCATAAATAAGCAGATTTTACAGAAGTTACTATCTGCTAGCCACAAACTTATCCATAGAGCTACAAATGTCATTGACAATGGGCAGGTGAGACTCCTGAGTCGCAGGCCAGTACCTCAAGTGCAAACCACAACACAAACTTTTATTTCTAATGTGACTCCTCGTGTGGTGCTGTAAGATCGTCACTGGACTTCAAACCGAAGTGTTGGCATTTCAAACCCACAAGCTGCACCTTGGAAACCGTAAACAGGATCGCCATGAATTGGAACCGAATCTACAGTCCTTAAAAACAAAATAACAACAATGTGGATTCCTGGACTGCTAGCCCCAAGGTCAGCAGTTCAAATCCACCCTTTCCAGGTTCGCTGTGAATTGGAACCAACTTGATGGCACTTAACAACAGCAACAATGTGGAATTGCGGTCCTGGTGTGGCCCTCTAGGATAAGCACTGCAATGCTAACCACAAGTTTGGCAGTTCAAACCCACCAGCTACTCCTCAGAAACCCTATACAGGATCACTGTGAGTTGGAACCAACTCAATGGCACTTAACACCCACACAACATGGAATTGACTCAGTAGAAGTAGGAATGCCTGGGTTTTTCCCTGGTGTTTGTGAGAGCTTACAGTGCAGTCTTTGGAGCATTCACTTTTAACAGAAGAGCCACATCTTCCAGGTGTGTGTGTGTGTGTGTGTGTGTGTGTGTGTGTGTGTGTGTTAAAACTAGCTGAGAAGCCAGCCATTCTGTCAGCAGAACAGGAAGGCTTGGGTCCCTCACTCCTGGACTTGTTTTGCTGTTGTAGTGAGCTTCACTTCTCCCTGTACAAAGAGGGCTGCTGAAGTCTGAGTCAAAGGCCTTGAAAGAGTGGGGGACAAAGGCAGAAGCACCAGCCTGGCCCATCTGCCAGACTGGAGGTGTATTCATTATTGATGGAAGTAAAGCAGTTGCTGCTCAGATATGCAGCCCTGCCTGGGTAAATGAGACATTCTTCAGCAAATTGCTTCGTTTTTTGATTGCTGATTGTACGCGTGTCACCAAGCTGACTCAAGGTTCATCGATGCATGCTCAGTAAATTAGAAAGAACATAACTATGGATCAGCCAAGAGAATGAATTCTGTGCCTACAATGACCCAGGGCCATTTAATTTTCTGCTTAATTTTGTTGCAGTCAGTTTGCATTTTGGGTTATTATGCAGTAGGAAATTAACAATAAATAACAAATTTGGTCCTCCTGTGCCTGTAATGATATTTTTATAAATCTTTGTAATGCTGTTTTTAAAAGGATCAAGGTCTGTGCCAGTCTGATACTCCAGCAAGTATGTGTGGAGGAAAAGGCATTATTCTTGCTAGATAACCTTGTTAAATAGCATATGGTTTCTTTATCTTCTCTCTCTTTCATATCTTCTTAGTGTTTTGCTTTCATCTAAAACCCCTTCTTTTCTTTCTCAGGTAACCTAAGGACAATGGAAGCTGATGATGGTCAAGATATGTCCCAAATTTCAGGTGAGACCCTTAGGAGATACCTGTGTGCGGAGACCCTGAGGAGTGCTCCATGGGTGCAAGAGCTCAAGGTGCTTTTTATAATCATGAAAGAGAAAGAGGGACTCTTCTGGCTAAGAAAAGACCATATTTATATTTGTATATTATATTTCATATTTAACTTCAACTCTAAGAAATAATCCCAATTTGAAGACCTTACCAGAAAAATCCCCAAGCTAAAACTACTAGTTCAAGTGTTAAATTTGGTAGTATCTTGCGAAGGATTAAAAATATGCTTGTACTTTTGAGAAAAAAATGGTTGACGAATGTGCCCTAAATCTCAAACTTGCATCATGGCAGTACTTAAAGAGAGATGGGGGGAAGTACCTTGAAAAATTTAGGTTTGGTATATAATTTATAACATTTGTTAAACATAGAAACACCATTTCTTTCCTTTACCACATATTTTTCAAGCCATGTTAAGGAAAGCTCTTCTCATTATCAAAGGCCCACAAAGTGGGGAAGTCAATATTGGAGAAAACACCCAGATACAGAGTTATAGATTGACTGAGTGACTTAGAGGTGGAGCAATCGTTGCTTATCCAAACCTTCCCAACACACATACTCATCGGTGTCAGAAGTCCACTTTCAGTCTGGCCCTCTACCAGAGATGCAGGCAGCAGTAGCAGTGGACTCTAGATACTGCAAGTGTTTCTATTTTAGAGTTTCATAGCCTCTTAGTTAATTCCAGAAGACTGGTCTCTGTATGAGAATGGTCTCTCAATGACTTCTGTGCCTTTGTTGACCTGCCCCCAGTTATTTTGAAGAAAACACTATGGCATCCTCATACACTGTTTCATATAGTTCTTACAAATGATGACAACATGAATCAACTAGTAGGGAAATATGCCCAAAGTATGTGTTAAAGTAAAAAAAAAAAAAAAAAAAAAAAAATTTAGGGATGATATGCAAATTATTCCAGTCTTAAAAAAAAAAAAAATTATGCACACAAAGTAGTGGAAGGGAGAAAGAGGAACACTGTGGCTTTTCATCTACTTCTAGTATTATTTTTCACCCTTAAGCATATGTTTTATTTCTTAAACCAAAAGAAAAACAAAATTAAAAACTCAACTAGTTATTTGAAGAAAAAAAAAAAGCATATGTAAGCTAATTCTTTACAACCGCTTGTTTTCTTTGTTTCTGCTTTAACTGATAAAGATGTAACCTCTAACTCAGAATTTTGTGTGATACATTTGAAGAGAATGAGACCACGTTGGTCATGGGTCTACTACAGTCTGATATCCTATAAGGAAGACTGACTGACTTAGCCAAGGTAGGTCATCTCTGGAATGTTTCATATGAGGAAGAGCTGCTCAGTTTTCTGATCTCATCTCTTGGCCTCAGAAATAACCAAAGCCTCTTTTTCCTGATATTTTTCTTGCACTCTCTAACTTCATGTTAAATTTGTAATTCATCCTAGAGTTTTGTCTCTTTAAAGAAGAGAGTATCTGTGAGGACAAGAATGATGCATTATTACAAAAGATTTCCTGAAAAAAAAAAAAAGAAACTCGTTTTTCATCTACTTCCTTTTAACCTTTTTTGGTTGAAAAAAAATTTAAAGTTTGATTTGAAATTTAGTTTGTATACAATTACCAAATGAGTTAATGCTTCTAAAACATTAATAGTGCTTTTGATTTATGGTTGACTTTTAGCATTCTGTAAACAGTAGTTAGAATATTTAAAGAGGTATGTAATTTTCATAGATGGAAGATATGAAGGATACTTTGTCAGCTTCTTGGAATGAGATTGCTTCTTCTCTAGCTAAAACCAACCATCACATCACTTTCCTTTTACATTTTCAAAATTGGAGGAAGTGGGTAGTTATGTAATAGGAATGCATATTTAGATAAATAGTAGCTGACATTTTAAATATAAAATAAGTTATAAATTTCTTTTCTCATAAAATTATTCCGTGTTTTATGTTTTGTCCACAAGAAACAAAGAAAAATGAATTTTTCTAAGTTGAAACATATGAAGGTGCCACTTTCCTAGGTAAAAATGTTGAAACACCAGCAATTTTATATGGTTTAACCTAATACATGTGAAATAAAGAATCACTTGAAAAAAGTGATTCTAGATCTGACTTTTTTCAAAACATCATGTTGTTTCCTCCCTGGGATGTATCCAAACTCTGGACTGTGCCCTGATTTGCAGTGTCTTGCAGAGAGTAGACACATATTGGCTGAGATGAGTCCCCATGTGTTGACAGGTGATGGCACGCATGGGGGGAGGGAGAGCACATCTAAAAGCAAGAGATGTATTTTAGTGTATGTACCAGCACGCTATATTTCATTGAGGGTGTGTCTTAAAAATTCCTTGTCCTCCCTCTTTTCCTCTTTTGTTTGTTTTTTTAAGCAATCTTTCCAAACTGATTTTTATGCATGTGCATTATAATTTATTTTGGTTTCTATAGGATGAGTTAGCCTGTGGCAGTGAAGCATGGGGAAATGGAAAAACCTATGTCAGTCCTCTAGCTCTGCTCCCAACTGTGGACCAGAAGGCAGTGTTCTCTACCTCATGGACCATTGTAGTTACCATGTGGAATAGGAGAAACTTGAACCAGTTAATGTTTAAGGTCCCTCTGGGTTCTATAACCCTAAATCTGTATCGAATGTTTTCTAAATGGTGTTTGTAATATGTTTGCTAGAATCAGTAGATAAGAAATGTGCCCTCTAGATATGTTTAATCTGCTTAAGAAATAAGGCTTTATTTAAGTATCAGTGGAAGTAGTTTATTGTTAATCGTAGTAAATAACACCGAATGCCTTGTACTTGCCAGACACTATTGAAAGCATTTGTCTCATTCAGCCTTATAAGAACCCCATGAAAAAGATGCAGCTGTTACAGGGAACTAAGTCACAGAGAATTTAAGTAACTTACCAGACGTCTCAAAAGGAGATAAGATGGCTCTGGTGTTGACTTCTTGGTTTTTGGTGCAAATTTTTCCATTATTTTATAGAGTTGAGATTCTATATTCTGAGTTTTTATTTTCTCCAGAATGTATAGTCCCTTGAGCAAATATATGATAAAAAAACATTTTAGTGAAGTATAATCTACTTGAAAAGTAATTGTTTGCAGTTGATACGCTAATTTTGTCACATTCTCATCTAATTTATCCCAAAAATGCCTTACTTGGTAATGTGCGATTTGAAATCTGAACAAAACAAGCCAGTTGTTCATCAAGGTGATTTCGACTCCTGGTGACTCAATGTACACAGACTAGAACTGCTTCCTAGAGGTTCTAATGCCTGTAATCTGGGACCTCTAGGTAGGTTCGAACTGCCAACCTTTTGATTAATAGTCAAGCATTCAACTGTTCATGTCACCCAAGAGCTACATTTGAAGCACTAAGAAAATTAAATATGAATTGGGTAAATAAATTTCTTAATCAGAAGTTTCTCTTACCTTTCTAAATAAGTGAAGTTTTATTGCACCACCTAAATCAGTCCACTCAAGTCCATGATAGTTTGTGGTCTACAATACAATATGTCTGCATATATCATTGTCAAGCCACTTATAACTGTACTTATAGCTACAGAACTTACAGTATGTTACATGAGGGTGAGTTCAAAATTATCTACATTCTGGCTGTAGATTTTGTTTCAGTCAACTTTTAGAAAGGACAAATACACCGGTTTTCGACAAAATCTCCTTGCTTTTCAATGCACTCTGTCCATCTGTTAACAAGCTTTCATATCCCCTTATTAAAAAATGTTTTAGGCTGAGTTTCAAGCCACAAATACACTGCTGTCTTCACTTCTCCATCAGAGGTGAATCTTCATTCTCTAACGGCTGCTTTCAGGGGACCAAACAGGTGAAAAGCCCAGTGACGCAAGATCAGGACTATAGGGAGGATGCTTTAACAACTAAAAGCGAAGTTTTTGCAGAGTGTCAATGGTAGGGGCAGAGGTATATGAATGTGCATTATCATGCAAGATCACAAAGTCCTTGGGTTGCAGTCCTCTGCATTTAACCCAAAGTTTAGGCTTAGACTCTTCAGTGAGCATCTCACTGTAACCGGCACTGTTGATTGCTGAACCTTTTTCCTGATAGTGTTTCAAGTCTGACCCTTGAGATCCCAGAAAACTGTAAGCATCGATTTTCCAGCTGGTCAGTGATTGAGGATGTTTCCATTCTATACTCAGCCGCTTACTCTGAGACTCACAGTCATGAAATCCATGTCTCATCACCAGTAACAATTTCTTTAAAAGAAACTTTTACTTTCTTTTGAGTATTGGTCTGGAGTTTATTTATAGATGTCCAAATGCTTCTGATTATGCTCTTCTGTGAATTGTTTCAGTACCCATCTCATACATACTTTCCAAAATCCGAGTCTGTCATGAATTATTTCATAGGCAGAGCCATGGCTGATTTGCAAATGATCTGTCCCATAATCCACTGTTAGGTATCTATTCAACAGAATCATTTCACGTGCAGGCTCAATGTTTCCAGCCGTGGATGTAAGCAGGTGTCTTAATATAACTGGAATGCAGATAATTTTTGGATCACACTCGTAGTTCACAGTATAATGCCATAAGTTTATTTAGTGTATTCAAATTCACACACATTTTGTCTTTTGTCTTCACAACAATCCTGTAAGTGATATCAAAGTTGGACTTTTTACCCACATGAGGAAAGAGGTAGCTTGTCTCATGGTCCCTTAAGTCATATAATTGACCAAGCAGAACTACACCCAAGGCCAGTGAACTCCTAGTCACCCTATGCGAATACCTGTGATATGTTTACTTGATTTAATAATCTCTTAGTTTTTCTTCTGATAATCTTTAGTATGGTTTTTGCATTTTTAAATGGTTAAAAAGCCAACTTCTGTTTTCAATCCAAATGTAAAAATATTTTTACCTACCATGAAAGTTTTCATGAAGTGGGAAGTTTTCAGTGTAAAATCTGCAGGAAGAGAATCTCAGGGCACAAAGGTTCATGTGTGTGGTTAATGTCCCAGCAGCTGCGACTGAAACTGTAGGGGCTTTTAGGCAAATCAGATGACTTCTTAAAAACAACCCCCAAGTTAAGGCCAGACTAGGTTGAATTTAAAAGAGCTCTTGGAGAGATGTGAATATATATAACTTTGCTATATTCCAGTTCTGACTTACTATCACTGTACACAGTGAGACTAATTTTTATTTCCCTTCTCCCCATGTGGCCCTTGTGCACAGAGCGCTCCTATTGATCACATCTGACCCATGGTATTTTAGCATCATGATCCCTACTGTTTTCATTATTTCTTCTTTCTCCACATGGAGAAAATAAATGTGTTGAGATGTAAAATCAGGGAAACTAGAGAGCGAGCATTTGACTTGTGCCGGAAGTCTGCCAGACTGATAAGCAGTCATAAGAAGCATATCTACTATTATGGACATCCTTAACAACTTGTAGTTGATCGATTAAATTGAAAACATATATATATACATAAAATAATAATAATAGTAGTAATAGTTTTTTTAATGTATTTTGGCATGAGTTGATCAGGAAGTCAGGTACTCTTTCATGGGATAAGGTCTGGTTTTTTTTTTGTTTTGATGATATTCCTTTTGTTCCAGGGTGCCATGGTTATTTAAATTGGTCCCAAAGCACAGTGGCAGAGTCTAGAGTTATAATTTGTTGTTGTTGTTGGGTGCCATCAAGTTGATTCCAATTCTTACTCACCCTGTGCACAACAGAATGATACATTGCCCAGTCCCATGCCATCCTCACAATTGTTGCTACGCATGAGCCCATTACTACTGCCACTGTGTCAATCTATCTAGTTGGGGGTCTTCCTCTTTTCTGCTGACCCTTCTCTTGACCAGTCATGATGTCCTTCTTCAGGAACTGCCATATATGATCTGCAACCATATATGGCCCCAAACCACTTCTCCTACAACCCTCTCTACTCCTCAGATGGGTTTGATAGTCCATTGCAATGAGCACACAAAACTCAGACACCATACTAACACTTATGGGGTGTATTAGGGAAGTTAACAGGTTATGATACAGGATCGGAAAATGCTCAGGGCACAGTTGTTACAGTCAGCTGCTGAGAAACGCTCATAAGACACACAACTCCACAATTATAAACCTCAGCCTGAAGTTATTTGGTTCTAACTTCATGAGTCAGCAAACCTAGCTCCCCCACTTAAGTGCTTGGAGGCACCCCACTCTGCAAGCAAGCTCCCTGACCCAAGTCACTCAGCTTTACTTACAACTTGGGCTGAGAATCCCACTACTCTGTCTTGTGCTCTTGACTCATTCTGACTCCTCTAGTGTCACCTTGTCTGTGACTGAGTCAAGGGGGCTTATGCATGAATATCAGGGCCCCAAAGGACACGCTCCACTTCTGATTCTTCTTCTTTGATGCTTCTGAGATGGCTTATTTTACACCCAGGTTAGAGAGTCAGGTTTTTACAATTACAGTGAACTGCATTAACACCCACAGCTGAATCATGTCATCTTATCAGTATCTTCTCCCACCTCCTCTTACTCAGACCCAGCAGGGCAGAAATGTTATTTGGTAGGAGTTACAAAGACTCCAAGGGAGCTCTGGTAGCGTAGTGGTTACGAGTTGGGCTGCTAACCTAAAGGTCAGCAGTTCGAAACTACCAGCTGTTCCACGAGAGAATAATCAGGCTTTCTGCTCCCTTGAAGATTTATAGCCTCAGAAACCCTATTCAGGGTCACTATGAGTCAGAACACTACCACCACTACTAAGGCTACAAGAGCCCTAACAGAAACAATTCACTACAACACATAATTATATAAGGGAAGGTCATAATAAGAAGTACTTAAAAAAAAAAAAAAGCCACTTCTTAGGCAACTTTTTGGATAAACACAAGGTCAGTGGTTCAGACCCACCAGCCACTCCTAGGAAACCCTGTACAGGGTTGCTGAGTCAGAACTGACTCAGTGGCACTTAACCATGACAGTTTTTTAAACAAAGATGTACCCATGGACTCCCCACACAGCCTATAAACATCTAGTTGGTGGGACACCTTGTTAGGGCAGTGGTCTCACTGTGACTTCTATGGAAGAAAACAACTTAGGGCTT
This sequence comes from Chrysochloris asiatica, assembly GCF_000296735.1. Lineage (NCBI taxonomy): Eukaryota > Metazoa > Chordata > Mammalia > Afrosoricida > Chrysochloridae > Chrysochloris > Chrysochloris asiatica. The sequence goes on from NW_006408835.1 coordinate 2,117,925, forward strand.
CTTCAAGAAAACACGTGGCCTGGGTCTCTGGATCTTATGCCCTCTGCACCCTGAAAAGGTCCCCTTTTAAATAGAATGCTGGTCTTATCAAATTCTGTATAAGATTATTCTTACACACAAAAAAGAAGAGTCATCTGACCTCCCCCCAGAAAGTGCCTAATGTTTGAAAACACTGCTCTAAACCATTTTATTTTAAAGAAAACAAGAGTGTCAGATGCTTCCCCCTCTCCTGTATTTGCCTATTCAGTTTTTCCCCATTTCTGAGATAATTTGTGAAAATAATACCGTAACATTTAGCTGACATTACTTTTAAAACCATCTATTTAAGGCAATGAAAATTATTACTAACATAATGCACACTTACAGCAAGACTTTAGTGTAATATGAGTACTTTCAATCAATTTTTCTCTGGCCTTTTGATTTTTCCTTGGGAAACTCTTCTAGTCCTGACCCATCTTAACTATTCATCTAATATTGGCTATCCAAATATACCCAATAATGCTTTTTCTGAAAATATGCCAGTTGTGGTAATTACAGCTAAGCTGGAATATTAAATTGTGATGTCTGTTTCCTAGAGAATGCAGTGCTGTTCCCCAAAGCATAGTCTCAGGGTTTGTGCAGGTTCTATTTTAAATTGTTCCAGTAAAGGTGTTTTTTAAAAATATATTTTTATATATTCGGGATGATTATACTGTTCTTGCCAATCCTCTAAAATGTTGGTGTCACTTTGGGAGGCAGATATATTCATACAAATAAAGACATTTTTATAATTCATCAAGACATGCTTACTAGATACTTAAACACCTACCTTGCTATTTGCACACTCTTGCAAAAGTCAAGTTCTAGACAAGAGATTCCAGTCGAAAGATCCTTCTTTGGGGTCTTAATCTAAAGTGATCTTTTGCAGGTAGCTGTGGTGAATTCTTTTGCATCCACTGAATTCTTCAACAGCTGTTTCTTGTGTGTAGTGTTTATCTCATGACCCAATTTTAAATTGGGTCTAAAAGGTGGAAGCTACAGGAGACAGAGTTCAGCTTAAGTGGAAAAATGGTGGTTGTTTTTTTCTTTCCTATCATTCATGACTTCCCAGTTTTGGATCCTTAGAGTAGGAGTGAGTTCCCCATTGCTAACGGCTGTGGTCAAATTTAATTCTAATGATGTCAAAATTAGTTAAAGTATCCTGTAAAACCCTGTTCTATTTGGTACATTCTACTTTGTTGTCATGGTTGTTGCTCTTAAGTACCATTGAGTTTAGGGTTTCCAAGGAGCAGCTAGGGAATTTGAACTGCCGACCTTGTGGTTCAAAATCCATTGCTGACCCTGCAGTGCCACACCGAAAGTCCAGTTCTACTTTATGAAAGATATAAAAAGTAAACAAAACCCCTCACAATAAATAAATCATGATAAATGGAGAAGCTAATGAATTTGTTAGGATTTCATTTTACTAGGATCCACAATGAGTACCCATGGAAGCGCAGTAGTTAGTGTAAAAACTCTCTTTAAAGTGTTAAAGAGCAAAGATGTCACTTAAGAGAACTAAGGTATGCCTGACCCAAGCCATGGTATCTGATATGCATCTGATATGCATGTGAAACCTGGGCAATAAATAAGGTGGAAGAATTGAGTCATTTGAATTGTAGTGTTGTTGAAGAATATTGAAAGTAACTTGGACTTCCAAGGAGCTCTGGTATCATAGTGGTTACGAGTCGGGCTGCTAACCTCAAAATTAGCAGTTCAAAACTACCAACCATTCTGCAGGAAAAAGATGAGGCTTTCTGCTCCCATGAAGATTTACAGCCTCAGAAACCCTACACAGGGTCGCTGTAAGTCGGAAACGACTCCACGGCACATAACCACCACCACCACTATGGATATCCAGGAAAAGAAACAAATCTGTCTTAACAGAATTGCAACCAGAATGCTTCTTAGAAGCAAGGATGATTAAGACTTTGGTCATGTTATTGGGAGAGACTGGTCCCTATGTCTAGTAAAGTAAAGGGTCAGTGAAAACAAGGAAGAAGACCTTGAGTGTTGTAGCCACTATGGCTACAACAGTGGCCTCAAACAGGATGATACAGTACCGAGCAGTGTTGTCTTTCTTTCATACAGTCGCTCTGACTCGGAGCTGACTCAATGCTACCTAAGGACAGCTTCATGAAGCATAAGCAATGGTAGTATTTGTGCAGATTTTCTTTCACTTTCCTATTTCAGAAACAAGAACTGGTATTGGTAGACTTTCTTTGGTGCCAGCAGGTAATCTTTTCTCAGATGGCTTGAGTTCTTCTTTCCATTCTTTCTAAGTTTCTTCTTAGTGAAATCAAATTAGGCAGTTGCCAAAAATTTCCCAACTGGTATTCTTGTAAGAAATCAATACGTGGATATGATAAAGCACACTTGAAGGAGAACATTTGGAATGGCCTTTGAAGGGTGGGAAGGGGAGATGGCATAACATGTCAGGAGCGCTGAACATGTATTGTTGTTAAGTGCTGTCCAGTCAGTTCCTACCCATAGCGACCCTATATGGGATTTCTGAGGAGCGGCTGTTGAGCTTGAACTGCCAACTTTGTGATTCAAACCAACTCTGCAGTCCAGTGCATTAACCTACAGTGCCACACCAGGACTCTGAAACATGTAGATGTCTTTTCATCTACAGTAAAAACACCCCTGAAGATTTTTACTATGGTGATTGTTAAGAATATGCACAAATTTGGCTGTTAGGCTATTCATTAAAGTGTTGTTCACTAATTTTTAAAAAGTTGGTTAAAAATAGAGCTTCGAAAGAGAAAAAGGGTTTAAATAAATCCTAGTCTACCCATGTCATGGAGCATTGGTGGTGGTGGTTATATGTCATGGCTGTAAATCTTCACAGGAGCAGGAAGCCTCATCTTTCTCCTGTGGAACCGCGGTAGTTTCGAACTGCTGACCTTGAGACTAGCAGCTCAACTCGTAACCACTATGCTACCAGAGCTCCTTAATGGAGTATTATTTACCCCAAATAAATAAACTAGCCTGGAAAAATATTCCTAAGACATTAATGCCAAAATGCTCTAAAAATGCAGTTTATTTTGGAAAAGAAAATGAAACTCTATGTTTTCCCAGTAATGTGCCAGACTGCAAAGCCACTTGAATTGCAAGGTTGGCGGTTCAAGCTCACCAGCAGCTTCTTGGAAACCATATATAGGGTCGCTATCGGTCAGAACCAACTCGATGGCACTTAACAACAACATATAGGTATTTATACACAACATAATTATAATAAGGCTAATCACTAGTATGGATTTTTTTTTTTCCTTTTTCCCATCTGTGTTCACCCTTCACTTTTTCTCCCCCTCCTCTCTCCTTGCCTTCCCTCTTTGTTTCTCCCTCTTTTGGGTGGTAGCTCTGTTTTATAATCTATGGCCATTCCGCTCCGAACATACCCATCTTGTCTGATCTTGGAAGCTAAGCAAGGTCAGGTCTGGTGAGTACTTGGATAGGAGACTGCATGGGAATACCAGGTGCTGTAGACTTAACGAAGAGTCTTGGTGTGGTGCTGTGGGTTGATGCACTCAACTGCAAAGTCAGTTTGAACCACAGGGTCAACGGTTCAAGCTCACCAGCTGCTCCTCAGAAACTCTATACAGGGTTACAAAGGGTCAGAACCGACTCGGTGGCACTTAACAACATTATTTTATAAAGCGAAAAATAACATGTTTTTCCAGTTGTTGTTGTGCCATTGAGTCGGTTCCTACCCATAGTGACCCTTGTATAGGATTTCCAAGGAGTTGCTGGTGAGCTTGAACCGCCGACCCTGCGGATCAATCTGACACATTAACCCACAGCACCACAGCTGGACTCTTACCCAAGTAGAGAAGCATTCACTCAGACCATGTGGCCTTACTCTTCCGAACCAAGCCTGGATGAAGCCTTGGCACCCTGAGCTTCCTTGGTGGTGGACACCCAAACTAAAAATGCTATTTCTCTTCTCAGGGAAGGAAAGCCCTCCCATAAGTGATACTCCTGATGATGGTGATGAGCCCATGCCCGTCCCGGAGGACTTGTCCACCACTTCTGGAGGACAGCAGAATTCCAAGAATGAGAGAGGTTTGGGTAAGTCAGCTGATCCTGGTATCCTGTTTGCAGTCTACTGCATACTCTCCTACTACGGAACTTGTGCGGTGCTTCCTTCAAAAGAGAATGACTATTGTGAGCCATTTTACCTGCTGTTTTCCCTGATCCACCCTTTGGTATAAAGGACGGGGCCTTGAGAGAAGACAGACATAGTTCAGTACAGCTAGGAGACCCACACGCACCAAATGGCAAAGTGAGGAGCGCCTCCAGCCACGTGGGCACAAGTGTCGCTGTCACTGGACTCTGTCTTCACTATGCTTGAAGTAATATCAAATGGTACGGATTGTGTATAGTGAGAATTGCATACTTTATGTGTTGTGTCAGTAGAGTTAATTAGCCTTAGAGATTTAAGGTAAGGAGTCACATCGGATTATTCTGTGTGATTCCTCTAGGCAATAAAAGTATTGCTTAAATGTCCAATTTAAATCTTACAAATGAAAAACTTTTTAATGTAAAGAAAAATAGAGTACATAATTTGCCAAGCATTTACATGTCCTTCTCATAAAAAGAGTGGGCATATGAACATAGCAGTCTCTCCAGTGGTTGACTTACACATGACATGCTACCCATGATTAGAAAACTTACACATGCTTAGAAAACTTAGTGCACCCATCTGTAGTACAAGAAACAGAGGCCCCGAGAAGTTCACTGACTTAACCCAGGTCAAGTCACACAGTCAGAGTGAGAATCTCCATTTTCTGATGCAAAGAGTTGCTTTCATTCCATTATACCACATTTTCAGGTGCTAATGAGTCAACAGTTCTTTAGAATACCTACTTTCATTTTACACCAAAGAATCTACTGAAAAATGCATGAGGTGAAAATGAAACCAAACAGATCAGCTACATGAGCCCCCTCAGCCAAAGAGGGCAAGCATATGTCAAGTTCTGAGGACCATGAATGTCACCATAGTCATCTTTCCATTGGACAGTGGAAGTAGTTAAGGAACATATTCTGTGTGTTTCCATGTCTTAGAAGCCAAGCTGGGTTTGGGTATAATGGATAAATTAAATATGTTGTTGTTAGTGCCATCGAGTCGACTCCGACTCATAGCAACCCTCTATAGGGTTCCCAAGGAGCAGCTGGTGGGTTTGAACTGCCCATATTTAATTTAGTGATACAGTGAGTTGCATAAAGAGATCGGGATATTGGTTAAAAACATTTGGTGTAGAGAAGCCAAGGAAATAAGTACATGATCAGTTACGGTTTTCTTACTAGCAAAAGACTGATGTTGAAAGGAAGGTAGGTAGAAAGAAAAGTAACATTTTGAACCACGCAGAATAGCTCCATTAATCATTTTAAGGGTTTCTGAAGTTGGGACATAAAAGAATGTGCTTTTTGAAATTTATCTGTTTGTCTATTGTTGTTAAGTGCCGTTGAGTTGGTTCCTACCCATAGCAACCCTGTATAGGGTTTCCAAGGAGCAACTGGTGTGCTTGAACCACCGACATTGTGGTTCAAACCGACTTTGAAGTCCAGTGCATTAACCCACAGCACTACACCAGGACTCCATGTGTATCTATAAATTGTCTATAAGATTACAAGTGATACTTACCACACTATACTGTTTTATTTACAGATACATTTATATGAATTAAAAAGGCAATCAAAATAAAAAAAAAATATTAAGATGGTGACAGAACATGAATGCTGAAAATTTGCAAAGGTGGTGTATGAATGTCTAAATTTTGGGTAGCTCCTGGCGTGATGCTGTAAGAGCCTCACTGGACTGCGAACCAAGAGGTCAACAGTTCAAATCTGCCAGCTACTCCTCAGAAACCCTGTACAGGGTTGCTATGAGTCAGAACCGACTTGACAACACTTAACGACAACATGTATGCTTGCCTGGGAACACAAAGTAAGAGGTTCACAAACTAAGAGATAAACAATATGGCTATCTTATTCCAGGTGTGATGCTGTAGGGTCAGTATCAGACTGTGAACCACAAGGTTGGCAGTTCAAACTCACCAGCTGCTCATCAGAAACCCTACACAGGGTTGCTATGAGTCGGAACCAACTCAACAGCACTTTTCACAGCGACAGAAACGAACTATTCCCATGAACTGTGGGCCCAGTTATCAGAAATGTTTTTACAAAGAAACTTGGTGACCTCTCACCAAAGTCATTGTAGAGCATGAGGCCATAGTTGTTGTGTGGCCATCCGTTAGAGAACTGAAAGTGAGGTTAATTCCTGGAGAGTAACAAACAATACACAGCTCACTTTGTATAGGTAAATCAATCATTTTATAAATGTCTTGAAAATATAATAAAAAGATTGTCCCTTATGGACTTTAGATTGTTGGCACTTATCCCATGGTGAGAGATCATTGAGACATTCCTGTGTAGTTACCAGACTGTGTTCTGTTAAGCTCTTAGTCTTAGCATTTACCAAGTGCAGGTGCTATTTTGGAGTTTAGGGTGTGCTTCGCTATTTCCGGTGGGCTCCTACTAATGTTCCTTTATCATGTGTGACATTGTATTCATTCAACTTTTCCTTCCAAGATAAAGTTTAGAAAATATGAATTTCAAAATTGTAAAACTTTAAAAATGTGAATAAACCGCTTTGCTTGGTTTATAAACCACTGTGAGCAGACAAGGCAAGTCATTTGAACGTTTACACTGTACATCAAAATGCTGTTGGTCAGATTGTGTTCTCTCCTGGAGGATTGGGCAGCCAAAGGGGTTATGGATCACTACAGTGAAGTCAGAGCATGCAACAGCCCAGGTGGCACACCTGGAAGGAGAAACCAAGGGCTAGAGAGGGCAGAGGTTTGAACCAGGGGTGAGAGGGCAGAGTTTTGAGGAGAGAAAATGAGTGCGAGGACCCAGTGGAATGAATGGTAGAAACGGCCAGGAAAGAATCTGAATCTGCTGCTCTTCACAGCAACCACGTGTTAGAAGCCATCCCTTATGAATGTTTTAAAGATATCAACTAGCTTTAGTATTTATTGCTGTTGTTATTGATAAATGCCACTGAGTTGATTCCAACTCACAGAGACCATGGATAAGGTTTCTGAGGCTGTAAATCGTTGTGACTGGAGAAAGCCTCATCTTTCTCCTGAAGAGTGGCTGGTGGCCTCGAACTGCCAACCTTGTGGTTTTCAGTCCAGTGCTTATCTTACAGAGCCACCATGCTCAAAAGATTTAGTATTTTAGTAGCATGTTATTTATTAAATGATTTGTGGTACATAATATTTAAATAAATGAAGTCTGCAAATAGCAATATAAAACAATATTAAAAAAATATGGGAAACTGATAAATTACAGAGAATAGATTGGAAGCCATGTTTCGCCAGTGGCCTGGGAATAAACCAGAATAGCAAAAGAGTGTACAAGGACAGACAACAGGAAACCAGAAGAAACCCCTCCCTTGCCCAAAAGTAGCAAGAAACCCAGGAGGAAGTAGAGTTGTTGAAATATAAGATGTGCAAATGGGCTGGAAGGAACACGGTGTGAAAGCATACTGGAAGAAAATGTAGCTTAGAGACAGAAAAGCTAAGTTCAAGTCCCCCTCCCTGACCATGGCCCTTTGGGCAAGGCTCTTAGCTTTCCTAAGCCTTAGTTTCCTCATTTTGAAGTGGCTACAACAACTAAACACATCTCACAGAGTGGTTTGGAGAGTTAAGAGTAAACGTTGCAGACATACTTGGCTGAAGGCAGAATAGCAAAGACATAAAGGAAAAAGGACAAGAAAAAAGGCAACTTGTGTTCAATAGATATTAAAGATAAAGAGGTAATATCTTCCCTTGAGAGAAGGAAAAGAAAGACTAGGTAACATTGTAGTAATAAGGAAGAAGAGGAATATATTAATTTAAAAAGATTGAATGATCTGTTTTCTTCAGAAAACAGAGCTGAAGAGAAGTAAAGGATGATTTAGAAGAGAGCAGAGCCAGCAGGCAGGTTAGGGGCGCAGGCTACCGCCAGAGCCAAACTAAAGTCAAGGGCATTAGCAATGACTATTAAAATTTCAGGGAGAAATGGTGGGATGAAAAATATACAAATGTATTTGGTCATAATAAAACACTGTATGTTTTAGAAGGCAAGGAATGCTTGTGAAAAGCTGTGGAGCCAGTCCTGGGCAGGTACTCCAGTAGCATCTTTTAGCTTTAGACTAATCTCAATTGTCCCATAGGAATCAAATGTAATAGAAAGTGGTAGAATCAAATACCCGTGGCAGGGAGGAGAGGTTACTGCCTGATTTGGCAGGGTTGGTCCAAGAGTAAGTAAAGAAAGGAAGCAGTTTCTCACATCAGTGCTTCATCTAGGGTTGAAGGACCACTCACTATAAGTCTATTCAGAAATATGGGCCCCAGATTAAAAATATTAAAATATATTTTAAA
>NW_006408835.1:2126474-2127541 GCF_000296735.1 Chrysochloris asiatica
CACAACTCTGTGATGGCCGGCTCAACCCTGGAACTTGGGACATTGTGGTTCGTTAACTAGTGCTTATTGTATGGAACTAGGGAAATCACACATACACACACACACACATATGCTGTGCTGTTAAGTGCCATTGAGTCAGTTCTGACTCACAGCGACCCTGTATAAGGAGGAGCAGCTGGTAAGCTTGAGCCACCGAATTTGCAGTCTAGTGCATTAACCCACAGCTCTATACCAGAACTTCCTATATGTATAAACACACACATGCACACACGTGAGCGCAAGGAACTCTGGTACTGTAGTGGTTATGAGTTGGACTGCTAGGTCAGCAGTTTGAAACTATAAGCTGTTCCACAGAAGAAAGGTGAGGTGTTCTGCTCTCATAAAGATTTACAGCCTCAGAAACCCTATACAGGGTCGCTGTGAGTTGGAACCGACTACATGGCATATAACCAACCAACCATACACACACACACAGTACAGCAGGGAGTCCTGGTGTGGTGCTCCTTAGAAACCATATACAGGGTCGCTATGAGTTGTGACTGATTGAACTGGTTCAATGGCACACACAATAGACACACTACACACTTATACACATACATATATACATACACACATGCATATGTGTGTGTGTAATATATACATATTTGTTGTTGTTAGGTTGAGTTGGTTATGACTCATAGTGACCTTATAAATGGTTTCTGAGAACCAGCTGATGGGTTTGAACTGCCGACTTGTGCCACATCAGGAGTCCATAGACATATATACATATTCTTGCTCTCTCTCTCTCTCTCGCTCTCTCTCTCTATATATATATATAGTTCTGGTGTGGCACTGTGGGTTAATGCACTAGACTGCAAGGCTGTTTGAACTGCAAGGTTGGTGGTTCAAGCTCACTAGCTGCTCCTTGGAAACCCTGTCCAGGGTCGCTATGGGTCGGAACCGACACGATGGCACTTCACAACTAATATATATATATATATATAGCGCTGTACCAGCCATTCCTCAGAATTCTTATACAGGGTCACTATGAGCCATAACCAACTTGACAACCATAACAACAACATTAT
>NW_006408835.1:2128085-2248912 GCF_000296735.1 Chrysochloris asiatica
TTGGTATATATGTATATATGTAACTTTTCTTTCTTTTAATCTGGGAGAACATATTTATATGACAACCTAGAGCGATCCTTCAGCACTAGTTTCCATTTTCATTCTTGGATGTATATATATATTGTTGTTACTGTTTAAAGTAGCGTGTTGTTTAAAGATGTATGCCGTGGAATCAGTTTCTACTCATAATGACATCGTATAGGGTTTCTGAGGAGTAGTTGGTGTGTTTGAACCACCGGTCTTGTGGTTTAAACCAACATTGTGGTCCAGTGCTTTTATGGAGTCCTGGTGTGATGCTGTAGGAGAAGCACTGGACCACAAGGTTGATTTGAACCTCAAGGTCAGCTATGAGTCAGAAATGGCTGGAGAGCAGTAGTGTGTGTGCATGTGTGTGTGTGTGTGTGTGTATGGAGAGAGAAAGAGTGAGAGTGTCCTGGTGTGGTACTACAGGTCAATGAGCTGAACTGAAAGGTTGGTTTGAACTGCAAGGCTGACAGTTCAAACTCACCAGCCAGTCCTCGGAAGCACTATATAGGGTAGCTATGAGTCAAACTGACTCAACGGCATTTAACAACAACAGCAATATGTGTGTATATATGTATATGTATACATGTATAAGTTTATATACACCACTGCCATCCAGTCATTTCATTTCTGACTCACAGTGACCCAGTATATGGTTTCTTTGGAGTCCTGGTGTGGTGCTGTGGGTTAATGCACCAACTGCAAAGCTGTGTTGAACTGCAAGATCGGCAGTTCAAGCTCACCAGCTGCTCCTTAGAAACTCTATACAGGGTCACTATGGATCGGAACCAACTCGAAGGCATTTCACAACAACAACAACATAGAACAGAAAGCCTCATCTTCCTCCCATGGGGCAGATGTTGAGCTTGAACTGCTGATCTTGCAGTTAGCAGCCCAGAGCTTATTCTACAGCGCTATCAGGGTGTGTTGTCTCTCTGTTTGTTGCTGTTGTTGTTAAGGGTTTCTGAGCTGGTAGGTTTGAACCACCAGCCTTCCATTAGGAGTTCAGTGCTTATCCTACAATGCCACACCAGTACACCCTGTTTCTCTTTATAAACAATGTACCCATCTCCATATCCATATAGGTATATACATATATACATATCCATATATAGGTATATACATATATATATATGTTGCTGTTGTTTTTGTTAAGAACTTTGATTTGGTTCTGATTCATAGTGACCCTGATTATGGTTTCCAAGGAACAACTGGTGAGTTTGAAACACCAACCTTTCAGTTGGCATCCTGGAGCTACACTAGGACTACCCATATATGACATATATATGTGTATGTGCATGTGTGTATTCCAGGGTTACAGTATCGGTGGTTCAAACACACCAGCCACTCCTCAGAAACCTTATACATGGCTATTATGAGTCGGAACTAGTTCGATGACATCTCTCTCTCTCTCTCTCTCTCTCTCTCTCTCTCTCTCTCTCTCTCTCTCACACACACACACACACACACACACACACGTGTAGGAACACAAGTGTCAGAGAAATAAGACAAAGTCAAGACTGTAGTCTTACATGACTCCCATTTTCTTCTAGGTCAGAATAAGGAGCAGGGATTGAGAGTGTAGTCTGGTGTGGTGCTGTGGGTTAATGTGCCAGACTGAAAAGCTGTTTGAACTGCAAGGTCAGTGGTTCAAGCTCACCAGCTGCTCCTAGGAAACCGTATACACGGTCGCTATGGGTTGGAACTGAGTCGATGGCACTTAACAACAACAACAACATGAGGTATTTAAGTGAGATGCGAAGATCAACTTGGTGGAATGAGGATTTTAGTCAGAATTATCGAACTATATAAATCATTGTCTAACTAAGTAGATAACTAATTAACTAACTAACTAGTTAAGGAGATTACAGTTTCTTCTTCTGAAGTGGTGTTTTTAAAATGAGAACGATTTCCTCTCTCTGAAGTGGTTGTATATGAAACTGCTTAAATAGAAAAGGTACCCAGTGACCTCTTAAGAGCAAGCCCAGTTTTACTCAATAAAACATAGTACTCATATTAGGAAAGTGAGAGATGGATTGAAATTTATTCTGAAAACTTTTGACTGGGAGATTTTAAAGGATTTCATTTGGGAATTACATCAGAATTGGTATCTAGAGAGCAAAGACATTTGTATTTTAAAAAATAAAATAAAAAAACCTTGGTCATATTTTTTATTTATTCATTAGTCGGTACATTTCTTCTTCCTTTACATTGTGAATTTCTTTCTGCTAAGTAATTGACTTGGTCTTCTTTGATTTGTGCACAATCCTAATGTTAACATGGTTATCCGGAATCCTACTGACAGCCAACAGATGTGGATGTACATTCCCAAATTCAGGAATGTAGACATGGTGGCTCGGAGTTGGGTTAATTCCAGACACAAGACAGGCTGTGGGTAACGAGGAAGGACATGTGAGTGCAGATGGTAAGGAAGGAGGACTAAAATTGAGGAAAGAGATGAACAATCTGAAGATGTAGGCTAATGACCATCCTTGTGAAGCGTTTAGCATACAGTAAGTCCTTGGGTTATTTATTCCAATTGACTGACAAGTTCTAGCAGCCCTTTCAAAACCCCAAACCAAACCCACAGCCACTGAGTCAATTCCAACTCATAGTGACCATACATAGGATTTTCAGGACTATAAATCTTTACAGGAGCAAAAAGACATATCTTTCTCCTATGGAGCGGCTGGTGGGTTTGAACCACTGACCTTGTGGTTAGCAGCTCAGCGTCTAACTCACAGTGCCACCAGGGCTCTTTGTTGTTGTTAAGTGTCGTGGAGTTGATTCCAACCCTTAGCAACAACTCTGTATAGGGTTTCCAAGGAAGAGCTGGTGAGCTTGAACCACCAACCTTGCAGTTGAAATGACTTTGCAGTCCGATGCATTAACCCACAGTGCCACATTGCCTTTTAATGTTATGTAAACTTACCCTCACTTTGAAATAATTGCCCTAACCTCTATAGTAACAAATTCTTCATCACATTCACCTTTACTTCATGTGCAGCTTTTAAATCATTAAAAAGGCTTGAACTTTCTCTTGCATTGATTGTTGTTTAGTGCTGTCGAGTCTGTTCCAACTCATAACGACCCTGGATAGGGTTTCTGAGGAGTGGCTGGTGAGTTTGAATCGCCGACCTTGCTGTTCAAACTGACCTTGTGGCCCAGTGCTTATCCTATAGCACCACACACGACTCCTTGCACTGAAATTAAGCTAAATAAGAACCTTGGAGTCCTGGTGTGGTGCTTTGGATAAGCACTGGACTGCTATGCAAAAGGTAAGCAGTTCAAACCTACCAGTTGCTCCTTGGAGACCCTAAACAGGGTCACTATGAGTTGGAACTGACCTGAAAGCACTTAACAACAACAACAACAACAATTAAGAACCTTATACCATATTCTTATTTACCTTTTAAATGTAGCTAAAAGACACATTTAAGAATGGATCTCATCCAATACCCAGGTGCTGCCTGTAAAGCAACAAAACAAAAATTGGCGCAAAAGCATAGTCCCGCTGAGTTAGAAAAATGATTTACAAAAGCTTGTGGTGGGTGGTTGAAGCAGTGGAAGAACTGATACTGATGTGGGGTTCAAGAAGGCTTGACAACCTGAATACATAATCTAGGTAATCTCATACAGTTGTTAGATGTCATCAAGTTGATTCCAATTTTTAGACCCCGTGTGCACAACAGAGTGAAACACTGCCTGGTTTTGCACCATCCTCACGCTTGTTCGGCTTGAGTCCATCTCATTGAAAGTCTTCCCTCTTTTTCTCTGACCCTCCATTTTACCAAGCATTATGTCTTGCTCCAGAGAATGGTCCCTTCTAACAATATGTCCAAACTGTGAGAGACGAAGTCTTCCCATCCTCGCTTATAAGGAACATTCTGAGTGTACACTTCTTCCAAGACAGATTTGTTTGTTCTTCAGGCAGTCCACGGCATTTTCAGTATTCTTTGGCAACACCACCATTCAAACACTTCAATTCTTTGATGGTCTTGGTAGTAGTTTCTTATGTGGAAGGAAAGCTTATGATTGGCACGGCTTTGATTACAATGTAAACACGCCTGTTTACATTCTAGAAAGGGTCCCTGGATGACACAAATGATTTGTATTCAACCATTGACCTAGAGGTTGGCAGTTCAAAGTCACCTAGCAGTTCTATGAAAGGAAAACCTAGTGATTTGGTTCATAACCAAGAAAACCTTATGTTCCTTTGTAACACAGGAATCAACTCAATAGCAACAGAAGGATGACATTCTAGAACATTCTTCTTTTGTCTGTAGTCACTTTGGGTTGTGTGATAATAGGGCTTTTCAGGACTTAAATATACTTTGGGGTTCATTATATGCAGGGCATTTTCAGTGCTGACTTGGCAGACCAGTAGAGCCTTCCATTGGATTCACCTTAGCAAAAATTGAAAAAGAAGGAAAAAAAAAGAAATCTTGTGTCTATCCCTGGAATCTAGGAAAATGATTATGTGTAAAAGCATAATTCTTCCAAATTCCAGTTTAGAGTGTTTGTTAAACATACAAGTAATAACTCCTTTTCTCAGTTCTGAGTTCTAAGACTAAAGTAGGAATAAACATTTCTCAAAGTCTTTGGTGTTGTAAACGTTTAATGCACTAAGTCTCTAATCCAGAGGTTGAAGGTTTGAGTCCATCCAAAAGTACCTTGGAAGAAAAATTTGGCAATCACCTTCCAGGATAATCAACCACTGAAAGCCACAGAGTGTGCACAGTTCTATGGGGTCTCCTGAGTCCATGGCAATTGGTGAACATCTATTTCTCATTGGTTAAACTGGTGTGACATCTGTTTCACACTGTTTTTTTTAATGTTTTAGGCACGATTCTAAGACAGTACAGCAATGTACTGAGGTTAGATGTGTAGTGCTGATTGAACAGCCTGACCAAAGAGAAGGAGAGTACTGGAACTGAGTTTTAAACCATGGAGAGAGAATGCTGTGGGCTTGGTCTAGCTGGAGATTGAGCCACTGACTTTTGAGTAGGATACCAAGGCTGCTTATCTAATCAGCAGTTAGAGGAAGTCGTTTTTTATCTCTGAAATGCATCTCTTCTGAACTGATAAACCCCACTTTTGCTAGGGAGAAGCATAATCTAGCAGCATCTGAGCAGTGGCTGCAACTGAGCTCTCCTGTGCTCATACATGCCAAGTGCTCTCTGAAAGGAGTCTTAGCACAACACCTCACTGAGCTCCAAGTCACTGGGCAGCAAGACTGACACGTTTTCATCTGGATTTTTCTATTTTCTTTAAGGAAAAACTGGAAGCATAGCATTTGAAGTCTTATTCACCTGCCTTTTTCAGTTTCTTAATCCTCTTCATAGTTCAATGATGGTGTAATGATTTTGATGAAGCAATGTTTTAAATTCTATATTATTCACCTTGCATTTTACGGTATTCCTCTCTTAAAATGCTTCAGGAAGACATACCCAAACATGAACATGCCCAAACCAAAATGACTCTAGTTTAAAGCCTCTTATTTTCCTAAATTCCCCAAAATGTGAGATATCGAATTAGAAATACATGAGTTCATATTTTGCCTACTCTCTAATAAGTCTCAACTTTGGGGGGAAGAAAAAAATAAGAGGCTGTTATATAACAGGTTTGTTACTTACCCATTTCAAAATAAATTTTATTACCTTTAATTTGTGTTGGAGTCCTGGTATGGTGCTGTAGGATAAACACTGCTAACCACAAAGTTAGTGGTTCAAATCCATTGGCTCTTCCTCAGAAACCCTATACAGGGTCACTGTGAGTCAGAACTGACTTGATGGTGCTTAAAAATCTTTATGTTAGTCCTGGTGTGGATAAGCATAGGATAAGCTCTTGGCCTCAAGGTTGGTTTGAACCACAAGGTTGGTGGTCCAAACTCACCAGCTGCACCTCAGTAACCCTCTCTACAGGGTTGCTGTGAGTCAGAAGTGACTCTATGACACTTAACAACAGCAATAACAAAAATAAACATTTAGAAATCAACATCTTTGAAGAACAACATGACATATGGCAGCATTAAAATTAAAATAAATGATTTCGTGTTGCATGAGATCTCTTCTTACGTTAGGCTTTGGTATAGACAGTTAAGATCAAGCAGCAGAAGCTTTTAAAAAGTCCCTGAGAGAAAAGTAAAATGTGTGTGTATGTGTAGTGGTACATGTTTTGGTGTATGTGTTTGCGTGGTATTTGTGTATTTGTGTTGTATGTTTGTAGTGTGTGTGTGATCATTGTGAAAGACCACAGCTATTTAAATGTAAAAATGCATCCCTGTGCTTAGTGCATAAGTAAAGGATATCTGTGATCCCTGTGGAGTCCTGGTGTGGCACTGTGGGTTAATGCACTGGACTGCAAAGTCAATTTGAACCGCAAGGTTGGTAGTTCAAGCTCACCAGCTGCTCCTCATAAATCCTACCCAGGGTCACTGTGGGTTGGAACCAAATCAATGGCACTTCACAACAACAACAATGGTACCTGTGCCTCTTCTTTACTAGCTTGTTGGTCCCGGAAGGCGACTTCATGACCATTTTCTCACCTATGAGGTGAAGAAAATCCCTTGCATCGTGGCTGTCAACCACCATGTAGGGAACCTCAACCATGATGGGTCATAAAGCATGTGACCATAAATAGAAGACACTGTTAATATTATCCCCGTTGCCATCGTGGCATGCTGAATGCCAGCTATTCTGAATGTCTAGAGTCTTGGTCGGCATGTGCCCATGTGTTAAAATCAGCCTGTAGACACCAATATGCAGAGCCATATAAAAGATCAATAAGTGATAAAGCATACATGGAGAGCTGCACATGGTCAGCCTGGTAGGACCCAGGGAGTTGATGACAAAATGCAGTAAGCACGCATTGCACCCTCCCAGTGATGTTGTGATACAAAGAAGAGTCCAGCCTGTCCCCTGGTGGAGATGGTGGTTCTGCTCAGAGCTAGAGAGATACAAAAGAGCCATGATAGCAGACTCTGGAGAGGAAGGGTTGGTGCGAGGCACAATTCATGATATAGTGATAGAGAGACAATGACACTTTTTTATTTATTATTTTGTGAATGATATTTGATCATTTTTGTTTACAATTGAAACTCTGGCAATTCAAAATTAACATCCTTGCCCATGAACTTCTTATACACACCTGAAAAGGGTTCAGCCTTGCATTCTGTATTGTTCTGCTGTGTCTAAATACCCAGCTTTACTCGGCTATTCTTACCCACAGTTTCACTTGGGAAGACCAAGTCTCCAAAGATTGCATCATGTACATCTGTTGGACTGTGGCTCTTGGGATGCCTTTGATTACAATTTTGTACAGCTTTTGTGAGTCGGTTTAGGCAGAATTCTCCTCTGAGCAATAAAGGCCACGTGCTGTCCACTGAACTTTTTCTCCAGTCCGCGTACTAGTCAGACTTAGGTTTTCTGAAAAGACTTGAGGAACAAGAACAAAAATGATAATAGCTTTCCGACCACCACCATTCAGTTCCCTTGAGCTCATCTCCAGATCATGCAGAGCTTGAGAAATGCCAGACTCGAATTCATCCCACTTTTCACCATTGGGCTTCTTAGTCTTCATGCTTGAACTGAACATGGCCTTTGTCTTGCTGAGTGCCAGCCTAGGAAGATAGAGGGAGTAACACTTTGAGATCTGTGTATTATATAAAGATACTCTGTTGACATGTAGCCTGGAGAGATCAGTGGAGCCTTCAGTCTGAAAACAACTTATTTGGACCTGAACCAGAAAGCCCTAATAGGAAATGGGATGGGTAAAGATGTTTCCCCTTAGCGACCATGGCATTTGCTCATGTATTTCATTTGGTACATGAGAGAAATGACTGCGACTTCCACCTTGATGGTTGAGACAATACTGATTCTATTGAAATATACAAAATCTTTTGAAATATACAAAGTGGTTCTGTGGGAATATACCAAGAGTTGGCGTTAACTGGAGATTCAATGGACCATGTAACAGTGGTTCCTAAGCAGGGGAGTCATCAAGAATGCAAGAAGTATAAGAGGTAAAGAGAGCTTATTCAAGCTGTGGATGGTTCGGTGGAGCTACAAGCCAGAAAACCCAAGAGCCTTGGGGAATAAATATATTGAATTGTATAGAGGAGAGAGTAAGGAAGAAAATGAGTAAACAATAAAATGAGTTGTTTGAGTCAGGTAAATTTTCAAGAAAGAAATATGGCATAGAATCCTAGAGAAAAAGCATCTTTATAAAGACAAAATCAGTCAATACTACAGAAAGAAAAGTGGGGTGCTGGAGAAAGAAGCCTTCTGGAAATTAAAGGCAAATCCCTCCCAAAGGTGAATTTCTCCAACGTAGCTAAATAGAGTGGTGGAGGCAAGAGCCCAAATGTAGAAGACAGCATGAGGTCTCCTAAAGAAATTAGGGATGATGAGAAGGAGAGAAGGAAGAAGCAGGAAGGGTTGTAAGACTGAAGCATTTTCAGGTTGATATTTTCTCTTTAAGAAAATATTTAAATATACTTGAAGGCCATTAAGAAGGGACTGCCAAAAAAGAAACCAGTAATTTTGACAGCCTAAGAGAAAAATCAGGGGAGGCAGGGATTAGTCATATAGGGGTCTTGGCCACATCCTTGATCTGGAATATCTCCCATAGGTTCCTTCATTGGCTCTACTCTACCTTCCCTTCAGATCTCTAATCAGAAGCCTCACATAACAGATGTCTTCCTTGGCCACATGACCTATCAGTGCAGCCCTGTGACTCTATCCTCTTACCATTTTATTTTCCTTATAGCAGTGCACAATAACATTTTTGTATAAAGAGCTGATTTCTTCACTGGTGAACCCCTTAGTTTGTAGTAGGTGTTCAGGAAATGATCACTGAATGAATAAATAGGTTCATGACATTTCTTTCTTAGTGAGACAAAGGGAAATAGGGTAGGACAATAGACCCTTCAGTTGAGGGTAAGGAATTTAAAGGTGAATCTAATGTTCATTATATTGATTATCTTAGGTTGCTGTTTTTCAGTAGTGTTTTGAGTAGAGAGACCTCATTGCAGGATACATAGCAGGCCATATTACTGCACTCTGAATGCGACTAACACCACCAAGCCATGCACCCCAAAATGTCTACATATTTCCAATGTCCCCAGGTGACAAACACCATTGAAGTGACACTACTCAGCCTGTCAGTTTCCTTTCTTACAGTGTTCAGTGCATCCCACTCATAAGAGCTTTGCAAATTCAGAGAGACGTTCTTTGTCTGATTATTTAAGGTTGTTTTTAATACAACCAGTATTGTTGCAGAACCTTAAGTAAGGATTTAAAAGAATAGGGATGCCTATGGAAGAATTGGACAAAGCATGGTGAAAAAACTGCTGTCTTCATATTTCCAACCATGTTTCCAGTTTACACTTTATGCCTGCCAAAGTACATATGAACTTTGAAGAAGTTGTGTCTTTTTATAAACAGAAACCTGTATTAATCTTGTTTTTACTTTATTTTGACAACTTAATTTCAAGATTACACAGATTAATTGGCTTATTTATGGGAAATGAAGATTGTTAGATTTAAAATGCAATCAGATTGATAAACAACATTTTCTGTTGCCAGGTTTTGGATCGCAGTTTTATTTTCTGCTTTTGTTTCATCTGCTTTGAAAACTTAGGTAGCTCAGGGCATAAAACAGCCAACCAACATTTCGTTAATTTTCCTTCTATATGGGGTTTCAGAAAGGGATGGAAAAAAAAAATTAGGTTTTGTGCTGTGGTTGCCAGTTGCCACCTGTCCTCCTCTCTGGTTAGGACATTTCCTGATTTGGGAAGTATAAATATAACACTCCCCATCACACCCCCTAAAAAAATCTACCCCCCTCTTTTCATACAAAATTAGAAAGGTTTCAGCAGAGCTGAGCCCTAAGCATTGCCCTAAAAATTCCACAGATCCACTTGAATTAAACAAGAACTTTTGCTTTGGCGGTACAGGCCAACTCAGGAAGTCACTCTCAGTCAGTCTTCTGTAGGGAGTGGTGCGTGGTTGAGACTAGACTGCTGTACTCCACCAGATAAGCCCAGTTTTTTCTTCAGAGTCGTAACAGGAACTACATTTTACACGTTACCACAGATCTTTTCAATATTTTAAGCCCTGTGCGTGTTAGGAGTTGTAGGATAACAGAAATGTAGAAGGAACTCCAAAAGTGGGCTCAGTGTGGTGGTCCTGTTGGATGCAACTGGAATCTGCTAGTTGTTAAAGATTCAGAAACTCTCCAAGTGTTAAACTGTTGGTAGTTTACACCATAGAACTTGGAAAATGGTACAGATTAGGATTTCTTTTTTTCAAACTGGTGTACCAATTACTGGTTTTAAGTACAATGTTAATATCCTGACAGCTGCAATAAAATTTTAAGGAAAGAATAATTTTGTGGGTAGCTATCTATGTGTATGTTTCATGGAGGAATGAACCTCTTGCAGAAAAGTGTAGTAATGAAGATATTTTACCCAAAAGAATTGGTTCCAAATCGTTCTTTGCTATATTACAGACTAGAAATGGTGAGCTCTCTCTATTAGCATCTTTAGTTTTGTTACTGGGTGGGTGTGATGAGAATTAAGTGTCATGTTTCTGAGATCTTTTTGTTTATTATTATTACTATTATTTTTATTTGAAGAACTTTGAAATGCCAAGAAGGCTTGTCTATATTACATTATTGGGTTCATCACTGTGGTTTTCTTTCAGGAAAGCGTTTAGCCTCATAATATCTTTCAAAACATGGGGTTGAATTTGGTCTTCTTAAAAGAATTTTTAATTGGTTTTCTTAGATTAAAATTAACCAAAAGCTATGCGTACAAACCTAGATGACCTCTTCACTTATACATATGCATAGCATGACTTCCTTGGAGTACTTTTCAGGAAGGACTTAAAAATCCAACCAGTTGCCATTCAGTTGATTGCCACTAATGGCAACCCCATGTGTGTCAGTGTAGAACTGTGTATCATAGGGCTTTCTCTGTACCATAGCAGTTGTTTTTCAGAAGAAGATCACTAGGCCTTTTTGCTGAGATATCTCGGAATGGGCTCAAATTTGCAAGTTTTGGTAAACAGTTAAGCTGTTAACCATTTGCATGCGCCACATTATAACAACATGTCAGCTGACTGGAGAAGCTCTTTTTCATTTTAGTGTTTTCTACCTCTATGGATAGCTTGGGAACACCTGACACTTGTGTAGCTAGATTAACTGATGAGCTGGTTTTGCCCCACTTTCAGTACTGGGGCTCAGCCACAGAGATCTTTCAAAGGCAGGTCCGGGTGTGTCTTTGCAAGGCAGGCGGCCGGCCAGGAAAGGACTTGTTTCAGGGAATGTGGCTGTGGGCTGTTGGGTTTCACTGAAATGACTGGGGAGTGCTTCCAGAGAAGCCTTGGACACTCAGTGTCGTTTCCCAGGAGGCTGGGTTTGATTGCTGGAAGGCCTCCAACACGGGTTCAATATGGAATGATGAATAAATGCAGCCATTTTCCTTTTCAGAATGAAGGACCATCCCACTGAAAGTGAAATCCTGCTGAGCTGAGAATAGGATTTCATTATTGCCCTGGAGGCAGCTGTATGATGATTTTTATTAGTATTCTTAGAATCAGGCAGGATTTGGACTACTTTCTCAAGATCTCTACAGTTTGCAGTTGAACACAGTAAAAGGAAGAATCTGCCAGCAACCCAGAGCACTTCTGTTGGCCTCTGCTCCCACCCTACTGTTCAGTTATGACAATTAATTGTTATCTGGTGTAGCTACTGTTTGTTTAATCTTACTGTTATAGTTTGAGCACTCTTTAGTCAAATTAGTATTCAATAGAGAATGCTGTAGTTTAAATGAAGTGGTTTTAATCCTGAGAAGATAATGGAGGTAAAATTTGTCATTACAAATACTGTATTTACTCTCAATTTAAAATGATTAGGACTCGTATTTAGTCTCAGTACTGATGTTTATACTTCACTTTGTAGCTGAGAGTGTTAAAGTTCTGTTAAAGGTTTGTGTTTATCAGTGTCCTTTCCTATTTTAATAACTATTTTTTCTGTATTACTGATGGAGGGTCTTCTAAAATTCATTAGTGTCAGTCTGTTCTATACACGCATGCCTCAAACTTGTTGATCTGGGGTCTTTCCATTAGGAACCTAGGCAAAAAAGTCCAAGCATTATGCTGTATGAGGCCCAGTAAACCTTGAACAGTTCTTGTCTGGGGGTGCGGGGCTGGGGGAAGGGTTTCAGAGGTGAATGGTGACTACCTTTCTGAGACCTACAAGGTTAAGTCAAAAAGTGTTGCTACAAAATCATAGACAACCTTTATTAAACAAAAATACAAAACTATTGTGAAGCTACAGTTTCTTAACATATTCTCCACCTAGCTTTGTTAACTTCCAAAGGTGGTGTTTCTTCCATTCTAACCCTTCCTGGAAGAATTCAATTTACATCACATCAGAATAGTAGTGTTGGCATCCTCGAACTCAAATTGTGTTCCATTTAAAATGTTCTTTGAGTTTGGGGAACAAAAAGAAGTCTGAAATGGCAAGATCAAGGCTGTAGAGTGAATGGTATCAGGTTTCTCAATGAAATTCTTGTAGAACAGTCCAAAAAGAATGAACATTGTTGTGATGGAAAAAACTTCCTCAGTACAACTTTCCTGTTCTTTCTCTTACCAATGCAGTTTCCAATTTGCTGAAATCTTCTTTCTAATAACCCCCCATGATCATCTGTGTTCTTCAAGAAAATCTATCAAGATTACCCCTTTCGAATCTCTAAAAGTGGTAACTGTAACCTTCTCAACTGACCCCTCAGCCATTAAGTGGCCCATCAGATCCCCTTGGAAGTCACTAGTTTGACTGGATCTTGTTCTCTGAACCCTCTTGGTAAATCCAAGGCTCGTCCTTGGTTATGATTTATTGCATAAAATCATCTTCATTAGCTTCTGTCTTGCTTCAAAGGCTGATGGAAAGTTCAGAACTTTGAGCTAGCTGATCTTCGTGCAATGCCTTTGCCACTCATCATGCCAAAAGCTTTCAGAGGCCAAGGTGTTCAATTAAAACTGAAAATGCAGAACCTTGGAAGTGCCCAACTGCAGTAGTTGTTGCCCACTAACCCAGTGCCAATGGGTTGATTCTGACTCACGGTGACCCTTCAGGACAGAATAGAATTGCTCATTAGGGTTTCTAAGGCTGCAAGTCTTTGCAGAAGTAGACTGTCTCGTCATTCTCCCACCATTGAGTGGTGGGTTCAAACTACCAACCTTTTACTGAGCAGCCCAACACTTAACCCACTGAATCATGGGGCTGCTTAGAGCTATTGTGTCAGTGCTAATTCTGTGGTCTTCTGCCACTACTGTTTAGACTGCAGACAGTTTATTTGTTAAGGTTGACCTTCTTCCCTCTCTTGGTTCATTTTTGAGGTCCTCCCCTACCTTCCTTGAAAGCTTGATCAATCTAAAAATTGTTCTTTTATGTGGGGAAGCATTCTTGTAAACTTGTTGTGAACCCTCAGTGGTTTGGGAAGATGGCCACTTGAGTTTTATTGAAAAATTCACATTAACCCTGACCTCAAAATCATTTTTCCCAAAGGTACAAAAAGTATCCCTTTCTAATTTTGAAGGCAACTCAATGAGGCACCTTGGTGGTACAGTGAGTTAAAATAAAAGTGTTAGACCGCTGGCAAAAGGTTGGTGGTTCATACCCACCAGTCACTCTATGGGAGAAAGGTCATCTCGTCTGCTCCTTTAAAGGTGTACATCCTCTGAAACCCTAGGGAACAGTTCTACTCTGTCCTGTCAGGTCCTCGTGAGTCATTTCAGTGGTAGTGAGTTTGGGGTCTAATGAGACTACGAGAAATATATTACTCAGAGAGCTTGTCTGCAGTCATTCATGATCCCAGAAACATATTTCAACATATTTTGTTTGGAATGAGCCCATAAGTACAAAAATAATACTTTTGTACTTATCCTTGTATACATGAAATAAGAGAATCAATATGAAAGAAGAGCTTCACTGTCCAATGGAAATATAATAGAACTCACACATGTAATTCTTAACTTTCTAGCAACCACATTTTTAAAAAGGAAAATAAGACAGGTGAAATTAATTTTAATATGTTTTCTTTCATCCAGAACACCCCAAGTAGTATTATTTAAACATATATTCTATACAAACAATTATTAATGCGGCATTTTACAGTTTTTGTACGAAAAGTGTACAACAAGTGCTCAGTCACAATGGACACTGGTTGTTAGTTGCCTTTGAATAAAACATTGCCCACTCCTTCTCTAGCTTCACAAAATTGCTGGTATGTTTGAATCCATTGTTGAAGCAACAGAGTGTTTTGGCAGCCTTCCAACATAGGGGGCTTATGTCTTAGCATTGTATCAATGTTCTGTTATCCATAGGGTTATCATTAACTAATTTTTGAAAGCAGATTACTAAACGTGTTTTTCCTAGTTAGTCTTAATCTGGACGTTCCACTGAAAAATGAAGCATGGATCACCTTGCTGGTATTTGAAATAACACACGTCATAGTTTCCAGTACCAGAGTAGCACCAGAAGCTACCACACTATGACAAACTGACAGACAGAGGGTGGCACGGAAGCTCGTGGCTGCCATATTGACCTGTGCACATCTAAAGAACCCATAGAGAAGTGGACCATTATGTTTCAGGGGAAAAAAATTAGGTAAATCCTTGCTGAATTTTAACACACACAAAGTCATGTCAACTCTATAAATGAGCTTTGATGTCAATTTGCTTCCTAAAACATTTTCTCAATGGACATTACAAGTAAATGTGATTTATTTTATTTTGTTTTTTTCCTTTCCTTCAGGTAATGATGTGATTTAGGGAAAATCTAAGTCCGGTCCAGTTTTTACACAATTGGGGTTATTTTACATATGTCTGTTTTAGCTAAAGGAGTTGTAGGCAGTTGATTAAGTACAAAGTAAAATATATGCATATAGAACAAAATAGCTTTTCAAAACATCATGGCTGGTTTAAATCTAGAAATACATTATTTTGTGTTTTCATCTACTCTTTTTATTCTCGTATACTTTCTATGTTGTCTTTTGTTTTGAGTCAATAAACCCTTTTTAATTTTGAAACAAAGCAATTGTTTTATGCACATAAAGAAAATTCCAAGGAAATGCCACTGAGAACATATAATGAGTAAATAGGTTTCCAAGACAGACACAGTCATAGTGCTGGTATTGTTCTACAAAAATTACTGAGGATGAAGCTACTCGTCAGCTTCCTGAAAGATGCTGGTGCTGCCTGATGGAGCCAAGGTAGTAAACACAGGGAAGGAGGAGAGATGAGAAGATGAGAGCTGCCTAGCTGCAGCCTGGACTTACACACTATAGATCATGAGATGCAGGGCATTAAGAAGTAGAAACTCCATGTCCATTGCTTAGCTAGAACTAGAGGTATGCTAAATTCATTGTACTATAAAAACCCTGTGTCTCACCTGTGATTTCCTGTGTGTACTCTGACCCTGAAGCTGTGCAGAACCTAGGCCCAGTCTTCCTGTGTAAGGGATACCTCCCACTTACTAGTTGATGCCCTCTTTGCATTTCAGGAGACAGTATACATTCGTGTGGCTGTTACATTTCCTGAGTGCTTCGTGATCCAAAGAGTCAGAGGTTTAGCTTTGTGGCTTTGAATGTGTTGTTTTTGTCTTTGGTCTTCCTGCCTTTCTTTCTTTCTTTCTTTCTTTCCTTCTTTCTCTCTTTTTTTCTTTCAACATTTAATGCTGAATATGATGTCAAGGTTCTCTTGTCCAGAAATAAGCCTCATTGCCAGGGGTAAAGGAAAGACTACTTCTGTACCTTTTACAAATAGCCTGCCCTGTGTGTTGTTAGCTGTTGTTGAGTCAGCCCCTACTTATGGTGACCCCATGAACAATGGCACAGAATGCTAGATCCTACATCTTCACAATCAGTTACAGATTGGACCATTGAGTTTTCATTGGCTGGTTTTTGGAGTTAAATACCAGGCCTGTCTTCTTAGTCTGTCTTCGTCTGGGAGCTATCCAGCTTCACAGCAACACTGGCCTTTGCTAACAAGTGTGTGTTAGCTGCACTTGGGAGAGGTGACCTAGAGCCCAGTCGGTGGTGACTGGAAGAGTCAAAACCAAGTTAGTCTCAAGGTCGCTGCTGCCCATTAAATGGCTTAGACTAGTTTGGGATTTATTGATAAGCACAACTGGCTATTTTTTCCTTTCTATAAAATAATTATACCAGGAAGAATCTTGGTGGTGAAACAGTTCCTGTCTCTTACAATGAAAAACATATGTATCTTTCTTTTCTTCTTTTTCTTCCACTTTGATGTCTTTGCTTTCACTTTTTTCTTTTTTAAAAAAAAAATTATTTTCTTGAATTACCTTCAATGGCCCAAGCACATAATTTTGAATGTTTGAGGTTGAATTATAATTTTTCTTCTAGAAATAGTCAAAAAGTCTTTTTGGAGCTCAGTCCTGTTTAAAAAAAAAAAAAAAAAGTGTGTGAATGGATCTGGGAACACTGTTTACTGTTTAATTATAAATTAGTGAGCGTCATTTTCTTGACTAATTTATAGTCACCCTAATAAACTTCTGGAAGATGAGTACAGCTTATTACAGTAGATTTTGAAGGCACAGATTTGGGGTATAAATACCAACTTTCTGCCTCCCTACAGTTGTGATGTGGGATAAACCATTCAGTTGTTGTTGTGGAGACCTGGTGTGGTGCGGTGGGTTAATGTGCTGGACTTCAGAGTCACTTTGAGCCGCAAGGTTGGTGGTTCAAGTTCACCAGCTGCTTCTCGGAAACCCTACATAGGGTCGCTATGGGTCAGAACCGACTCGACGACACTTAACAGCAACAACAAACAGTTGTGATGGGATATAAAACACTCAGTAAGTGCCTCTATCTTCATCTGCAAAATATATCACACGAGATCACAGCTTTCCTGGCTTTATGATATGTAAAGTCGCATTTCAAAGTGTCTTTAGTTGGCATAGCTGGGTTGGGAAGCATGAGCGATTTGCCACGTGTTTGCTGAGCGCATTCCCTCCTCTACTCTGCTGAACGTACTGTCTTCATTCTTTTGTCTCTTCCAATGAATCATCTCTGCAGTCATTTGGGGACATCCCTAAGTTGGCTGTTCTCCCCTGTCTCGGCAGCCTCGTATCTGAAAGCCCCTCCAGATGTCACTTCTGTAGCCTCTGTGTATTATCACCTGCAGACAATTGACTGCAGTTCATGTAAGCACAGCTACAATTCTTACACTCCTTTTCATTGGTGCTAAACGCAGAGGAACTCTATAGATCATGAGATGCAGGGCATTAGGAAGTAGAAGCTCCATGTCCATTGCTTAGCTAGAACTAGAGGTACGCTAAATTCATTGTACTATAAAAACCTTCTTTATAGAATACCCTTTTTGCATATGACTATACAAAAATTGAAATTAAAAAAAAAAAGAAAAAGAAAATTATCTTAGTATGGAATTTAAACTCAGGGACCAATATTTTAACCTTCAGATGTATGTAAGACAAAAGGAAAGAAAGCAGTGCTTACCAGTTGAAGGGGAAAAATAAACTATGTCATCTAAACATGTAAATAATGTATATTGCTGTTGTAAATTGCCTTCAAGTCAGTTCTGATTCATAGCAACCCTGTATAGGGTTTCCAAGGAGTGGCTGGTGGTTATGGGTTTAAACCGTTGACCTTGTGGTTAGCAGTCCAGTGCTTATCTTATGGTACCACACTAGAACTCCAAGCAGTATATGTTGTTGTTGTTATTGTTAAAGTGCCGTCGAGTCGATTCTGACTCATAGCTACCCTTATAGGGTTTCCAAGGAGTGGCTGGTGGGTTTGAACCACCACCCTTGTGGTTAGCAGTCCAGTGTTTATCCTATGGTGCCACACCAGCACTCCAAATAATATATATATGCAAAAATAAGGGTAAGGTATATTCTGAGTTTTGCTGTATAATTTGAATTTGCTTTGCATGCTTGAAAAAGACATGTTTAGTAGAGAGTCAGCAAAGGCAAGGGAAATCCATACTGAAGTGGAACAGCAACAAGACTGGAAATAATGGACTCAAACGTACCAACATCGTGGCGATGGCACAGGACTGAGCAGCATGGTGTTCTGCCATACCTGAGGTTGCCATGACTCAGAGTTAACTAGCAGCTGAGTTTGTGAAGGCCACTCCTTCTGGGGGTCTCCCAATCCTTAATGTACCTATAAGGTGTCTTTGAATTAACAGCATCCTGGAATCTCAGCGATTAGCATCTCTTCAAAATGTTTACAGGAATAGTCTATGGATTGTTTCTATCCTAGTCAGTCTTAGTAATCGAAAAGAAATCAGAATGCGCATTTACATGTTACTCAAAACCACAGTGCCTTCAAAGTTGAATAGCTAAATTCATTGGTTGACTTTTTCAAGTCACTGTATGTGTAGAGGATACAACATTGCTTGCTGAAAGTGAAGAGAACTTAAAAATACTTACTGATGAAAATCAGGGACTACAGTGTTTAGTAAGAAAACAAAAATCCTCACAACTGGGCCAATAAATAACATCATGATAAATGGAGAAGACTTCATTTTGCTTGAATCCATTGACAGCACTCATGGAAACAGCAGTAAAGAAATTAAACAATGTATTGCATTAGACAAATCCACTACACAAGACTTCTTTAAAGTGTTGAAAAGCAGAGATACAGTTTGAGGACTAAGGTGCACCTGACCCAAGCCATGGTATTTTCAGTTGCTTCATAGGCATGTGAAAATTGGACATTAAATAAAAGGCAGATCATAGAAAAATGAATGCATTTGAGGTATGGTGTTAAGAATATTGAAAGTACCATGGACTGCCAGAAGAACAAACACATCTGTGTTGGAAGCAGTACACCCAGAATGCTGCTTAGAAACCAAGATGGAAGACTTCATGTCTCATACTTCTGACATGTGATGAAGAGGGGCTAATCATTGGAGAAGGCTGTCATGCTTGGTAAAGTGGACAGTCAGCAAAAGGAGAAAGATCCCCAAGATGGATTAGCACTGTGACAACAGCAGTGGGCTCAAGCAAAACTCTCATTGTGAGGATGGCTCAGGGCCAAGCAGTGTTTCATTATGTTGTGCATAAGGAGCTCTGGTAGCGTAGTGGTTACGAATCGTGCTGCGAACCGCAAGGTCAGCGGTTCAAAACTACCAGCTGCTCTGTGGGAGAAAGATGAGTTGTTCTGCTCCCGTAAAGATTTACAGCCTCAGAAACCCTGTACAGGGTCGCTATGAGTCAGAACTGACTCCACGGCACATAACAACAACACCAAGGTCACTATGAGTCAGAACCTAACAACAACAACGGAACAGACTAGGTATGGGGGGAGCACTGGTGCATCTGTAGAATAAGCACGGGACTGTTAACCACAAGGTCAGCAGTTCAAGTCCACCAGTCACTGTGTGGGAGAACAATGAACCTTTCTGCTCCTGTTAAGATTTACAGCCTCAGAAACCCTGTACAGGGTCTCTGTGAGTCAGATCCGATTCAACAGCACTTACTAACAACAAAACAACTAGATATTGTGTGCAATCAAAGACATATAAGAACTAGTTCCCTCAAGGAGTTCAATAATACTGTATTGCCTAAAGAGAGCCCTGACAGCTCTTTGCCCAGTAGGTTTGTAGTTAAATGACCAACACAGGTTTGAAGTGCTGTCAGCTTCCAGAATGCCAGAAACAGAAGTGCAGGTGGAGATTGAGTCACATTTTGGAGGATCAAGGAGACCCTGGATGTTGCAAATGGTTCATGTGCTCAACTGTTAACCAAAAGATTGGAGATTGAAGCCCACCCAGGGGTAATTCAGAAGAAAGGCCTAACAGTCTACTTCAAAAATAATTTGCCATTGAAAGCCCTTTGGAGTATCGTTCTACTGTGATCCACATGGGTCACTCTGAGTTCGTGTCTACTCAGGGCAGGTCATTTTGTTTGTTTGTTTGTTTGGGGGGCGGGGGATGGGCGGGGAGGAGAATCAATTGATGATACAATTACTTTTTCTTTTTCTTGGGAAAGGGATAAATAATGTTACGTTGAGGGGATGGCAATCAGTAAGACAAAAGGAAGTATATATGAGTCGTTGAATACGAAACTGATGGTCTGTTCTGTCAACCTGGGCCCAATTCACAATAAAATGTTTTGTTTTGTTTTTAAAAAAAGAAGAACCAATGCAAAATTACAAAAAAGACCAGGCTTACTGGTCAAAAACAGATTGGAGGAAACTGAGACTCTGGTCCTCAGTCATCCTTCAGGTCTGGAAAGGAACCCAAACCCGTGACCTAATTTTCAACCAAGTGATAGATATACAAGGGAGACAACACTAGTAAGATCTGCTCACTATGGAATGGTCCATCTTTGACGATCAAACCGGCATCATCATTTACCTAAGGACAGAGTTGAGAAGGGATGGGAAGGTGGGTGGAATGGAAATAGAAACCACAGGGAGGAAGTGGGATAACTGTTGTTACATGGAGGGGACTGCAATCATTGAGATGCAACAAAGTGTAGGATTTGTTGAATGTAAAACTGATGATCTGCTCTGTAAGCTTTCACTCAATTCACAATAAAAAGTTTCAAAAGAAAAAAAGAGAGGCACCAACTTT
This sequence comes from Chrysochloris asiatica, assembly GCF_000296735.1. NCBI lineage: Eukaryota > Metazoa > Chordata > Mammalia > Afrosoricida > Chrysochloridae > Chrysochloris > Chrysochloris asiatica. The sequence goes on from NW_006408835.1 coordinate 2,148,743, forward strand.
TTTCACTACCTACTTTGTTCCAGGCACCTGCTAGGTATAGGGTGAACAAGATAAGATAAAATACATGGTGTCACCGAGTTTATCTCTAGGCAGAAAGAAACCATGGTAAAAGGGGGGAAGATAGAAATACAATACAATACAATAAACGATTTCCTGCTTACAGATAGTTGCTTATTGAAGTTCACAGCTGCTTGGATTGAATGCACTGATTGTAAGAGAAATTGTGAATAGTAGTTTCTGTCTGCACTGAATTAAAAGACAATTTAGACGAGCTTCTAATTCTGACACCTTTTTCCTCCCCCACCATCCACAGAACTAGCATGTACATGGTTGGTTTGTAACGAGGTTACCGGTGCCGACAACTTCCTGTTTGCAGAAAGCGTACTTGACAATAAAGCTGCTGAGGGTCAGAGGCCAGAGTACAGAACTTCAGTTCTTTTTAGCATCCTGGCTTGGGGACTGTTCAACCTGTTTGGACCCCTCCTAAGATAGGCCACTCTCGGTTAAAAGAAACACTTCTCAGCAGAAGAGACTTGAACTAAATCCCTTCCCATCTAGAACCATCCCTAGAGCCATCTGCAATAAACTACTTCCTCTCAAGTGCAAGAGCTCTTCAAATAAATCCAGACAGCTATACTAGACTCTCTTAAGTATTCCCTTCTCCTGGCTAAAATCCTTGGAATATAATGAAATAAACCCCATAATGCATTTCCTTTGCTACTTCTCACTGATCTCCATCAGGACTCCCAGGTCTCGGCCTAAGCGCCTTACTGGCTTTAGCAGAAAATGCAAACTGAAAGGGCAAGCAGTCCCTGCCATCAAAGGAGCTTGCCTGTGTCCAGATCTACTTTGCCTTTAGAGAACAATGGAAGACACGTGTCAGAGTTAATTTTGTAATTCTTCAGGATTCATTACTGTTATCTCAAAGAGACATGGGATATTAAACACATATTAATAAGCATTTTTGAACTTCATGCAATATTCTATTTCTGAATGGCACAGAGCTGAGGAGGTATATAACCTTCCTTGATCTGGTTGCAGTGTTTTCGTTGAAGCACATGTTCACACTAAAAAATCAGGTTAGATCTTGCAGCCCAAACCCATGCTAACTGTCAACTAAGCACTTATGAGCCAGTTTCTAAGGAATAGTCATGAAGACATATCTGCTTCATCTTGTAGTTAGGCCTTTGATATTGGGATCTAAGTGCTGTTGTTGTTAAGTGTCTATCAAGTTGGTTCCAATTCGTAGCCTCATCTTTCTCCAGCAGAAAAGCTGGTGGGCTGGAACCACCAACCTTGTGGTTTGCAGTCCAGTGCTTATCCTCTAGAGCCACCATGTTCCCATTGGTCCTAAGTGAGTTGTTGTTAAGTGCCGGTAAGTTGGTTCTGACTCATAGCGACCCTTATAGTGTTCCCAAGGAGTGGCTAGTGGATTTGAACCATCAACCTTGTGGTTAGCAGTCCAGTGCTTATCCTACAGCACCACAGCAGGACTCCAGATCTAAGTGTATATGCTCTGGCATTTATCACCTTTTCATTTGAATCAGTTGCTCCCTTTCAGTCTGTTAAGATCTTTTTGAAACTACTGAATGTGCAGCTATAGTGTCTTACTGGACATCAGTCCTGCTCCTGAGACGTTTATACTCAAAATCCCATCATGAGATGGATCCTGGTGTGGCATTGTGAGTTAAAGTGCTAGACTGCAAAGGTGGTTTGAATCACAGGGTCAGTGGTTCAAGCTCACCAGCTGCTCCTCGGAAAACCTATACAGGGTCGCTAAGGGTCAGAACCGACATGACGGCACTATAACCTTCACGAGATGCCTGACTTTAAAAATATCCTTTGTACAGTCTTATTTGTAGTCTGGTAATTTGTTTACAAAAAAAGACAATGAAATTATTATACCTGATTTGCTAAGGAATCCACTTTTCTCCCCCTTTATGGTATGGTAACTGGCTACCCTATCACTTGTAAAAGGAAATAGTTAAGAGTAGTTTGTTAGTGGCTTAAACATAAGGTCAAAGCCATTAAACCACTGAAAATTTCACACGTTCCTTAAAAGGGAACAAAAGTGTGTCTTACGTCTAAGCATAAGAAGAAAAGTATGCCTTTATTCCTGTAGGAACACTCCTTCTGTTCTCTTATCCCAAGCCAGGCTCATCTGAGTAGTAGGTTTGTTTATCCGATTTTTTTTTTAAATGTTTTATTGTGAATTATGTGATAGTTTACATGGGAGAACATTAGTTTTACATTCTTCCTATAGTATATCGTTTCATTGCCATGATTACAATCCCCTCCATGCATCATCAAACAACCAAAGGGTATACCCTTCAAGCTTACCCCCCCTTCCCCCCCCCCCCGGTCGTCAGCATACAGCCCCTCTCCCTCTCCCTCTCTGGGTCTAGAGTCCCCAACCGCTCCATCTCTCCACGTCATCATCTCTGCCTCCATCTCTGGCATCACTGTTTCTCTGGGTAGGGTGTTTATTAGATTTGTAACTCAGTAGATTTTTTTACTTTTCTAAGTGGAATTATCTTTAAACAAATTGGTCCTTTTCTTAATTCCATAGTAACAGGATGTAAAATGTTTAATTTTACATTGTTTTGTAAAGCATTCGAGAGCAACTGGTATAGCATAGATATGGAGAGATTCTTGTAAGTGAAAGAGCGCATGGGTAATAGGAATGTGAGGAGCCCTTTAGGGGATGGTTTGTGGGACCTGCCTTGTTGCTGCTGTGCAGGAGGATGCACATCCCATTTTCCTGGCCCATTAGATAGGGAAAAAGCAGACATGCTCCCATACCAAGGGCCACAGAAAAAGGAATGAGAGTCTCGGGGGGAAGGGAGAGAAATTTTGCAATGATCAAAGCATAAAACCTATACTTCTTTTACTTAGGAAAAATAAACTGTCCCAAGATTTTTCTAGATGATGACAGGAATTTCCAAGAGAACCGCATTCTGAATGAAGCAGCATCACTTGGTGCGTTTCCCACTGACACATTTCCTTTGCAGTTGTTAAAAGAGTAAAAGAAGCTGTTTTTAGTTTGTCAGAAAAATGAATTATTTAAACTCCTGATTGACTGCTTCTGAAAATGATATTTCAGAACCCATGCTAATTTCAGAACCACGCATGTATCCTAACCAAAAAAATCATAAAAAGAAAGATTTGCTGATTTAGTGAAATCATTGATAGACCAGGCCCCTAAACTGTCAGAAAAATTCTTACCTAAAAAAAAAAGTAAATGTTAATAAACAGTGGTTTTGTGACTCATTCTTTGTGGTAAAACACTTTTTAAGGTGCTTTTGTCTTGCTATGGTGCCAGGGTTATAACCATGGAGTCATTCATAGCAATGACCAATCTATGCCCACTGAATAATAAATAGGCACCATTTTACTTCAAAATTGAACAAGCTGAATCACTATGCCAGTTGTTGTCAAAATCAGACAAATCTTTTGAGGATAAACATGAAAAAAGTAAACAAATACAATATTAACCAACATGTACTAGGTGCACAAGAGTCCGTTGGTGGTACAGCGAATCTGTCCACTGCTAACTGAATGATTGGAGATGTAAGTCCACCCAGAGGTGCATCAGAGGAAAGGCCTGGCAACAATCCAACATTGAAAACCCTGTGGAACTCAGATGTACTCTGACCCATGGGGTCACCATGTGATGGGGTTAACTTGAAATCAGCTCGCGACAACAGAATTGTACGATACAAGTACTCAATGTCTCTGCTTGTAAATAACGTACAATGTATTGGAAGAAAACAGTGTGCATTGTGATAGTGGTCATGAGGTTTACCTGATTTGATGTACACTGTAAGTAGGCATTTCTCTCTGCATTCTACAGATGTGAAAGGTCACCACTTGGGAATGGCAGGTACATATAGCCATCAGGCATTCTGCTTGGTTACTTGGTTAGTTAATTGATAAAAATTCGTAAGGTTAAGCAACAGGTCTCCAAACCACATAACGAATATGAACTCAGGTTTCCCGATGGCGACTCTTCTGCTCCTCTAACTATTAGATGTCTGCAGCAAAAGGACTACCATCCCTCCCCCAGCACTCTGTTCACCTGGCTTCAGGAATTCATTGGAATGGTCACATAGAACTCGGACACCGTGTTCACAATTATGGGGTTGATTAGGAAAGGTAACAGGTTACAATTCAGGGTCAGAAATGCTCAGGGAACAATTCTTTAGTCAGACAGCCTCTCCTTTGCTGTGGCCTTGATCCTTGGCCTGGCCTCTGCCCTGCTTCAGCAATGTTACAAAGCTTTTAGTGCTTCTGATAAATGCCCAAAGGCATACCGCTCCGCCAGAAAGCCCTCAGCTCTTGCTCTGTGGGTCAGCAAACCTAGCTTCCCCAATTCAGTGAGTACCTGGAGGCACCCCATTCCACACACTAGCCTCCTGCCCAAGGGCACTCGGCTTTACTTGCCCAGTGGGCTGAGAAGCCTACCACTCTGTCTTGTGCTCTGGTTCTTGTTTCTCCTGCTGCTGCTCCTCTGCCACCCAGCCAGTGTCACAGCTTTCTGTCCCTGGGTCAAGGAGGTTCGATGAGCAGAGACCTCAGGGTCCAGAGGATGTGCTCCATTCCTGGCTCTTCTTGCTTGATGGGAGTGGCATTCCCCACCTCTGCTTCTGAGATGGCTCATTGCATAGCCAGCAGGCTGGTGAACCCGACCAGTGAGTCACAGTTAGTCCTGTGAACAGTTACTCACAACGGAGTCATAGAATCCATCAGCACCTTCCCCCACCTTTCCTTTCCATCAGGAAAAAGTCATTTTATGGAGTTGACAAAGTTGTGGCACTGTAGGATAAAGCACTCGACTGCAAGGTCAGCATTTCAAACCCACTAGCTACTCCTTAGAAACCCTACAAAGGGTCATTGTGCCACTGACTCGATGGCACTTAACGACAATAACTAGTAGAGAGGATCCCTGCTAGCATAGTGGATTATGAGCTGGACTGCTAACCATAAGGTCAGCAGTTCGAATCTACCAGCCACTCTGTGGGAGAAAGATGAGGCTTTTTGCAACCATAAGGATTTACAGCCTTGGAAACCCTATGAGTCAAAACTGACTCGATGGCACACAATCAGTACCACCACAGAAGAGATATTAAATAATTTTTAATGTTTTAAATCCTATGTATTTGTAATGTTGTAACCCTCCAAAGAACAGATAATAGCTAAAGGAACATTGGTAAATGTTGGTTGATATTACATTCTAAATAGCCGGTGTCCCTGCATGGCATGAAATAAATAGAAGGCTGGAAGTTCAGATCCATACAGAGGTGCCTCAGAAGATCTGTCAATCTGCTTCTGAAAAGTCATCGTCTTGTAAACCCTATGAAGCACACGTGGGGTCTCAGAATCAGCTTGACAAGCAATGACAACAACAGCACTCTAAATAGTGACAGTGAGAGGGTCAGTGATTCAATGGCAGAATGATTGCCTTCCATGAGGGAAACTTGGGCTCAAGTCCCAGCCAGGGCCTCTCATGTATGGCCACCACTCCCCTGTCGGGGGGATTGCATGTTGCCGTGATGATGACAGACGAAGAGTTGGAAGAAAGATCAGGCAGTGTACTTCTGAATATCAGTCAGTGAAAACCCTGTGGATGACAATGGTCCAGTCCATTGTGCTGGCGTCATCATGAGTCAGAGGCCAACTCAAGAGCAGCTAACAACAGCAACATCTAAGCAGCATGAGTCAACTGATAGTGAAAGGTAAACACAAAACTACTCTTCAGTCTAGTTTGATTTGTACAATATTTGCTAAGTATGTGATGAGAAAGAAATATGATGAGTAAGAGACATGCCAAAGTCTACCGAAGGCAAACAATATATAGAACCCTACCATACAGGTTCAGAAAACCCACCCAGTAAGCAAGGAGAGAAATTCGTTTTGCCTCAAATGTCGGTAGGCTTTGTAGAAGGGAAGACATATATTCAGTACCTTCAAGAGTGGCTGTAATGTTCTATCCATGGGCTAAGGCAGGTTTCTGTGCGGCCTGAACTGTGTGGGCTGCTTCTAGAAGGGGACTTGGCATCAGAGAAGGCCTTACCTAGAGGTGATTCCATAGGCAGTCACAGCCAGTCCATTTATAAGCTAGGCAGAAGACAGACCTTATGGAGAATGGCATGGGGATTGATAAGGGGGATAGCTTACTTCCCAAACTAATTGCTACTTTGGACCATTCATTCTATTGCCTTTGATCAAGAAAACTTATAAGATGTCTCACCCTAATTGAAACCCTATTGCATTTAGGAAATTAATTCTTATAAATGAAAACATGTGAAAAAGATAAGCTTAGTACACCAGGACATCCTCTATTCAAGAATATATTAGAAAGAAATGAAAATATCTCCTAGTGATAGGAAGGGAAAAGAGGATAAGAGAAGCATTGGGAAGAATGCGAGTGAGGAGAGAGTGGACCCTGGGGTCAGGTGTGTGTGTCTGGTGACCTGGTGGCTTTGAGCAAGCTGCCCACCTCTCTAAGTTGTCAAATGCTGATGCTGTGTACTCAAAAGACCATTGTAGTGGTAAATCCTGGAATACGTGCTCAGGGCTAAACACTCACTGATTTCTTACATCACCTTCTTAAGGAGACAAACTTGCCCAGTTGTCAAAGCTAGTCTCTTGACTCCGATTCTCAACTAAACCATGCAAATGTTCCTCCTCACCACCATTTCTCTCCCCCTTGGTTTCCATGGTGCAGCCGCTAGGTTTGATTTTTCCGGGCTTATGTACTACAGCTAGGAATTTCGTGAACTTGCCAGGTAGTTTAAACCCAGCAGCATCTCATTCCATCAGTCCTTGATTTTACAAAAGTTTGCAGATAATTCTGAAGCTGGATAGGGATTTCTTAGGCAGGAGTTCCACAAAAAGAGAAGGATAAATTGAGCTCCAATACCACATTACATCAATAGAATTTCACAGTGACCTTAAATCATGCACAGATAACTCTGCCTCATTTTTAACGATTAGAAATGTGTCCTTGAAGTGTGAAAATATTTATGCTGTTAGATTTCCCATCATTTTCTGTTCTTTCATTCCCTCTCATTTGCATTGGCTACTCATAAATGTAGATCTTTGGTTTGATTTGTACAACAGCTGCTTGCATTAATCTGTGAAAAGAAATTGCCCAGCAAGCTAAACTGTTTGTACCACTTTACCCCTGTTTGCCTGGCTTCTATGGTTAACTCAAAGGTGGTTCCAGCGGGGTGAGGATAAAATGAACAGAATATATTTGTGCTTACAGTTTACCTCCAGAAGACCTGCTTTTCGAAAAATATTCACTATGCTTTTGAGTATGAGAATATATCTGTAATACAATAGCTCTAGTTGTTCAATAGTTTGTGTTTCACATCCCTGAACAAAATCATAGAAACAACCAATTATAAGCCGTAAATTTTGATTTGACATATTAAAATATTTATCCCATCACAGTGATTCATTAGGCAATTTCTCTTAAAAAAAAAAAAATTAATTGACCCAAGAATCAACTCCTATAGTTTTATGATATGGGTCGAAGGGATAGATTTTACCATTATATTCGTTGAGGTTTTTAATTTTTTAAAATGTCATTTATCTTGATGAGAAATCAGGTCTTAATAGCCTTGATTTAAACAGTTTTGCATGACTACACCTTAAGGTTGAAACACATTTTATTTCATCATTTCCCAGAAAGGGCACTGAATTTACCCATTTCCTGTTTTTAATCTCAGAACGTTCTCTATTTCCTCCATATCTATTTTCCTGGCAGCAGTCGATACCCTGGAAGTAGCCGATACCAAACATTTTTACCCCTACCTAAGATTTATGTACTTTGCATAGAGTTGTGATTAAGTCTACATTTTCATTGCACAGAATTTGATATTTAAGGCAAAATTTGCTGTCCCGATCACATATGAAATTATTCAGCCCTTCATTGCAGCCAGCACCAATATCTGGGTCTGTACCAAGTCTGGCATTTGTGTGGTTTCATAGTTCACACACAGAGCCCACTTCAACCCACATATCATTAATCCAGCATTTTTGGAGGAGGGAGTGTTTTGCTGCAACTAGACTTCCTAAACTTCTCAAGCTTATCCCACTTCACTTATTCCAGGTTTATTTTAATTCCTTTGGACAAGGCATGTTTCTAAAACATGTTAGACCCTCCCACATTCTTTAATGACTATCTTGAGTATATTTTAACTTACTTCTAGCTAATTCAAATTCATTATTATGAATGCTAGTATCATTGAGTGATATTTTATAGGTCACACTTGGTAAATTGCAAACCTCTTAATCAGGTGGTTAGTAAGTGAGGTTGAGTCAGTTCCAACTCATAGTGACCCTATGCATAATAGAACGAAACACTGCCCGTGCTGGGCCAACCTCGTAATTGTTACTACACTTGAGCCCATTGATGCTGCCATTTTGCCAATCCATCTCGCTGGGGGTCTTCCTCTTTTTCTCCAACCCTGCACTTTACAAACACGATAATCCTTCTCCAGTGAATGGTCCTTCCTAACAATATGTACAAAGTATGAAAGATGAAGTCTGGCCATCCTGGCTTCCAAGGAGCATTCTGGCTATACTTCTTCCAACACAGATCTGTTTATTCTTTTGGCAGCCCATGGCACTTTCACTATTCTCTTCCAACACCATAACTCAAATGCATCAATTCGTCTGTGGTCTTCCTTATTCACTGTCCAGCTTTTGCATGCATATGAGGTTATTGAAAATACCATGGCTTGGGTCAGGCGCACCTTAGTCCTCAGGCTGACATCTTTGCTCTTGAACACTTCAAAGAGGTTTTGTGCAGCAGATTTGCCTAATAGGGTTTCTGAAATTGTAAATCTTTGTGGGAGCAGTAAATGTCATCTTTCTCCCATGGAGCAGCTGGTGGGCTGGAACCACAGACCTTGTGGTTTGCAGTCTAGTGGTGATCCTACAGAGTCACTATTCTCCTCTTCATCAGGTAGGACTGCGTTATCAGTTGAATCACTCACTCATGAGTTCATTTGTTCATTTTCTCAGCATTTACTGATTTCTCACATATCTAGAATAGCCTGGGAGTTGAGATTAGCAGTTGCTCATACCTGGCTTCCAGATACTTTACAACCATCCCAATTTCAACTATTCTGTCTTCTTGAAGCCAGAAGACTTGCACTTGTCTGTCTGACCACACTTCACTTCAGAAAATGCCATTGTATACATAGAATTCATTGCCTGGTCCCCAAGTGACCCTGGACCTAGAATTCTTGAAGTAGTTTTGATCATGTTTTCCACGTCTTCCTTTGTATTCTCATCTGATGATAAAGATAAGAAAGAACCATCTAATAATTGTGCATGAAGTTAGGAAAAAAAGGTTCTGAGTGAATATCTGTGGGACTCTCCCATGAGTAAAAGGCGTGAATTTTAGTTCAAGGGATTTTACTTCTGTTTTGCTCAGCTGCCTCAGAGGTCAGTTTTACTTTCTTTCTCATTCTTGACCTATTGCCTCTAAGTGAAACTGATTGATGCATCGCTTCGGAACAAATATAATGTCACCCACATGAGGTAAGCTAGTGATGCTGTTGGTTTTCTCAAGTTTACGTATTTTAATTTCAGCATTTCAGAGTGAAGTAAAAGGATTACATTGTCACCCTCCCTGACCTTCTTAATTTCACTTCAGTGTAAATTTCATTTTGTTTCTATCCTTCCAACCTGCAGCCTCCACGTTGAAATAAAATACTAACAACATTACCTAATGTGAAAATATGATTTCAGTGTTACTTTAGTAGAAATTTTATTTTACTTGGCCCTCAACCATAACGTATCTTAGAATAATTAGTAACCTAAATATGAGTGTTTTGTCATGACAGATGATGCAACTTTGTATGAATGCCTTGTGATGTCTGTATTTCCTCTTACATATTTTTAGAAATATTTCACACTCTACTGAAAATAAAATGCTGCTCATAAGAAAATTGATGTTTAAACATCAAAACCAAACCAGTTAATATCAAGTTGACTCCAGACCCTTGTGTGTCAATGCCAAACTGTGCTCCGTCGGGTTTACTCTGGTTGATTTTTCAGAAGTAGATCATTAAACCTTTCTTGTGTTCAATGCGTTCAGCCCTCATAGATGCTTCACAACAGTTTGAGGAATAAACTCATGTTTACCTATGAAACCAGGAGGATGCGGAAACCCAGTTACAATATGCCACACAGCAGTGGTGCCAGTATGAATAGTGGCAAATACCTTGGTTTTCAGTGGCATGCTTGGACAGCTTCCAATGCCCCACTCCAAGTAAAAAAAAAAAAAAAAACCACATCCGTTTGAAGCAGATACACAGAAGTTCATCTAGATATTTGTCAAAGAGGGTGCCAGTAGGAAGTCTTATGAGAGCTAAACCATTGGAATGAGGCAGAGGGGGCAGGAGGACGGTCTGGTTCTTGGGTGGAGACAAAGGAGGCAGGCTTCAGTGCTCTGTCTTCAGCAGCCACTGGTGGGTACCCCCAGTCAGGCACGTCTTGACCAACTTCATAGATTCTGCATGGAAATAACTATGATGCCGGACAGACTCCTGGAAGACCATTCAGGAGACTCTAAAGTTGTAACAGTTTTCTGGTTGGCCTGGTCAGAGAGCAGGTGTGAGTGATTAAACCTGTAGTCTTTCCAGTGTGCGGTACGAGGTGGGGAGGACCCAGTAGGAAACTGTCATGTGTGCATTGTGGTCAGGCTGCCGCTGCCACCCTAGAGGCCTGAAAGAGCAAGAAATGAGGGTGGAAGCACTAGGAACATCCTTCCCAAATTTCCAGACTTCCCCAGGATCAGACTTTGACCGTTATAGCTCTCTATGTGCAGGAGCAACATGTGAGACTATTTGGTTGTGGACCATGCACACAGGCTGATATTTTTGCCAACAGTTGACTCTCTATGTGGTCATTAGTTTTAGATGTTTAGATATATAGATTGCATACTTCATTTGTTAGCTTTCCAAACAAAGAACAAGATGGTACTTTAAAAGTACCACAAAAATTTAAAGTTTTAGTAATAAATCAGTCATTTCCTATAGAAACAGAGTTCTTGGTGTAGCTGTTTCTTTTGGATAATAAGGAAGAGGGAAAAAATGTCCCTTCGTTTTAGAACCTGTGCCAGTAAGGGAACTTTCTCTCTGAATTCAGAGACTTCACTAGATGGGCCCGGCTCACCAGCAGCCTCTGAAGACGTTAGATAAGGGCATTTTTCTTGCTCAGTAACTTCCAAACTACCCTGGTGGGGGTGCCCTCAACCCAGGGCTCTACTCCTGATTATCTTCACAAACAGAAAATGCCGGCTAATGGAGTCATTCCAAATTTCTTCTCTTGTTTTTTGTGGGGTTTTTCCCTAGTTTTCAGGTTCTTCAGCCTTTACCTGTTCTCCTCGTTGTTAATGTGGTATTTGGAGGTTCTGAAAATGATCTACTTTAGGATCTTTATGCTTTTGTTCCATGTATCCATTTCTTTACTTAAGTCTCAGAGCTAAAATTGGAATTTTACTACAAAGTGTTGCCTTGTTTTTACTCTGGCTCCTTAAAGATAAGAGAAAATAATTGAACCTTCCTAGAATTATCAGAAATTTCTAGACATCTGAGATCAGATGTGCAAGTAGACTCTTGGTCATGTCTCCCCAGCTAGCATGACCACAAAGGTACCTTCTGTTACTAAACTAAGACCTAAGAGCTCACTGTGTTACAAGTTTACTTTGGATGCAAAGAAGATCTTGTGTGTGTGCTTTCCTGAGTTACCAAATGCAATTCCTTACTCTTGCTTCCCTTTCTGTCACTTCTCCATAATTCTTAGTATTTCAGTTGGACTGCTGTGTTGAGGCTGCTTCCTCTTTCCCTGCATTCCTTTCCTTAGTTGACCTGCTTCCTCTTCGAGGGCTTTTACAGTGCAGCCAGGAGGATGTGGAAACCCAGTTACAATATGCCACACAGCAGTGGTGTCCCAACGCCTGCTGTTGTCTCCACCTCATGGAGATGGGGAACAGCTGACGGGATGTGGACGGGAGGGATGAGGAAGACAAAAGTGTGGAGTGAGAAGATAGTAGAGTACGGAAACTAGGACCTCAGAAACACGAAGTCGGGCAGTAATGTAACTGCCTGGGTTGTGCAAGTGGTTAACACCTGGGGCGACTAAAATGAAAGCTTTGCAGTTCACATAGACCCAGAGGTATCTTGGAAGAAAGTTCTAGTGATCTACTTCCAAAAAGCCAGCCATTGAAAACCCATGGGGTCACCGTGAGTCAGGGTCAACTCTAAGGCAAGTGATTTTGTTTGATCTTTAACAATAGCTAGGGCACATTTTATCTAAAGCACAGTGGGATCCTCTTGGTGGGATCGCTGCCTACTGGACGCAGCATCGCTGAGCCATGGAAGACTGTGGTGTGTGTTACTTTACCAGAACTCAGAGCACCTCAGACGTCTCAAGTCTAGCACATGATCCCCCTTTCCCCAACTGCCCAGCTGGATCCTGACTTCCGTCTTTCTGTTCTGCCAGGGTTACAGTACTGTCCTAGTTCTCCTCCTGGGTCCAGTGTCTCTCCTCTTCCAGGGTATCTCCAGATGCCAGACCCATCTCTCTAAATTACTGTCCACATGTGACTCCACCGTGTAGTCACCCCGGGACTTCCCCAGTGCTCCAGGACTCACATTTTAGCTGAAACCTGGCTCCTAACTGTGCTCCTTCATTTCCGTCTTCACCCTTGCCCTCTCCACCACCTTCTAAGTAGACAGAGCCACCACCCACCCAGTAGTCCTGTCATTCATTCCAGCTGATTGGACTTCCCTTTTTAGGCTTTCCCGCTGTTGGAGGCCAAGCTTCTTTGTCACCTGTTTCAAAAAGCCTTTCCAGAAACCCTCCCTTGAGGGAATCAAGCTTTTCTTCCTAAGAACTTCTTTAGAACTTTGCATGACCTATTATTTCTTCCAGGAGAGGGATGGTGTTTTGTCTTGAATTGTGTGTTTTTACTTATTCTCCTCCTATTCCTTAGAGACTGTAAACTCCCTGGGGTCAGAGACTGTTGTTTCTTTGAATATATTGTTCCTCTGATGACTCCCACAGGACTTTGCATACATCACTGTGGAAATCACTTCAGCATAGCATATCCAAAGCCCGGCAATTTCATAAATTCATTACCTGCTCAAACTGGAAGGTCTACAAAAGGGCTGTTCAACCCCTAGTAAGGACACAGATGGTCCAGTAGGTGCTACAACACTCTAAAATTCTGGTCACAGTGTTTTATTTAGACTGGCCAAATGTATGCTCCATGATTCTGTCAAATAGAGTTACAAGAAGTGAGCTCAGAAGGGAGAGGAATGATCATAGTTAAAGAGTACTGTTTCTGGAGTCCCGTGAACTTGGATGCAAATCCATGCTTTGCTGCATCCATACTGGGTGAGCTTGCTGAGGTCATGTGACTCTGAGCCTTAGCTCTCTAATCTGTTCAGTGGATTAATAGTCTCCTCACAGGGTTGTTTCAAGAATTAAAATGTTAATGTATTTTAAGTTAAACTTTTAGCATGAAGTCAAAGCTCATAGATTAATACAGGGACAGCTATTTTGAGTCGAACAGCCTTAATTTAGATAATCGCATACTTTCCTTTTTATTGAAGTGTTTGTTTTGTTTTTAAATGGGAAAACCGCACTACCTACATAGTCACTCCACATGTTTCCCAGTAGATAGTTGTCGAATTAAAAAACTGAAACGTGAGGGGGGGGGGAACAAAAAAAAGGGGAGGGCCCTCCTTTATTTCAAAGAAAAGTTGCTTCAGTGAAGATCAGGCCTTTTTGAGAAACTCTAAACCTAAGAAATATCTGATATCTACTGAAAAAAGAGAAAAAAAAAAAGTGGTGTTTGAAGGTTATTCCCAAGAGATGTGAGAGATTCACAGAAATACCAGGAAGCAGAGCTTTCTGAGTAATGAGTGAATCTCAGATAAAAGCTTTGGTCATACAAATGGGAGAAGGGGCATCCAGCCATCACTTTGCACTAGAGAAGTGGAGAAGGAGGCATTTGTGCTCTGTGACAGCATTTTCTCCTTCAGATTTCAGAACCCTCTCCTGAGACTGGGCTTTTAGTCCAGTTCCATAGGAGGATAGGAAGATTTGGTGAGGGTGTTTAATTCTTTCACCATCGTGTAGCCACTAAGATGTGGAGGAGAGGTGAGGACTAAGTTGTCCTTCTGTATGTCCACTTGCATACCATTGTGACTAATAGTCGAACGTGAGCTCGCTAAACTAATCATAACACTCAAAGTGTATGAACATTGAACAAAATAATATGTGTGCAGCGTGTCAAGCATAGTATTCAAAGCTAGGAAAGAATTTCAAGAGAGAGAGCTTGGTAGAGGAAGAGAGAAGGGAAACAAGTGTTTCCAGCGTAAGTGACCAGCGTAAAGGGTAAACACAGGGAAGAAGTAGAAGAGCGTTCTTCCATTGTGGAGATTGCAATGTGTGTCACAAAACAAAGTGTGTATGATTTGTGGAAAGAAAAACCAATTTTCTCTGTAAATTTCACTCAAATCACATAAAAAGTAGTAAAAAATAAAAATCACAGCAAGTTGCAGCAGATCAGGTATATTATGATGACCTATTTGTGTAAAAAGAAAAAGAAAAAATAAAATTAAAAAGGACACTGTGTAAGCATGGAAACTTTTTTCAAGAACTCTGGCAGCACCAGAACTGGACCATGGGCCTGGGAGCTGGAGACAGAATTTAAAAAAAAAAACAAAAAAACTGCCCATATGCTTCTGTACTCTTTTCCTCAAAGAGTACACAAATAAATGCATATTTTTTTATCTAAGAAGGAAGAGTTCCTTTAAGAGAAGAACTATAAAATACGAAGTGTTTGGCATTTATTTTACCAAGTTAGCAAAGAGTTAACACTAGATATTACAGTGTACAAAATCTACATCTATTGCCTTATGTCATCTTACAGACTCCATGTAAGTGTATTAGCACGAAGTGGTTGGTGACACCTATAGAAGCAGTAGCTCAAAAGAGTGAACAAATCTTCACAGCAAGACTCATTCCCACCTCCTCCACACATGGAGAGGACAGGGATGGGCAACTTGGACATTGGCTACGCAGAATGTGGGGGCTACAGAGGCAAGAAGTGACTGGCTTACAGGCTTTCAAGAGGGAGCCTAGATCCAGAGGGCGTGGAGCAAGGTAGAATTTCCACTGAGTAGTATACATTCTGCCTAGTCAGGGCTGGTGAAAGGAAATGCGGATAGGTCTCTTGTGATACAGTAGCAAATAATTGTTATCACGACTGATTGTAAGGGTTGGAAATGTAAAGGTAGATGTTTTGGGGCAAAGGGAGGGGAATGATTAACCTTGCAGTCTAGGAGCAGAGGTCCCTGGGACCATCAAAGGAGAAGAGTGGAGAATGGAACCCTACCCAGAGAAGCAGTGATGCCAGGGATGGAGGCTGAGATGATGACGTGGTGAGATGGAGTGGCTGGGGACTTTGGACCCGGAGAGGGAGAGGGACTGTGTGCTGATGACCGGGGCACAGGCTTGTGGGGTATACCCTATAGTTGGTGGATGATGCATGGAGGGGATTGTAACCATGGCAAGGAAATGATATACGATGGGATCAATGTGAAGCTGATGTCCTCCCATGTAAACTATCACATAATTCACAATAAAGCATTAAAAACATTTTTTTTAAAAAAAGGAAGAAGAAGAAGTGATTGGTGGTAGTTATGTGTCATGGCATCAGTTCCGACTCATAGCGACCCTGTACAGTGTTTCCATGGCTATGAATCTTTACGGGAGCAGAAAGCCTCATCTTTCTCTCGTGAAACAGCTGGTAGTTTCGAACTGCTGACCTTGCAGTTCACAGCCCAATTCGTAACCACTATGCTACCAGAGCTCCTTCATAATTCCTGGCCCAGAAATTTGTTATAGTATTCCTAGATAAAAATGGAGAGAAAAGTAATTCTATTGTTACTTTTAAATATTATAGAGACACATGTCTGACTCATTGCATTTCTTATATAGTCTTCTGGTCACAGAACTGGAAGTTTATTGAGTAGGATACTGACCTGTATTCTCAGGGTGATGGAAAAACAATCCAAGAAGCCCACTCTGGAAACTGATGAGTACATCCCTGTACCGTTATTCTTCAGTAAAAGTCACTGTGAAAACAGTTTACCACTGGGCAGTCCATTTTCCTAAGCAGCCTTTGTAACTATATCTGTAGAGAGACTGTCTCTGTAGGCCATTTACCCACATGCACATGTACACGTTCTTGTGTAAGCTAGCACACCAAGTCAGATACGCTCACCCTAACCAATACACTTCAGTCCCAACTACCACTCCAGAGCCTAGCCCTGTCTTCCCTTGGCAGACTCTAAACTCACAGACAGACAAGCAAAGGCCTTGTAGTTTTCTGCTCTTTAGAACCACAGGGTGTACTGCCCAAGCTGGTACCCCAACAGTCGGTTGTTTGGTAAGGGCAAGGAAGAAATGGGAAGCTCAGGAATGAAGGCTGTATCTTCACCTGTTTATAAATGTGACTGGAAGCACAGTTAATATCTAAATGCCCCTTTCCTTAAAGACCAGTGCCCTCTTAGAAGATAGGGAATGAAGTAGCATGGCATCTGTGAGCTGAGGGAGCGAGGTGTTGTGCTGAGTCACCTTTTCCTTGGAATTCTGACAGGGGCTTCTGGAAGGGCAAGGCAGCCAGGGACCCACCCTGTGTGTCCTGGAGCAGATTAGTTTATCTCTGGCCTCCCTGCAGTAGAGAGGAGCTGGGCTTCTGGAATCTTTGGGGCTCCAGCTCCAATACTGGGGATGGGAGGGAAGGGCCCTTGAGTAGTTGCGTCAGAACTGGCCTTCTGGTGTCCTCTTTAATTGATCGCTTGGAGGACAAAGGCAACAGAATTGGATTTATATTCCTCACTCCTTTATTTGCATCTCATTTACAGTCATGAGCAATATGTCCTCACACATTGAAAGATCTTCTCAATGTGCTCGGTGCAATTATAGGAACCGTATTTCAGAAACTTAGGTAAAAATATGTTCTTTTGTTTTGAAATCCTTATTTTGCCTGTCAGAAATAGTTTCAACTTTGGCTTCAGTAAGGAGAAAATAACTAAGATGTGTGCAATTAGGTAAATTCCCTAAAGCTTGTGCTAAAACAGTTGACAATTTTCTCTGGCTCTATGGCCCACGCTGCAGACACTTCATAGTTGCTGAGCATATGGTTCCTCATCCCTTCTACTTGGGACCTCCTTCCAGTCCCTTCTGTGGTCTACAAGTGAACACAGTTGTCTGCCAGCCACCAGAGAATATCACCTGTAATTTTTCTCATTTGAAAAATGTGGTTACTGTTAGTCAGATATTTGCTGCACCTGGAGACATTAAAATCTTTGTTGACAGGAATATAGGTGTTTTCTCTATCTGTGGCTTTTTCATAGGAAAACATAGTACCTGCTAAAGACCAGAGACCTTACTAGCATTGTTATGAATATTTACACAAACCTTACAAAATGGATACAGTTAGTGTCATGTGTGGAGTCCCAGTGTAGCACTGTGGGCTAATGTGCTAGACTGCAAAGTTGGTTTGAACCGCAAGATCGGTAGTTCAAGCTTGCCAGACACTCCTCAGAAATCCTATACAGGGCTGCTATGGGTCAAAACCAACTTGATGGCACTTAACAACAACAACAAGTCATATATTTGGTGTATGAGAAAACCGAAACTCCAAATAGGTGACATGTGACCAAATTAATACAACTGTCAAATGATAGAGTTAAACATCAACTGCTGTCCGGGGGCCTAAATGTCTTATCTAGTCCATTGTTCAACAGCTGCCTCTCCATGTCCCATAAGTAGATGGTCACTGTTGCTACTGCTGACATGTGACTGTACTAGTTCAGCAACCACCAGAGTGTAACTTGTTGTTATTTGTTAAGGGTCTCCAAATTGTTTGAGTCATAGCAACCCTGTATGGGGTTTTCAAGGAGCAGCTGGTGGGTTTGAACAGCTGACCTTGTAATTAGCAGTCCTGTGCTGATCCTACAGAGCCACACCAGGACTCCATGTAACATGATGCAGGTCGAAAGAAGCAGAGAACCACCCATTTTTTTAACAGAAAGCTAGTCTATGAGTGTTCAGTTTATATAAAATGCAACACGGAATTAAGAAATGGCAAGAATGATTTCTTCAATTTCTAACTTGATAAAAATGTACTAGACTCCTGGTATGGCACCATGGGTTAATGCGCTGCACTGCAAAGTTGGTTTGAACTACAAGATCCATGGTTCAAGCTTACCAGCCGCTCCTCGGAAACCCTATACAGGGTCACTATGAGTTGGAACCAACTAGATGGTACTTAACAACAACATAAATATATAAGGTTCCTTGTAACTATATTACATGTTTCATATATTGTTTTTAAATCCTGAAGATAATTCAAATGTTATAGTTATTTTCAGAGAGGATTTAAGAAGTTTGTTAATTCCACAAATGTGCAGTGATCACTCATTTGGCTCTAGGAATTGTGCAGATGGGAGAGTAAGTGGGAAGACAAAAAGGAAAGGGTGACGATGATGCCAAATGCTTATATCCATAGCCTCTTGACCTGAGTACAGATTTGGGCTCAAGACCTCTGTTCCTGAACTGAGTGTACAGCCCAAAAATTCTAGGATATTAAGAACAACTTAGATGGAAGCCTGGTTTCTGAGTTAGACTTGCAAGACTGGGAGAGTTAAGTGGCCTTGCAGAATATTTGCGCCCCTTCAAGAGATGAGAAGTACTCATACCTGAGTAAGGAGGCAGAGAGCATTTCTCCTTCTCAGACTAGGAAAAAACATTCCTGGGTGGGTTTCGTGTGAGTTAGGGAATAATCTTATGCAGAAGCAAGTAAAGATGGCAGATTATTTTAAAAATGTGGTATAATTTGTAGTTTTTAACGTTCTCCTACAAGGTTCATCTATTTGGTTATCTGAGTAGTAGTATCTACTGCGAGATTCACTGTCATTGAGGACCAATTGTAGAAGGATTTTGACACAGGACTTGAGATCTTTGTCCCATCTCAGCAATATATAACCACAGAAAGTGTGGGAGTCGACATGATCTGTTGAAAGTATCATTATCATTGGGCAACGTGTGGAATCATCAGAATCAGTCCTGACTCATAGCGACCCTGTACAGAGTTTCCAAGATTGTAAATCTTTATGGGAGCAGAAAGCCTCATCTTTCTCCCACAGAACAGCTGGTAGTTTCGAACTGCTGACCTTAAGGTCTGCAGCCAGATTCGTCCTTAACACATGTTATATGAGATAGGATGAAACAACTGCCTAAAAGCAAAGGCCATACAAATAAGCATACCAGTGTGCCAGCTAGTGCACAGGAAGTACCTGCTCAGGTAATGGCAATGGCTTCCAGAAGGTGCTAGAATGTGAACTGTTTAGCAAACCAACGTCAGTCTTGAAAGAGATAATTGGTTGTTGAGAATAATAGGCGGAAGGAAAACTGGATGAGTAGTTTGGAATTTCAAGAATTAAGCTAACAGCTCATGGGTTCATGTGGAAGGGAAAGAGAGCTGAGTCAGGGAAAAAGTGGTGATTTTGGATTTGAATATGCCTGTTGGATTATGGATGGCAGACAAGTAGACAGACAAGAATTGAGCCCAGTTGGGACCCTACAGTTAAAAGGCGAGGGAGGAAACAACCCTCTTTAGTACAAACATCAGAATGTCATGCTGGGTGAAAGATACAAAGCTGGGGAGTCTTGTTGGACACAAGGATGACTAAACTTCTCTTACTGCATACAATGACATTTAGCAGCTGAAAGGAAGAAGAGCTGGAGGGGTGGGAGGAGGAGAGAGAAGGATGTGTTCTAGTTCATTCCTATGAGGAAGTAGAAGGAGGTGGGGTTTGCAGTGTTGGGAGTGGCTCAGGAGTCACTGAACTTAGGTGTACAGGTCACACCAGCAGTCTCAGTGCTGTATCCTTGGTGAGACTTCAACCTGTCTCACTGTAGTTTAGTTTCCTGTATTGTCAGACTGGAACAATACTGTCCTTGCATAAGCAGTAATCAGTAGATACAGCTAGCATTCTCTTTTCCTGATAAAACCCTGAAGTGCATAATGTATCAGTTGCCATAAAAATAAATGAATGTATCTTTAAAAAGTCTATGCATGGATGAATTTTAATAGAATCAGGGTTTGGTACCTATTCAAGGTATAACTAGTTCTTACTCTACTAGAAGTAAGGAGCCCAGCACAAGCACTGGATTGCTAACTACAGCTCCATGGAAGAAAGATGAGCTTGGCTCCTCTCTTAAAGATTTACAGTCTCGTGATATGTGCTGTTGTTGTTAAGTGCCATCGAGTCAATCCCGACTCCTGGTGGCCCTGTGTAAGGTATCTGAGGAGCTGCTAGGTTTACACCACCGCTGACAGTTGCAGTCCAGCTCTTATCCTACAGTGCCACACCAGGACCCTGCAAGAACGGCGATCTATGTATGGAGAGATGCATACATGGATAGACACTCAGGCTGAATGGGTGTGGGAGAAAGAGTGGCAGTATATATACCCACAGATACATAAAAGTTCCACTGTGTGTATTTGTACATGTTGTGGCACTGTAGGATAAGCACTAGACTGCTAACCACAGGATCGGCAGTTCAAACACACCAGCAACTCCTTGGAAATCCTATACAGGGTCACTATGAGTCAGAAGTGACTCACTGGCGCTTAACAGTAACATTTACCTTTGTTTCAAACATATTTATCAATATGGTTGAGCATACAGGGAGCAAAGTTATAAAAAACTTCTTAGACATTACCAAAAACCTTGAGAGGATGAGTTGCTGGGCCTCAAGACTCAGGGCAATAGTCTCGTGGGGGGCGGCCAGGGGAGGGACCATGGTCAATTGGCATAACGCAGTCCACAAAGCCAGTGTTCTACATCCTACTTTGTTGAGTAACGAATAGGGTCTTAAAAGCTCTTGAGTAGCCATCTAAGGTACAACTATTGATATTTCTCTATCTGGAGAAAAAAAAAAAGTGATGAGAATTAAAGATGTTTGGAAACAAGAGACCAGACGAACTAGATGGTGCCTTGCTACCACTACCAACTGCTTGGAATGGGATCATATTAGAAGGTCCTGGATAGAAATGGTAGAAAATGTAGAACAAACCTCAAAATCATAAAAAAAAAAAAAAAGACCAGGCTTACTGGTCAGATAGAAACTGGTAGAACCCCAAGAATATATACCCTTAAACACCCATCGGGTCTGGAACTGAATTTTCAGCCATAGATTGGTAGATAGGAAGGGTAGCACTACTGACGTATGCACATGTAGATTTGGTCAACCATTTGAGGTCAAAAGAGCAGCAGTTACGGAGGACAGTGTTCAGAAGAGTGGGAAGGAAAGAATAATGGAAACAAGAAGCAGGAAGAAAGTGGGATAAATGATGTTACATTGAAGGGTTGGCAATCATTGAGGTGAAACGAAGAATATGATTTGTTGAATGCAAAACTGATGATCTGCTCTGTAAACCTTCAGTCAATTCACAAGAAAAGGTGAAATAAAAGATTTACAACCTCAGGAACCCTATATCTGATCACTGTGAGTTGTTAAAACTGACTCGGTGGTAGTGGATTTGGGTTTGAGAGGAGACTGATCCGTGGTGTTTCAGCTAGGGTGAGGCAGGGAAGTACCTGCCCCTCTCATCCGCTTTTCTCTTTTGGTCCTGGTTTGGTAACACCCTCCTCTCAGTCACAGGGTAACAATTTTAGGATATAATTGCATTCCATGCTAGATCTCTCAAGACTTGTAAAGGTCACTGAAAATCATTCTTAAGCCACTTAATAAGTCATTAATGATAGAGCTCTGACTGATGGGCTAATATGATTGAAAGAATATGTATAAAAGTACACTGACAACATATATTTTTCTAAATCCAAATCCAAATGTGTTTACCTTTCCCAGAAAATTGGTCATGCCCTACTGTGACTTGAAAGTGAAACAAGCCTCTTCGTCCTCCCTCTGCTTCCAAAATCTCTAATAAGGTTGAGTCTCTGTGTAAGAAGACAGCAAACATTAGACATTTGTAATTATATGCACAACTAAATGCAAACTGAGAAATGTAGTTTGTAGGCATTTCACCTTTATTTTCTAGACTGCTCATCAATTTGGTTGTCTGAGTAGGATTAAGAATCTGAGTGATGAACTTTATCTATAAAATGTAGTGACAATTTGGGGAACAAAATTCCTGACAAAAAGCTAAATTGGATCTTGATGGTTGTTGCTCTTGTTAAGTGCTATTGAGTTGGTTTACTAAAAGGAATGAAACAAGGCCAAGAGTTATCACCGAATAACAACTTCCCCTGCTTCCATGTGGCCACTTTCTTATGCCTAGCAAGAGGGGTCAACTTAACCACATGAGTGATTCTTGAACTTAGAGCAAGACTGGCTTAAGGAAAACATCTGCATACCTGCACAATATCTCCCCAGATGTGTGGCCAGAAATCAGAGCTTCCTTAGACAAAGTGTTAATGCTCTCAGGCTGCACAGGGACTAGAACAGCTAACTCATGTACTGAAAAGAAGTCTTAGAATGCCTTCTCTGCATTGCCATTTGGTCTTCTAGCCTGGGTGTATGGGAGCAAGATCCAGGAAAAGTTGTGCAGTGAAGTCCTCGAATAGGGGGAGCTAGGGAGGTATAGGCAGCCACACTTTTCAAATCATTAGTTGGTAATAGTTTCATTGTTTGGGAGATTCTTTGGGTAACTCTTGTTTGCATTGAGGGGGATGGGAAGATGGATGTGTGTGCATGTGAGTATGTATGGGTTGTTGTTGTTATTATGTGCCGTGGAGTCGGTCCCGACTCATAGCGACCCTGTACAGGGTTTCTGAGGCTGTAAATCTTTACGGGAGCAGAAAGCCTCGTCTTTCTCCCGCAGAACAGCTGGTAGTTTTGAACTGCTGACATGTATGGGTACATGTATGTAAAACGGTGGTAACATAGACAATTAGGCATCATCAAAACATAAACACAGCTTCCAAGGCTGAATGGGGAGAAAATCAGTCTTTTGACTACTGACTATAATATAATTTGCTAATGAGATATGGTCTCAGATTTGCATATTTAAATGCTAACCACCTTGAGGGGCAAATAACAGAACTTCCTTTGAGCCTTAGTTTCCTAATTGTTGTTGCTGTTGATAAGTGTCATCAAGTTGGTTCCCACCCACATCGAACCTGTATAGTATTTCCAAGGAGCAGCTGGTGAGCTGGCACCACTGATAATGCAGTTCAAACTGATTTTGCAGTCCAGCACATTAACCCACAGAGCCACATCAGGACTCTAATCTACTAGTTAGTAAAATGTTCAAAGTTTCTACCCCATAGGGTAATGGTGAGGAATAAAGGTGAGTATTTATGGAGCAAGCTCACCACCAAGATAGTGTTCTTACTAGAACAGGTAAAGTTTCCACATTCACCTATTGTGCATAATTACCTTCATGTAAAATAACTTCCACATCTTAAACTCAAAAGTTGATGTCTCCCTTAATATGAGCAGTACATAAAAAGAGTGAATTATTACTATTCCAGGTTGACTATGGGAGAATAGAGTAACTTCATATCTAAATGATTTTTGTTGTTGTTGTTATTAAGTGCCATTGAGTCAGGTCCGACTCATAAGGACCCTAAATAGGGTTTCCGAGGAGCAGCTACTGAGTTTGAACTACCCACCTTGGGACTCAAACCCACCTTGTGATTGAGTGCTTACCCTGTAGCAACACCCCTTTAGTAAGTTTTAGTGCATCAAATATTTAAGGACTGTGCTTCTTAAATTTATACTATACTTGATTTAAAATTGTCTCATTGTCTCAAGAAAGCATTAATATTTATTGTCTAATGATGTGATATTGTTTATAGTAAATGGCAATTTGTAAAAATTGACTGCAGTCTGACAAAACTATGTATTTCAAGGCTTACACTTTCGCTTGGGAAGATGATGTTTGACAAATTCTATTCATTTGTAACCATTTAAAAGTCATGAGCAGCTGCATGTCTCCTCAGTTAACCAATAAACATAAATGCCCACACACTGTGTATTCATTGTCATATACAAAACCAGAGACAGAGTCCTTGCTTATACATTTCAAGTGATATTTTAGGAAGTTAACTTACAATTAAAATCCTATTCTAGTGCCATGTCAGCATTAGCAGTCTAAGTACCATGTCAGTTAACAAGGTAATTTTATGCTATATTGTTGTTGTTGTTAAGTGCCGTCGAGTTGGTTTCGACCCATAGCAACCCTGAACAGGGTTTCCTAGGCTGTAAATCTTTACGGGAGCAGATCGCCTCATCTTTCTCCCACGGAGCAGCTGGTAGTTTCGAACTGTGGACCTTGAGGTTCGCAGCCCGATTCGTAACCACTACGCTACCAGAGCTCCTTTATGCTGTATAGCTAACTGTAATCTCTCCATTTTTAATAAGGGAATGCCTTTTATTAGAACATCTTTGTCTTCTCTCCCATTATCTGAGCTGGGAGTATCTCCATTAAACAGAATAACAACTGAGGCTGAGAAATTTACCAAAAGGATTAGAGATCAGTGAAGACAACAAGAACAAAAGTTATTATCAACTTGACAATGCATCGTTGACTGCAAGACATTAATCACCTCTGTATATAGGCAAACCAATTTATGATAGTTGTTTGATGCCATCTCTGATAATTTACTTTTTCTATTAGATTTGGTCTGTAAGGTAACAAAATAAATAGATGAAGAACAAGGATTTCCTAGGAAATAAACTAATCACTTCAGAATGTCTCCCAAAATATATTTGGCCAATATCTCAACATTTTATTTTTTCCATGGGGGAGAAAATGAATTTGACGTCAGATAAGTTTGGAAACCCTGCTGTAAGCAAAGTTGTTAAGTGCCATCGAGTTGGTTCTGACTCATAGCGACCCTGTATAGTGTTACTGAGTGGTGTTTTTGAACTACCGAACTTTTGGCTAGCAGCCCAGTGCCTATCTTACAGTGCCACATCAGGACTCCTTAAGCAAAATTAAAGAGCTCTGTTTCCCATAGAGCATCTCTCTGCTAAGTCAGTAATTCACACAGCAACTTTGGATGAATAGCTAGGCTTTGAACATAATTGTGTTACTAGAATGTGACTATTGGAGGACAGAAAACATGTGTGTACATCTGTGTGTTGTTGTTGTTAAGTGCCATCAGGTCGGTTTCAGACTCAGAGCAACCCTTAGGGTTTCCTATGAGCAGCTGTTGGGTTTGAACCACTGACCCTACAGCTAGCAGTCCAGTGCTACAGTGCCACATCAGGACTCCTGGATATGTGTGGCATCTATTAAGTCTTAAAGAATAGGAACGTACTGGGAAACTCTGACCTAAGAAAGAGAACAAGATCTTGAAGGTTTGAGGCAACGGTAACATTTCTGATAGTAGTTAATAAGGAATATTGCACATAGAAATTGGTAGCTCCTTTTGGGATGGGGTTAAATAGTAATGCTTTCCAAGATGAGGCTTTTTGCTCCTGTAAAGATCTACAGCCTTGGAAACCCTATACAGGCTCGCTATGAGTCGGAACTGACTCCATGGCACACAACCAACACCAACACCTAACATGTCAGGAGTCCTGGTGTGGCGCTGCAGGTTAACGCGCTGGAATGCAAGGTCGGTTTGAACACAAGGTCGTTGAAACCCTATACAGGGTCGCTGTGAGTCAGAACTGACTTACCGGCTCTTAACAATAAAGCATTTTCAAATCTTAGAAAAAAGTGAATGAAGAACATATCTTCTTAGAAATAATACAACTGCTATGCAATCCTGAGGACTCCTGGATGCTCAGTTGTCAAAGCACTGAGAGATCAAGTAGTTTGAAACCACCTTCCATTCAGTGAGACAAAAATGTGGCAGTCAGCTTCTGTAGAGACTGAGAGTCTTGGACACTCTATGGGTGTCCTATAGGGTTGCTATGAGTCGGAAATGATTCTAAGGCCATGGGTTTGGGTTTTGTTTTTATGCAAGCATCTCAAAAGAGACTGCTTTTATGAAATATATCTCTCTCAGAAGATAGTCAGCTGTAACCTTAAGCACTTTGACGTTGTCTGGGTTGAGTTTTCTGGATGGTTTCTCATCTTTCTAGAATGCTTTATATTACTACTTCCTAAGGCGTTTAAGCACAATATGAGGTATTCCAAAACACAGTAAATGAGCTGGTGCCATGAGCTCAGACCTGTGGCGATTGCAGCCCCATCCCTGAGTTTGTAATCACTGTGACACCTTTTCTATTACCTGTATGATAGCAATAGCTGAACAGTAATAGCACAGCAGTAGCTAAGTGATGATTTTGAAACAGTAATTCTGATTTTTAAAATAATGCTATCTTTTAAACTCTGTGTATCTGTAATGATTTCACAACCTGGCTTTCTTTTTGCCTTCTTTATTGCAGTTGCATATGGGGCTGATGGCTTTAGGGATTTTCATGCAATAATTCCCAAATCTTTCTCTCGTAAGTATACGCTTTGCTTCCAGAAAACAGAAATGTATCCATTTTGTACTCAGTTTCCATAGTGGGAATGTAAATTCATGTTTTTTCATCAACACCTTCCTTTACACTTGAAAAGGAAGATAAATATTTACCATTCTGCTCATTAATCATCTATACCCAAGGATGTACTGTATACTGAAGTACACAGTAAAATCTTAGACTTTGGGTGATGTACTTTAGAGCATGCCTTTTGTGCTAGTCATGCTGGTAATAGAGTTGGAGTAAGAACAGCATGAATGAAATTTTTATAGAAATTAGTAGCTCTTTTGGGGACAGGAGAAAATAATTATGTTTTATAAATACAAAAGAGCCGCAGTTTTGTTACTATAATGTTAGGATTTTTCTCCTTTTGATTGGACATTATAATAAGATGCTCATACTTTCTGTCACATCAAAGAACCCAACGTATGTTCAGAATATTTTTATAATTTTATGGGACAGGAAAAAGACATTCTCCTTCAGTTGGTCTAGAGTGTTAATTTCAGAACTGAGAGGAGAACCTCAGGGCTGTTAAATTACAGTGCCTTGCTGCATGAGCAGACATACAGTTAGTACCTACTGTACCTATGGGATCTTCTCTGTTCTGTGCTGTTAAACCAACAGCAGATGTTAATTTCAGTTTTCTGTTTTAGTATTGAGAGCTGATAAATGATAATATTTATGGGTAATGCCCTTTGAAGGAGTATTTTAAAGAATGGGTGTGGGTTTTTTGCTGTTGTTGTTTATTTAATTCACAGATAGCTAAATATTTACATGATACTAATTGGTGTCCCCCTAAAACTGATGTTTTTAGAACTCCTATGAATAATTTCTATACTATCATAAGGTAACATCAGAAAACACGTTGTTGTACTTATTTATACTCTAACAATTACTAATGCAAGCTCTAATTTAAAAGGTTTTGCTAACAGTTAAGGATAAATTTCTGGTATCTGGCTGTTGAAATTGTTTTGTGTCATCACAGAATCTAATAATATAAATCTCATGTATATCATTTGCTCACAAACTAGATATACTACTTTTCTAGTTAAAAAAAAGCCTAGTGCTTGCTATCTTACTAAAGTCACTTTGATTCAACTTTAAAATAATAGATTGCTAATTTATTTCAGTAAGCCATATATGTATGTACGTATATATAAATGTCTATGTATTTCTGGACATTTATGTATATAATGTGTGTTTATATGAATATATCAAACATTAAGGTCTTAGGACAGAGAAGTAATCAAATTTGGAGTTTAATAATCACCTTGCTGAAATGCTAGAAAAGTCAAATGCACTTCAGGATAAGATAATCCAGTGTAAGTCACGTGTTGGTTACATTTGAGGAAGGTTTAGACCCAAGCACATCATAAGGTAGATCCTTTGGTGATACCTTCAGTACGTAAAAAATTGTTATATATGAAGATATATGGGACTTGTAGCTTGAGACGATCTATCTGTGGGTTTATATAAATAGATACAGGAGGTATAAACACGTGAATCTCCCTTCCTTTGCCCTCTTACCCCTCCAACACACACACATTCAGAGGCTTTCTTTCTCTGAGTATTCAAATGTAATCATCTTCCACACACAAAGAGTTGGCTGACCTTAATGACTTTGCCACCCAAACAGAAACCAAACTGTCTTAGGTCTGTCTCACCAACTTACAGTAATAGGAAGGTGTCTTCCTCACCACTTTTTGGTTTTCCCGTGTGAAAATTAAAATACCTATCCTTATTAATCCCTTTTTCCTTCTTAATTTTAGTTTCTCCCCCTACTTACCAGAAGAAAATGTGCATGCTTAAAATTTATTCTTTTTCTTAACTATTTCTCTCTCTTCATTTTTTTTTTTTTTTTTGCCTTTCTTCTTTTCTTTCCCTAATTTCATTCCATTTAAAGTCTTAGAACATCAGTGAGGAGAAAAATAGTTCTAATCATGCATATTGACAAAAACAAAACCTATGTCTTAAAATATATTAAGTTATAATAAATGGTTCCGTCAACTACTAAAATGCTTGACAGTTCCCATAAACCTCTTTTTAAAGTGTACAAAAGCATCTAAAAGTCTCCTCTTTACAATTTTACATTTAATTGCTGTCATTCAATGTCTACCTTAAATATTTTTATTCTATTTGATTTTTACTTGCTTCTTGTCACCAATGTTGCAAAACTATTTCTGTCTCTCACAGTTTTTATTTAAACTGTTCAGCAATTGAAGCTTACATGAGCTAAACTCATATTGTAATGACTGTTTCAGAATATCTTTGCAATGGAAAATGCATTGCATACCACACAAAATACCTTAGCAATAGATAGAGAGACACACTCTTAAAAATCAAAAGAAAATGAAGAGGAACTATAACCCATTTCCGTAAGGTGGTAACTGCCAGGATACATTATTCCTGTGCATTAAAAGTTTTAAAGATTCATGAGGGCAGATACTACTTGGCAGCAAATTCAAATCTCTTGGCTCCTGTTGCTCCGGAGTTCCCTGGATTCTCCTGAATCTTCACCTCTAAGCTCATGCATATTCTATGGCCTACCTTGCATTTAGTGATATGGGGGTCTCTTTTAGGACCGTTGTGTTATTGATAGCCTAGAAGTCCTTAAAAATATGTAGCAGGACGATTTTAATTTTTCCTAATTTAAAAAAGTATCTGGGAAGGAAAAGTAGCCTTTGATTTGGGATTTGAATGCATCCATTCTCAATATAAGCCATGTTTATTAAATAATAAAATTGGGCCTGTCCATTAACTTTGTTTAAATAATGAAGAGCCACAGGGCTAACTTGAATCCAAATGTTCAGGGGAAAACAAACGTATAACGAGTCTCCATTTCACTTTCTATATTTAATAAGTTCAACTCAGCACCTTACTGAGTTCAACAGTTTTCTAAGTACTGGTAGCAGGGGGTGTCAAATATATATATATAAATATAATCCCTATAGTCAAGGAAAGTATAACATTTCATTATCATAAGTAAGCATTTTGGGGTCCAAGTAAAGAAGCAGACTGAGTGTTTTGGAAATTGAGAGAAGAGAAAAAAGCAGTTACCATAGTCCATTCCAACTCATGGAGACCCATGTGTTACCGATGAGAACTGCAGAGAGGAGCAAAGATGTCTTGCACAGCCTCTTTAACTCCGAGTTCATTTGCTCTGAACCAAGCATGCGCAGTCCTTCAATGGTTCCTCATATGAATTGGTTTCAATCTCCCCTTGACTTCCTCCCAAACAGCCTTCAGACGTCCCTTGTCCCTTTTACAGGAACCTGGTCAGTGCAGAGGACTCCAAATTTAAATTAACACAGTAACCCCAAGACCACATGTTCCATTTGTTTCTCTTTTTGCTACATCACTGCTTGAGTTTACTGTCAGCTGAACCCTCAAAGTCTGCTTCACATTACATATGTTATGCCAAAACATCCTGAGCTTGGGTCTTAACTTAAGTGAATCTTACAGGCCTGTGGATTAGATGGCAGCTATTGTAATTCAGTTTGTATTTGTAACTTGTTAGGATGTCTTCAAG
This sequence comes from Chrysochloris asiatica, assembly GCF_000296735.1. Lineage (NCBI taxonomy): Eukaryota > Metazoa > Chordata > Mammalia > Afrosoricida > Chrysochloridae > Chrysochloris > Chrysochloris asiatica. The sequence continues at coordinate 2,178,828 of NW_006408835.1, forward strand.
TTCTGATTTATGTCAACTACAAAAGTCATAGTCAATCACATGTATTCTCATTCTAGACAGATAAGAGATCCCCATTGTCATGGGAATCCTCCCTGGTGAGCAGAAAGATCATAATCATCACTATGGAACTTGCCTTAATGGGTGCCATGGTTAAGCACTCAACAGCTAATCAAAAGACCCTTGGTTTGAAGCCATTAGCTGCTTCATGGGAGAAAAACATGGCAATCTGCTTCCATGAACATTGTGTTGTTGAGAAGTGCCATCAAGTCGGTTCCAACTCACAGAGACCCTGTGCCTGGTTTCTGAGGAGCTGCTTGTGAGTTTGAACCACCAACCTTGTGGTACAGTCCAGTACTTTAACCCACAGCACCACAACCAGGACTCCATAAAGTTTTCAGCTTAGGAAACCTATTCTGTCATGCAAGACCACTGTGAGTCAGAATCCACTGAAGAGCAGTGCGTTTTCCTTTTTGGAGTCTGAGAGAAGTTGTTAAGTACTGTTAAGTCAATTCCGACCCATAGCAACCCTGTATAGGGTTTCCAAGGAGCAGCTAGTGAGCTTGAACCAGCAACCTTGTGGTTCAAACCGATTTTGCAATCCAGAGCATTAGCCCACAGTACCACACCAGGACTGTCATATATTTTGGACCAGGTTCTCATATATTTTGGACAAATGTAAACTGGATTCTAGAAAGAAATAAGCCAAAAAAAAAAAAAAAATTCTTTTTGAGTCAATTCAACTCCTAATTCCCCTTTATGACAGAGTATAAGTGCCTCATAGAGTTTCTTAGGTTGTAATCTTTAGGGAAGCAGATACCATCTGTGTAGTGACTGGTAGGTTTGAAACAATCAATGACCTTTCACTTAGCAGCGGAGCAATTAACCACCATATCACAAGGATAACTTTCGACACCACCCGTATTTAGAGACTTTTTTTACATCATCTGAATCCAGTATGACTTCAGAACTGACAGTATCACCCAGTTTGTTCTCGCCAAATCTCCGTGGGTCCTGGCAGCCATAGTTCTCTCTTAGATCTCATGCGTGTTTATTCATGTCATAATATGGCTTAGAATTTGTCCGTAGAGGGCTAGCAAGCTTCCAGCTCTAAGACTTTCAATATCTGCCATCTAACACCTACTGAAAAATGTAGAGAACATTTGCTTCTGTTAAGTCCTATGTCATGTTTTCAATATATCAGGTACCTTGACTGACCTTGCCTGCAATAGGCTGGAGATAACTGCATAGTTTTTTTCTGAACCATAAAACATCAGAGTCCTTCGGGTTTTGCTTCTAGTTTTGCACTGAACATAATGTATCTTTACATCCATCCTTCCATCTTTATGCAGGAGTCCTGGTGGTACAGGAGTCAAGTGCTCGACTGCTAAAGTCAAACCCACTGGATGCTCTGCGGGTAAAAGATGTACAATCAGCTTCCATAAAGATTACAGGCAGCCCAAGGTTATGAACACCTGACTAACTTACAACGCATAATTGTGACCAACCCCTATAAAAGCACATTTATTTTAAAAATTTTGAGGTACATATGAGAGAGAGAAGTCAAAAACTATTGCTACTAGGGTTCCAGTCTATACATGTTGTTGTTGTTATGTGCCGTGGAGTCGGTTCCAACTCATAGCGACCCTGTACAGGGCTTCCAAGGCTGGAAATTTTTATGGGAGCAGAAAGCCTCAGCTTTCTCCTGCAGAACAGCTGGTAGTTTCAAACTGCTGACCTTGTAGGTTCACAGCCTAATTCATAACCACTACACTACCAGAGCTCCTTATATGTTCATTAGTTTGTTGCAGATAAAACATGTTTAGACATGTCTTGGCAGTCAGCGGGTGGCTGCAGACAAGTTCTCTCTGTAACACACGTGTCATAGTCTTGTTAGGGTCCCTTCCAAAAGTGCTGTCAAAACAGAGGCTTCTGAGGGAATCTGCTGCGAAAAAGGCCAGGGAAGTTGTGCTGACAATTTTTTTTTCCCCTTCCCATCACAACAATGCAGCTGTCCATTCTTCATGGGTAGTAAGGGCTTCCCTATGAGAACTTCATTGGGAAACCTTACCCCATCTACCCTGCAGTCCTGATCTTGCCCCTTCAGACATCTTTTGTTCTTAAAACTCAAAGAACATTGAAAAGGAGCATGGTTTGAGTTCTTCAAGGAGGCCAAAACTTCCATTTTGACATGTGTGGATTGAAGAGTGCAGAATTATTTGCAGAAGAGTTAGATGGGAACACAGCCTTCAGGAGTGTATAGACCTAGGTGGAGGAGGATATGTCAAGAAACAATTTGAGGGGACTTCAAAAAGTTCATGGAAAAATTCCCATTACTGTTAAATTCTATTTTTCCGTTTCTGACATAATCTTCATAGATTCATAATTGTGATGCTTTTGTTTAATAAATGGTTTCTATGATTTTTATAGAAATAACTTTTTGATTCACTCTCATACAGTGATTCATAATAACAAATTGGTGCTATTTTGTGATCCACATTTGTTGTTAAATTCCATCGAGTCGCTTCTGAACCATAGTGACCCTGTATACAGGGTTTCAGAGGAGTGGCTGGTGAGCTTGAACCGCTGACTTTGCAGTTCAAACCGACTTTGTAGTCCAGAGCATTAACTAACCCATAGCGCCACACCTTAGAACTCCTTAGAACATTATTATTACTGTGTTATTATGTTAAATTTGGGTTAGTACCTCTGGTAGTGTAGTGGTTACGAATCGGGCTGTGAGCCTTAAGGTCAGCAGTTTGAAACTACCAACTGTTCCACAGGAGAAATATGAGTCGGAACCAACTCCACGGCACACATCCACCACCAGTGCCTCAGAGAGTGTTTAATTTTTATGCATAAAAGTACACTATACTTTTTTTTACTGTATTACTATATTACGATATAATAAGACAAACATTTGATTAATTGATAACAGATATGAATCATACTGAATTGTTCAGACTTAATGCAAGTTTGGCTTAAAGATAAACTTCAGAACAGAACTTGTTGGAAATCCAGGGTCTTCCCGTACCTCCTTGGAAATCCTATGGGGCAGTTTCACTCTGTCCTGCAAGGTGTTTATGAGTCCAAACTGACTTGATGGCACTTAGCAACACCATCTTGTGTCTATCTACCTAAAATTGTGCCTGGGCATTCACATCGACCTCAGGAATAATCTGTTATTTAACGTTCATGTCTTTGTTGAGCCTTTTTTGTTTTATTTATAGTATAATAATGGCAGAGTCCTGCTCTCAAGAGCCACTTGTCAAATTAGTGATTGGTATCAGAGCCTCAAGAGTTCCTGAGTGTTGCAAACAGCTAACACACTTAGTTATTAACCAAAAAGTTGGCCATTTGAATCTACCCAGAGCCACCTCAGAAGAAAGCAGTCTACTTTCTGACACCAAAAACCCTAGGGAAAACCAGACACCAAAAACCCTACGGAGCACAGTTCTAATCTGGTACACACTGGGTTGCCAGGAGTCAAAATTGACTCAATGGTAGCTGGGTTGTTTTTGCTGTTCTAATCAGGTCTTCTGCCTTGAAAACCTCTGTGGCTTTTAAGACCACACCCATCCATCCCATACTTCCTGCTCACAGGGTTCTCCTCTCCTTCCTTACTGCCACTTGGCTTTGCTTCCCTGTAGCAGCAGCCTGCAAGCAATTCCTCCCTGTGCTACAAATGCCTGACCCCTCAGCCTGTCCCTCATGCATTCCTGCTGTGTGCTCCTCACCTGGAAGTATTCACACACTCTTCAGAAACACAAGCCCTGGCAGATACTAGCCAATGCACATATATGTAGATATTTACTCCCTTGCTGCACAAAGCAGAGTAACAACTTGGAGTTTCTGGCAATTACTAATATTCGTCTACTGATGGGTATCCTTGGGAAAGCAGGGTAGTAGTCCCTTTAATCACTTTTAAATTGATAAAATCTACCCAGTGGAAGGACCTGCTGCTTTCTTGTCCAAATCGCAGGAGCCCTTGGTGGAACACACTGCATGGATGCCATGTCCGCTAACTGCAGTGGTTGAAGAGTTTGCCACACCAGCAATAATTTCATCTCCTGAGCACTAGATCACCCTGATTCCATTTTTAAAAACACTAGACACACGATTTGAAGTAATCCACACTTCCGAAATGCCAAGAGCTTCAAAGCCTTATGGCCGTGCATCCGCAGCATGCCAACACAGGTGCTGGGGAGCATTGAGGACCTAATGAGTTTGCTTGCACATGCAAAGATACACAGCACAGATCTAAGAATCAGATCATAGAGAATTCAGAAGCCTTAGCACCCCAGTGCCTGGAAGGTGAACCGTCTTACTAGCTTCCACTTCACTTACTATGTCTGTAGGACCTGGTCATTTGTCCATGGAAGCTTGGATAGGAGCAGGAGATGCTGATAAGTAACAGAGCTCTGCATCTCAAGTCTCCGGAATCTCTTGGGAAGAGCATTTAGAGAATCACCGTTGTTTCATTTTTCAGGAAGGTCTTGCATAACACAGGGAAGAGAGGGACACTAAGGGACAGCCTCCAGGTAGATCCTCACTTCAGAGATCTCAGAGTGCTGTGAAGACTAGGGCCTGTGTTCTCCTTCCTTCGTCTCTCATGCATTTCATGGAAGTTTTTTCTCCAAAGAGCAAAGGGAACAATCTTAGTGTTGTGAGCAGGTGCTTAGGTGCAGCCGTTGGGGCAAGCTGGGAACAATCTTAGTGTAGTGAGTAGGTGCTTAGGTGCAGCCCTGGGGCAAGCTGCCTGCTGTCATCTCCCAGCTTTGCTACCTGTAGCTATAGGAGCTTAAGAGAGACATTCATCCTTCAGACTCTTCCAGTGTAAAATGTGACATAACAGAGTAGTGGTGGGTATGAAAGACCATAGTACAGTAATGTCTAGTCATAATCATTATTCTGATTGGACGGAGACTCCACGTAGCAAGTGCGTCCAACTTCGCATCTGCAAACCATTTAATTCTCACAACTCTCCTGTTAGACAAGTATTATTGTCATCCCCACTTTTACAGATGAAGAAACCAAGACACACAGTGCTTATAAATGGCAGAACTGATCTTCAGTGCCAGATATTTTGATTTCCAAGTCTGGACTATTATCCTTTAAATCAAGAGGCATATTTTGAATAAAATAAGCTAAAAGTGTTTTAGTTAAAACAATTCTTAAACCTGAGTGTACCTCAGTATGCCCTGGAGGACTTTCTAGAACAAAGATAACTGGTCCAATCTTCAGAATTTCTGATGCCTGATGTCTGGGGTGGACCTGAGAATCTACTTTAGGAATGCATCCTCACATGATGCTGAGGCTTCAGTTCAAAACATTCATATAAAATTATGTAATCTTGATTGTTGTCATCTCATGGATTCTTTTACTTGACAAATTTATCTACCTATACTTACTATGCTGTAAAAAACACAATTAAAATGCTGATTGTCAAGGTAACTACAGTTTCTCTTAGGCATTACAGTGGTAGTTCAGTTTTTTGTGTTTCAGGAAAATGCAAATAAAATGTCTCTTGTTTTCTTTTTGAGGAAAATTGTACAGGTGACATAAACTTGATCCTCCTTGGTAATGCTGAGCAAGCAATGGCTATTATATTCATTAGCACTAATATCGTACTATTCTCCCCAAGCCACAAGTACCTTTACAGTAATTTCTCATTGAGAAGCTATCCCAGATATTTTACATTCATCAACTAGCCCAGTCAATCCTTCATCAATTATACGATACTTAGGAAATCATGCCTCTACTTCAGGACAAAGGTTTCATTACATCATTATAAAATAAAAAGGGCCTAGGATGATTGTGTTCCAAAGAAACAAACCAACAAAAACTCAAGAATCTATGGTCAGAAATCTAAACACGTATTGACAGAATTTCTTCCAAAATGTATTAATATTTACCTGAAATAAGGAAAAGTTACATTGTAAGTTGTTGTGTGCCATTGAGTCAGTTCTGACTCATAGCGACCATGTATAGGGCTTCTGAGGAGTGGCTGGTGAGTTTGAACCACTGACTTTTCAGTTCAAACCAAACTTGAGGTTGAGTGCTTCTCCTACTGCACCACACCACAGAAGTATCTCCTGCATTATAAGTAGGAGATATTTTTCTGACTTCATAAATTCTTCTTAAGAATTTTTCCAAAGACATTTATATGCTCTAGGTCATTCAAGTCCTCGTGTGGCACTGCAGGGTAATGCATTGGACCACAAGTTTGGTTTGAACTGCAAGGTCAGTGGTTCAAACTCACCAGCCGCTCCATAGACACCCTATGCAGGGTCTCTGGGAGTTGGAACCGACTCCACAGCACTCAACAACAACAGCAATAGGACTCTGGATAGAGGGAAGTGAGGGTTGGTGGTGGAATTCTCACCTTTCAGGCCAGATTTTGTTGTTGTTAAGTACCATGGAGTCAGTTCCAACTCATAGCGACCCTGTATAGGGTTTCCGAGGCTGTAAATCTTTATGGGAGCAGAACACCTCATCTTTCTCCAGCAGAACCACTGGTAGTTTCGAACTGCTGACCTTGTGGTTGGCAGCCCGACTTGTAACCACTACGCAGATACCCAGGACTAATTCCCAGCCAGTGTACTTTATACAGAGCCACTGTTCATCTCTCAGTGGAGGTTAGTATGTTTCGGTGATGCTGAGCAAGTTTCAGTGGAGCTTCCAGACTAAAAGAGACTAGGAAGAAAGGCCTGGTGATCTATGCTGAAAATAAATCAGTACATCATAATGGTCCAGTCCTGTTGTACACAGTATCACCATGAATCAGGGCAGTGTCACCCTTGATGGCAGTTAACAATAACAACAACAACAGGGAGCTGCATTATGTGACCCCAAACTCACATTCTGAGAAGCTGAAAGAAACTACGTTTTCTGCAGAGATGTGTGGGAGTCACCTCCCCTGCATCCTGAGTTTTCCTAAGGCTGTGCCACAGTGGTTCCTGTGACCTTCATCCGCATAAAGTTAAGGTGTAGCTTTAAAGTGGTAACACTCTAGATAGCCTACTCGGATACACTCAGACATTCCCATTTGGACCTACGTTAAGAGCAGGCAACTTATTCCCACAGCCTCAAATCCCATGCGTGCCATCGAAGCCCCCTGTCAGTGGATACATCTCCCCTTGTATACTGCTAAGACCCCACTGTTTAATGGTGTTTCGCTCCTGGTGTGGCGCCATAGGATCAGCACTGGACTGTCAACCACAGGGTCGCTATGAGTCAGAACCTACTTGATGGCACTTAACAACAACAACAACAACAACAATCCCCATTTTATTGTCTTTGTGCTGCTATGCTGTTTCTTTGTCTTTTTTCTGTTTTGCAATGACACTGAGCCACGCTCCTGTATTGTTTCTTTCAGCCAGTAATGTTAAAGTAGAGACTCAGAGTGATGAAGAGAATGGGCATGCCTGTGAAATGAATGGGGAAGAATGTGCGGAGGATTTACGAATGCTTGATGCCTCAGGAGAGAAAATGAATGGCTCCCACAGTGACCAAGGCAGCAAGGCTTTGTCAGGAATTGGAGGCATTCGACTTCCTAACGGAAAACTAAAGTGTGATATCTGTGGGATCATTTGCATCGGTCCCAATGTGCTCATGGTTCACAAAAGAAGCCACACTGGTAAGGCCTGGCATAGTTTTTTCTTGAGTGTCCTGGAAAAGGGTTTCAGAGGGTGTTGAAGGTGGCAGATACTGTGTTTCAGTTTAGTGGTTTTGAGCATCTCTCAAATTGGCTAACAGCCCTATGGCTGTTATTGTTCGCTATTACATGTGGATTAACTGGTACTGGCTAAGTGACTGACTCCAAGAAGGGAGCCGTTTCATTATTATTTTGCAATGACATTTAAAAGGAGGCCTAAGCGTGTACCAACTCTACCTTGTAAATTCAAGCAATAGCTGAGAGGGACTGCTAGCAGCAGCCTGTGCAAGTTCTGATATTGCAGATATTCGACATCAGGGACCCACTATTGGTACATGCTAAATCATTTCAGCTACACTCCTGTGTTCCATGGGGTAAGTGATCCACTCACTCATAAGAAAATGAAACTAAACAGGATGGATATTGCCATAGAAATGTGCTCCTCAGCATTTTCACTGAGAAGTCATTAGTAGAAATACGCAGTTTCGTTGGCTTTTAGAAACATTAAGGAATTAGGAAAAGCAGTGTTACTTAGTTTCCCAGAAAGAGTTCAGATCAACTTTCATAATGCCTTACCCTACCATAGGTAAGATGATGAATAAGATTATTTCATCCACAGATTGTTTATAACAATTGATAAATAGTTAAAAGCCAAAACCTATATCTTATTAATTGTTGGTTGAAGACTTAATATGTAGACTAGAAGGGACTATTCTGCATCTGAAAACGAAGGGATCAGGTCAAGGTTATATCAGATATTTGCACTCCTACTCCCCACAAAGCCCCTGAAGTCGGAGAGTGGGTAAGTACAGTGTAGACCCAGTGGGGGCACATTCTGCCCTGTTCTGTGTATCCCAAGTAGTCACACTGATTGAATAGTCAGATGCTTTCCCAGATGCTTTCCCAGACGCCATTGCTAATGATGCTAAAAGGTGTCAGAAATAAAATACTAACAGGACGAATTTTACCTTTAACTGGAAGCATGCGTCTTCTTTTGAGTTGAGCATAAACTTTACTCTTTTTGTTAAGAAAAGGGGCCCTAGAGACAGCAAAGAACAATGCATTCAACAAAATTAATAGTTACTGAAACTATGAACATAAAACATAGAATCCCTGATCCGCTGCTGCCTAGCATGAGTAGATCTTCATAAAGCTAGTATCTGCCACCACAGTACCTAGGAGGGCAAAACAAACAAAAACTAAATGTAAAGGATACTTTAGAGATACAAAATATTTTACAAACTACCTCAGGGAAGTGAACAAGAAGGTCTGAAAATCACAGCCTTATGTTATCTTTACTTGGGGCAAAACAAATGTCTGCTGGCCCGCAATTCAGTAGCAATTCAGAAAATCTATTGAAAAAAAAATATGAGTGATCCAGAAAAGATGGGTATTTTTGCTGGTCTCATTTTTATATTTGAATCAGGGCAATTTCTAAAGTGATGTATTCCGTTTGTAATCTATCTGGAAAATAGAATGATATGTTTTCAATTTTTTTTTAATTAACTTCTAAAATTCAGTAAACTTTGCTTTCCCTAACAGGCTCCAAATTTTCCAATTATCCAGTGAAATAGACACATCATACCCAATCCGAGCTAACCCTTATAGGAGAGTCACTGCGTGTTCTCCTTTTGTAACGATGTGGAAATTAAGTGAAAATAGGATACCCTTTGATAGACACTTCACAGAATACACTGGGACCCATCTTTATACATTCCTGATGAAGGAATAAACCTCACAAATGAATTACTCTGCTGCTAATTCATGTAAAGCCCGACCGTACAGTGAAATTCTCTTAAATAAATATTTGATAAATGAATCAAATTCTAGCGTAATAAATTGCCAAAAATATAATGACTGCCTGACCCGATAAAAAGAATAATTACATTTAATGAATAAGCCTGCCAAGGACAGATATGCAGAGAAGCACCTGCTTGCAGCAGCCCAGTTCTCCCCACACATTAGTGGTAGCATGCCAAGAGCTCACCAATACGTATAGTTCTTCCACTTACAGAATGAGGAAATTCCAGAAAAGTAGGCAACGCTCAGCAATTTTACTGTTTCTGCCTTGACCTTTATCTAAAATACAATTTGGAAAAACAAAGCCTGAAACAGTGAAGTCAGGGATCTGTACTTCGTACTGTATACCCACTTCCATAAATCCAGGGGTCAAAGAGAGATATGGAAATACACTGGCCAAAACTAGATTTGCATAAACAGTAGTGCTAGAAATAGTTTCATTTTCCTGGGATCTAACTGTAGCATATGTTAAGGAAGGCACCATTTGCTGGCCATCAACCCCTCCTCGTGTTCCTTAATTTTAAAACCTTGCCAGTTAGCGTTTCTGCTACTGTAAGGGGTTTGTCAGTCATTGGGGTTCTTCTAAAATGCAGAGTCTACTCAGACTCTGAGGAGACCCCTGAGTGGACATTCCTCATCAGTGCCCAGAGATGCCAGTGACCTGTGCTCTAATTAGGAACCTGAAGTTATGTAGTGGACAGCGATGGCCCTTGATTTGAACCAGCTCAGCCTCACACCCTGACTCACTCTTGTTTCTCCTCCATCAGCCTGTGGAGTGAGCCCATGCACTCGTCCCCCAGTTCCTTCCCTGATGGGAACCAACTAGGATTTCTGTACCATTTTCCAGTTGTAGAACCCTTACCCTCTGCACGCATCTCCACCCTAGTGAAGTCCTGTGCCTATGGCCCTGTTGTCTACATGGCCATTGGTACCACCTAGTTTGTTGCTCAGCTTCCTGTTTTTAACTTCTTTAGCTAATTATTCTTTATAGTTGATTCCGCCCTGCCAGATGGGAAAAGTGATGATAGAAAACATGAAATGTAGGCCAACAGCCCACCATGCAAATATGAGGTATTATTATCCCAAATGATTTCATAAATAATAAAGATCAAAAGAAGTGAACCTTGGGTATTCTCTGTGGTCCAAGGTACACGAGCCTTTCTCTTGCCCTGCACACATCCGCCAGGTACAGAAAGACAAACACCCACATACTAGGTGGTGTGGTGACAGGAGTCCGGAATAATTCTGCAGTTCAGATTGTGTTTTTTTGCATTCTCCTTCTTCCCATTTGCCCTCAGAAATCATATATGGTGGGATCATCCATGAGGACCTTTTTTTTAAAAAAAACTCACTTAAGTTATTAAAAGTAACTCAAATATTCTTATAGATGTTCCCAACCATGCAGCTCTGACTCTACAGAGTCACTGGGATTAAAAACTAAAATGTGGATTAATAGTCTTAAGATCTCCACCTCAATTAAATAAAGTAGCTAAGATCTTGGCAAAGTTTTTATCCTCCTTAGTTTCAGTAAATAAGCTGTTGACTGACAGAATCAAGAGACCAGCCCTGTCAAAAGAGCAAGAAGAAAAGGCAATGGGCCTTCATTTGACAGGCCCCCTTGTCTGGCATCACCTCTCAGGGGAAGCTGACTTGAGTGGAGCACTCCTTGGAAACTTTAGCAAAAGCTCTCTTCAGAAATCCCCATGCCCTACAATACATATTCATGCCAGCACAGGCAATCAGAAACAAATAGATTTCCAGTAAACCCTGCCAGCAGGGATAAAGACACGCAGCACAGCGGGACACTCAAGAAATGTTTAGTCAAATTAGAAGACAAATTTTACTCGCTAAGAAACAGCTGCCGTGGCTTCTTTCCCACCTCATTCTGTAGAAGGTGGACACCACAGCCTAAGCGTGGCCCTCCACTATCTTCCCATCAGATGAAGGGGTATTCATACCAACTAGGTTTGAGTTCGCTAGCTCTGGGCCATTCCACAAATATATGTTGTCACCTGGATTGCTCCCAGCTTCTTATCACAAGTCTTTCCATGACATATTCCCCAACTGATTGTCCCTCCCAGCTGCCTGAGGTTTTACCCCATCAGAATGAGAACCAGGAGCTGAAGACATCTTTGATTTGACTCTGTCTGGGTCTTCCTGCACACAATGGTCATCCTATGTCTTTGTGTGTTTTTCTCCTTTTTCCTTTTGTCCACTTGAAGCTATACACATGTCTCAGACACAGGCAAATCAATGAAGGACTAAAAGTTCTTCTAATAATTAAATGATTTCTCTCCACTGAAAACTCGTCAGGGCCACCTCACTACCAGCTCCTTTAATCTCCCCATCCAATCCACTTGTAACTCAGAGTCTCCGGTTGTTTTGTCATTACCTTCCAACCTGCTTCCTCTCTGCTTAGCCAGATTTATTGCAGATGTGGGTTTGGGGAAACACCAAATACATCCTCCTATAGAATCCCTATTGTCACTATGAAGTACCTTTTCATAGTATCTCAACAGAAGAAAGGATGGTCACATATCACATAGCCTCTATAACGAGTGCTTACTCGTTTTCCAAAGAACTGGAATGTTTATTTAAACCTAACAAATACATTGCTCTTTTGAGTGAGAGTTAAAAGAAATCTTCACTGACTTACATTCCAAGAATTAGGATGACTTAATAGGACACCGTTCTTTTTCTCATATGCCCTCTTGTTTCTGTTAGGTCCTAAATACAGGGGCATGAGCTATCACATACACCAGCGCCTCAAACATTTTCTTAGTTACAGAATTCAATGGTACCACCCCTGAAAGAATTCCTTAATAATAAACCAGATTGTTATTTGTTAGAATATTTGTACTGAAAATATAACTTGTTTTCTGTGGATCTAGACAACCAGTATCTTAAAGGTTTGGGGATCTGTAAGGAAAGCAGGAAATCTCAATGCAACTCTGATTTTCATGCTCTGTCACTGGACGATCAGGACTTTTATTTGGAAGCTGTTGAGCATCCTTCATACTACCCTAACTTCTCATTTTATTCAATCTTTCTCTCTGTCTCTCTCACCCTCAGACTCCCTCTCTGTCTCTTTCCTGATTTGCCTGCTTAGGGACAGACAGGTAATGGAGAAGAAATTGAAAGGGAAAATACAGGGAAAATGTAAATGAAAAGAAGTTATTATAACTGTTATAATGAAGTGCCTTTCATTTAAATATAAGAATGTAACGCTGAAATGAACTTGTGATCCTGAAATGCATTTTTAATGAGTTTCCTTTTTATTTTGCTGCTTCAGTGGCATATTTTAAAGACCCTTTGAAAAAAGCCACATTAAAAACCCCACCAAATGCCACAACACGCAAAATTGGATATTGGTTTATTCCAAAACTGCTGATCAGGAAGAGTGGCTCTTCATCACAAAATGTTGCAGTCACTTTATTTAAATGAGTTTGAATTTGCATTGTGATGTGCCATTCTGATTTAGGGAAAAAAAAAATTAGATTTTCAGATCAAATTGACCCAAGCAGTGAAGCGTTAAGAAGCTGGCAGGTTTAGTCTGAAAGCCTCATGTTCTATCAAACCTGCAGCCGGTGGAAGTCACAGTGTACCAGTGGGAACAACTTTCTCAGTGAGCTCCCTTCTTGTTCCCATGTTAGTTTTGTTCTGACACACCTCTCTTCTCCTCCTCCCCCTCTCAGGAGAACGCCCTTTCCAGTGCAATCAGTGTGGTGCCTCATTTACTCAGAAAGGCAATCTCCTACGCCACATCAAGTTACATTCTGGAGAGAAACCCTTCAAATGTCATCTTTGCAACTACGCGTGTCGCCGGAGAGATGCCCTCACGGGCCACCTGAGGACGCACTCTGGTAGGTCCACTGAGCTTCCTGGGGTCTGGACGGCCCTGATTCGCCAGGGCTATGTGTTGGGTTACATGGCCAGACTCCAAGCATGGTCCCAGGGTGAAGTCCTCTGTCTGGGATTCTCTGTCATTTCCTTTGAAAGGTGTCTCTGGGTGGTTCGGATGGCTAATATACTCAGCTACCAACCAAAGGGCGAGACGTTGCAGTCCACCCAGAAGCACCTCCGAAGAAAAGCCTGCTGATCTACTGGCAAAATATCAGCTATTAAAAACTCTGTGGAGTACAGTTATACTCTAACACACATGGAGTCGCCTAGACTCAGGAGTTGACTCCACAGTGACTAGTTTTAGTGGTTACATTTGCCTTTCTCTGCCTCCCAGTATGCTCTGCGTGTTTGTCACTAAACCCGCAGAAAGGCGCAGGGAAATGTCCAGTCTCACACATACATTAGGAAGCCCCATTTTCAGTAACATTTTTAAAAATAGCACCCTCATCCCATTTGGTCAGGTAATTGGATTTTTTAAGGATTTCTCCAGTTTTACCTTTTATTGGGTGTACTGCTAATGCTCAAACCTTTTTCAGATACATTTCTTAATGTTGATTGTTAAACCACATTCGTTGCTGCTTTATGAAGAATGTTTTTAATAGTAGTAATTGAGACATATTCTTTGCAAAGATGAGAAATAGAGTTGATTAGGGCCTTCACTTATCTGAAGTTACCGGGTGTAAACCAGTACCTGAGGCTTACCCCACCCTGGCCTGTGGCTCTTCAGCCAGAGACCAGTCAAGGTCTTCATTGGGAAGGCTAGTTTGGGACTGGAGCCATATTTGGGGCTGTTGACAGCCCTTCTTTCAGAGTGAGATATTAACATACTCCCCACACCATCCAGCGGTCTCACTTCATAATTTGTGTAAACGCTCAGTAATTCTGGAAACTCTCCCAACCTGTGAAGCAAATAGAACTTTAATCCAATGAAACTTCCTGCTTCCTGAGAAATCTCCCTCAGTAATTTCTAATCAAATTGTTGTTGTTACATGCCATTGAGTCATACCGACTCTTAGCGACCCTATGGACAACAGAACAAAACACTGCCCGGTTCTGGGCCAACCTCACAATTGTTGCCACACTTGAGTCCATTGATGCTGCCACTTTGCCAGTCCATCTTGCTGGGGGTTTTCTTCTTTTTCTCTGATCCTCCACCTTACCAAATATGATATCCTTCTCCAATGACCGGTCCCTCCTGACAATACGTCCGAAGTTTGAAAGATGAAGTCTGTCCATCCTGGCCTCCAAGGAGCACTCTGGCTACACTTCTTCCAACACAGAGCTGTTGGTTCTTTTGGCAGCCCATGGCACTTTCAGTATTCTCCTCCAAGACCATAACTCAAAAGCATCAATTCTTCTATGGTCTTCCTTATCCACTGTCCAGCTTTCACATGCATATGAGGTTATTGAAAATACCATGGCTTGGGTATTTCAAGCTGACGTCTTTGTTCTTCAACACTTTAAAAAGGTCTTGTGCAGCAGATTTGACTAATACAATACGTCGTTTGATTTTTTTGACTGCTGCTTCCATGAGTATTGATATTGATCCAAGAAAATGAAGTCCTTGACAACTTCAATCATTTCTCCATTGATAAGAATGTTGTTTATTGGCACAGTGGTGAGGATTTTTGTTTTCTTTACATTGAGATGCAATCCATACCAAAGGCTGTGGTCTTTGATCTTCATCAGTAAATGCTTTAAGACCGCTTCACTTTCAGCAAGCAAGGTTGTATCATCTGCATATCGCAAGTTGTTAATGAGTCTTCCTCCAATTATGATACCACGTTTTTCTTGATATAACCCAGCTTCTCGGATTATTTGCTCAGCATACAGGTTGAATAAGTATGGAGAAAGAATACAACCTTGTCACACACCTTTCTTAATTTTAAACCATTCAATGTTCCCATGTTCTGTTCGAACAACTACCTCTTGGCCCATGTACAGATTCCTCATGAGCACAATTAAGTGTTCTGGAATACTCACACTTTGCAATGTTGTCCATAGCTTGTCATGATCCACACAATCAATAAAGCCTTTGTGTAGTCAATAAAGCTAAAAGTTAATAGTTAGGGTTTTAGAGGGCTCTTTATCAAGTAAGCATCTTTCTGGTATTCTCTGATTTCAGCCAAGATCCACTGGACATCAGCAATGATACTCCTCATTTCACGTCCTCTTCTGAATCCTCAGCTTGAACCTCTGGAAGTTCTCTGTCAATGTATGCTCACAGCTGTTTCTGTATTTCCTTCAGTAAAACTTTACACGCAGGGGATATCAAAGAGATTGTGCTATGATTTCCACATTCCTTTGGGTCACCTCTCTTTGGAATGGGCACAAATACGGATCTCTTCCAACCAGTTGGCCAGATCGTTGTTTTCCAAATTGTTTGGCATAGATGAGTGAGTGCTTCCAGTTCCACCTCACTTTGTTGAAAGATTTCAATTTTTATTCCATCAATACCTAGTGCCTTGTTCTTTGCCAATTCCTTTAATGCACCTTGGACTTCTTCCTTCAGTATCATTGGCTCTTGATCATATGCTACCTCTTGAAACAGTTGACCATCAACCATTTCCTTTTGATACAGTGACTCTGTGTATTCCTTCCATCTTCTTTTGATGCTTTCTGCATCATTCAATAATTTACCCAGAGAGTCCTTCAATAACGAAAGTCGAGGCTTGAAATTTTTCTTCAGTTCCCCCAGCTTGAGAAATGCTGAGTGTGTTCTTCCTTTTTGGTTTTCTGACTCCAGATCTTTGCACATTTTGTTGTATTATTTGACTGTTTCTTCTCGAGCTGACCTTTGAAAATTTCTTTCATTTCTTTCATTTGCTTCAGCATCTCTATGCTGGAGAGCAAGTTTCAGAGTCTCTTCTGACATCCATTTCGACATTTTCCTTTGTTCTTGTCTTCTTCATGATGTTTTGCTTTCTTGATGTCTTCCCACAACTCTTCTGGTCTTCAGTCTTTAGTGTTTAATGTATCAAATCATAATCTGACACTTTAGAGGAGGAATGGTTCTTGACTATCTTTTATGTATGTTTTTACCTGTGGTGTTGCCTATTTGGCATTCCACTACAGGTCTTTTTCTACAACCTTCAGTCAGTGACACTATGCAGAGGTTTTGGAAGCTGAGAAATTGCTGGGGCACAGGTTCTTGCCCTCACAGATCTTAGAACCTCACTCATCTGGTCAACCTACTTCTGTGGAGCACCTGAGTGCTATGAAGACCAGAGTGCTCCTGTGCTTTCCTACTAGTGCTCCTACCCAGAGGAGAGCCTAGTATGGGCCCACAAGAGGCCAATGACTATCTGGGTCCCTTTGAGAGAGTTTTGAGGGTGCTCCATTTTTCTGGTGCCCAGAAAATGATGAGTTTATTTAATAGTTAGGGTTTTAGCGGGCTTTCTTCATCTTGTTCAACCCATGTCATTGTTCATTGAGCACCTTAGGGAACTCATTCTTCAGTGAGAAAGACAGATATTAAAAAGCAATATGTGCTACAAGGGCTACAACAGAAACATCCAAAGGGATGGGAGGAGTTTAAGGGAGGGCGGGACAGTTGGTATCAGGAGACATTTTCAATAGAAGGATGGGCTAGAATACATGCTGAAAGAGAAGTGTCTGAAACTCACCTTTAGAGAGAAGTTCCAAATGAGTGTGTACTTTTTTAAGCCATCCAAGGAGTGTGACACAAATACTTGCAAGTATTGGTAAAAGCTTTGTCTTTTTCCCAGTGAGCAGTCCCTTGGGAGACAAAAGGGGGTATGAATAATAGGGTGGTCCTGTGAGTTTCACTTCTGTCCCCAATGCCCAAGCAGGTCATCTCCTCTCCATTCCCGTCTCCTTCCTGATAGCAAAAATGGAGGAGCTTTCTATACATGCTCTTAATCAGAAAATCATGGTGCTTGGGTGCTGTTCTTAAAATCTTCTGAGAAGAGAGCTACCCCAAGCTAAGGAACTGCCCTCCCCCCAGAGCAAGGCAGGTCACTGGGGAAGGACAGTAGAGTGAGGGTGCTACATCGACATCATGGTCAGTATATGTACTCAGGACTGGGGAGAGGTTTGCTGTAGTGGGCCGAGAGAACACATGGTCCCTCCCAAATAGAATAATGGCAACATGATAGGAAGAGTGTGTCAATTTCTGTTGGTTAATAATGGTAAAATATATGGTGGTGTCCTACCTAGTGGTGAAGGCAGGGTGAGGGATCTAAGTGATGAACAAGACTCTCAGGTTTCAGGTGTGAAGAGCCTCTAATCCTGTGGCCAGTGCCTAATAGATGATTGGGGCCAGGGTGGGGAGAAACAGTGAGGATCTCTACATTTATCATCTGTAAGGTCGCAAGTAGAGTTCAACTTAATTGACCGTTAATACTGTGTTCAACTTGGTAGGAAGCATAGCTTCCCATGAAGACAGAAATGCAAATTCTTGTTCCTTTAAAGTGATGTCATGGTCTTTTCTTTCCTCTTACAAAATTAGCAACAATTAGTACTGTAACTATGACTTAATGTTTTCCTGGCTGCATGCCTGCTTATTTCATTCAAGGCATGTTGGCCTCTTGCCCTAAGAGTGACTAATTCCTTGGCTAATTATATGTAGCAGGTGGTAGGCTATGGACAATTTATTTCTAGTAGGGATCCACTGACAAGCAAGTAAGCAGTACTATAGTGAGAAACCCCAGGAATGGTGGTGATTTTGATGTCTTAAAGAGACATTGACACCACACTCTTGGGGGAAAAAAACAGTGATTTGTGTTTTACAAAATTACTTCCCTAGAATCGGATGAAGAGTCTAGCCTTTGTCTGGCAAACTCAAATATGGGCACAGTCCATTGTGGGATGGCCACTGACCTATTTCATTAAAAACAATGATCAAACTTACAGCTTTCCCTACCAACTGGTTGTGGCCTAACTTTCCAGAGGGCAACACATGCTTTCGTTGAAAGTTGAAAACTTGATTAGAGATTTCTTTCCTGTAGGGTATTAAGCTATACTTTAAGATACACTTGAATTCAGTTGCTTGCAGTAAACATGTTTCTTACATTCCTAGGATAAAAATCCATCAGATAATGAAGATTCTCACACCATGTCATTTATAGGAGCTCTTGGGATGCTATGGCTAATCATTCCCCTACGAATCAAACATGACAGGAGGGAGAAAACATGACAGGAGGGAGAAGTCTGCATCCTAAATGCTTATAGCCGCGGTAACTCCTCTGGGACAGTTTATCAGGAACTCTGGTAGCGTAGTGGTTACAAGTCAGGCTGCTAGCCTCAGGGTTATCAGTTCGAAACTACCAGCTGTCATGAGGGAAAAAGATGAGGCTTTCTGCTCACGTAAAGATTTATAGCCTCGGAAATCCCGTGCAGGGTCACTACAGGGTCACCAACTCTACAGCACACAACAAAACAACAACAGCAACAAGTTACTATAAATTGGAATCAACTTTATAGCATAGGGCACATCATTTATTCAGGCAGGTGATTTTGATCATGGGATTTGTTAAAATTAAACCTTTTTCTATAAAGGACATTATACTTGATTAATTTAAGAAAGTAAAATGCAATAAAATGTGAAGTTTTAAGCACTATCCTATATTTCAACATTAATTCCTAGTATTGGGAATGTATCACTTTCTATACATATGGAAAGATCATTTTCTTTCCCTATGAAATGTTCCAGAAATCCAATCTTGGTTTTCACATTCGTCTTCTTAAACTGGTTTTCACTTAGGAAAGAGATTTAACTGACACATGCATTGGCTAAATTGGTTTCCCAAACACTTTTATTTGTATGGTTTTGACCTTTACATAATACTTTGAAAAATAAATCTGAGAAGGAAGTAGAAAATAATGCTGTTCTGAGGGTGAAAAACTGTGTTACTCATATAAGTTATCGGTTTCATCTCTTGCAATGCTGTCTGTGTAAGTCTTTATACTTAGGCATAAGATGGCTCCTGACCTAGTCCTTACCACTCAGCAAAATGCAGAAAGAGCTAAACTTGTATAGAACTGTGCCACCCAATACTGTAGCCACTAGCCATGTGTGGTATTTAAATTTAAACTTTAACCAATTAAAACTAAACCAAAGTAAAATTTCAGTTCCTCGGTGGCACTAGTCCATATTAAGTCCTACTCAGTAGCCACGCATGACAAGTGGCTACCCTATCGTGTACCATAGAGATATGGACTCATTTCAGCAGACGAGTCCATTTTGTTGCACAGAACTGATCTAGAAATTATAACATCATAAAGGTCTTTGAGGAGACAGAATAGCTTTTCCATGTTAGAACAAGAAAGTACTTTTTAGATACAAAATTCTCATTGCATTAAAACATATTAATCTTTAGTGGTTTTTCAAAGACCATTTATTATTCTGTTTCTAACACTGGCTTGTATTAGTGCTTTTGAAGGCCTAGCTCCAGTGTGGCTCTGGACCCGAAGTCTGTTTTCGATGGCAATCTGAACATATCCAGCTGACACAAGGGCCTCCTCAAGACCTGTCTCATTGGTTCAACAAGTATTATAAATGCCACAGCTCATGTTTCCTCTGGTTAAAAAAACGGCTTCAGTGACTTAGTATGAGGGAATTCTGTAGTCCTTAGTCAGTGCAGTGGAAAAATTGGGATGAAACAAGAGTCACGTGTACGTCAAGGGACCACCTGGGCATTGACATTTTTTAATTTAGCCATTTTGACCATGTCCATAATACTTTTCGCTCTCAAGTAGAGATTTTTTTGTTTTGTTTTTTTGTTTTTTGCTTTTTTGATAATAACTGTGTTGCATACATTCCCATGACACCAAAGACCGACATTTAATTGGGGTCTTGAACTCAATTGTGTTTTCTGCAGTTGGTAAACCTCACAAATGTGGATATTGTGGCCGAAGCTATAAACAGCGAAGCTCTTTAGAGGAACATAAAGAGCGTTGCCACAACTACTTGCAAAGCATGGGCCTTCCGGGCACGCTGTACCCAGGTAAGCGCGGAGAGTTTGCAGGGACCCTGGAGCTGGCTCTTTCTCCAGCAGCCAGGTGAAGAGGGCCCGGTCTTGCCACCACCACTGGGATGTTGGAGGGACATTTTTGGCAGTTTCACGAGAAGCACATTGTGCTTTCCCACTTTGTAAGGCCTCCTCCAACCAGCCCTCACCTCACTCAAGAGAGCTTGGCTTTTGGTCTTCGCCCTCCTGAAAGCTGAGGAAACTTCTAAGGTAGTAATGACTCTCAAAGGTTGTAGGATTTTCTGTTTGGCTTTGTTTTTTGTTTTGTTTTCTTTTTGTAACCTGGAGTATCGATTGCTACTTTGTGCTTAGTAATCAAAAAAGATATGAAATCTTATTTTTAAATGCGTTGTTTTCATAAAGCTGATCAAATTATGAACCTTCAGACTGTGTCTTTTGTCATCACTTCACACCAAAAGGCACACTATCTGTACCTGCTTGGCACATGAGATTGAAGTTTGTGAAAGGAGCTGTGTGTTTTACATGTATTTTGACCCTGACAGTTAATAGTATTAAGGTTGTCAAATAATTAAACAAAAGATTACATTTTACCTCTGAGCATGGAGGCATGGTTGTATATTCCAGAACAAGATAGCACTTGACCTAATCTTAGGTAATGGGAAGTGAAAGATGTACAGAGAATGCTGAAGGAGGCTGTATTTACTCAGAGAAGGGCAGTCGGGTAAAAGATGGAATTTATAAAGAGCTCAGCTGAAACTAACCTCTTTCATAACACAATGTGTTGAGCACTACTCCTGAAAGAATTATCATTGGACCCAAGGGTAGAAGTTAAATGAATAGTTGAGAATTTATTCCACCTCATCCAGCTCTCTGACTTGAATAGATTGTTCATAAAGGAAAATTCACCTGAGCATACTTAGATTTTTAAAGGCAAATGAAAAGAAGGAGATAAGTATGGAGTCCCGTGAGTCTTAGCAAGGAGATGCAGTCTGTTCCATATGATGCGCTCCGGGGTTCCAGTGGTAGCTCTTCCACCCATCAGCCATAATGAGTTGATGTCTATGGGTCTTCATCTTTTCATCTGTGAAATGAAGAGCTTTCATTAAAGCTTCTTCATTTCCTTCAAAATCTAATGACTGTTTCTAGAATGGAAACATTTCGGAGGTGAGTGGAAGAGGAAAGGCTAACTGTAAAAGGAAAAAAAAAAAAAAAGTATATATTTACATATGAAGTTTAAATCTATCAATTTGTAACCAGACTCCAGGGTAAGAGACTAAAGAATAAGAGATTATTTGTGTCCCTTTAAAATCAAATATAAACATACAGATACTATATTTTTGTCCATAAAACATTAGTGCTCCTGATGACATATTTCAATATGTTAGTAATCTGCTAATATGTAAATCAGCTTTTCATTTCATCAACAAATATTTATTGAAAACATATTATCTATAGCATCAAGCTCTCTTGAATACAATAGTCTGAATTACCCTTGAAAGTTATACACATGGAATTGAGGTCATAAAATGAGCAAAAAGCAATGTTCAGGATGCATTGGTTTTCTCTACCATTTTGGTAACTGAAAAGAACAAACTGCACTGAAACAGCCACCTCAGTCCTTCCTCCACGGGAGAAGCAGTACTCTTCTAAGGAGACCTGGATTTCAGTCTCATCTCTGAATCTGTTCTTGAATGTGACTATATACCCAGTACTTCAGTGTGAATGATCATTTTGACCTGGTCAACCAATATCAGTGCCCTGGGAGAAACATGAAATAAGAGTGGATGTGAGCACATCATGAACATTTAGCCTTCTGAAATCTGGACATTTTACACTTAACTTCTCAAGTGACTATGTCCATAAATTTATATGTCAGTTACATATAGTGACTGTTAGCCTATACACAGGATGAATTTAACCCTAAGATGTCCATTTGTTCCCTTTGGTGATCAAATTATTTGGAATACCAAAATAACGTCTTTACATTGGTACACTGAGGAGATGGAAAGGTACCTCCTAGAGAACACTCATCATTACAGGAAGGGGCAGTTATTAGTCCTCCACGTGGCAGCAGATAGACTGTAAAGACAGAAACCATCTTCTCTTTGCCAACACATAGCTCCAGTAGGTGAGTAGTAAGTGCTGACTCGAATACCTTGGCGTGCTAAGAAAATCCGTAAAAGAACTTTAATGCAAAGTCCTCTAAGACTCCATTTTGAGTTTTGAAGACCAACAGTGAGATGAAGAGTTAACGGTCATGTTAGCCATGCTTGCTGAGGCTGTTGGAACCTGTACTTTCCAGTCCATCTCCCATCTCTGTCTTTCCCGTATTCATCTCCTAGACCAATCTCTTCTTAGCCCTCCGTCTCCAGTCCAACTTAGGTTGTATCATTATGTACCTATTTGGGAGTAGGCAAAAGCCTAAGGCTTCCTGTTCCATAAAGATTTAACACCTCTGAAACACTATAAGGGTTCGCTGTGAGTCGGAACCAACTTGTCATCACTTAACATCAACATCGTATTGTATGTAGGAGAATATGAATTTTTCTAAAAATCATTGTCTTTACTAAAAGGCTTGCTGGTCACTAGTTATCATTTTTAAATAACTTTATAAAAAGAAATAAAAATTTGTCATGGGTCTTAGGTGCATAAGTTGAGTTGTAAGCCCTAAGAGGTATGTAAGGACAGAGTAACTAGTGATTGGAGATATTTGGACTCCTGTGTCCTTTACTGTTATTAACTCTGCAAGTCATGGCTTGTGGGAGGCCGTGGGCATGGTGGAGACACTGTAGGTGACCTGGGCACTGTAATACCAGATAAGGATAGAGTATGGAAGAAAGCATTTTAGCTTAAGGGATCAGGTGTACCACTGGCAGCATTGGGTTTTGTGAATTTTACTTGTATCCATGATACACGTCAAGGTGCAGAGTATATTCAGTATGTGTTAGAGACCTTTGTTGATTTAAGGCATATTTATGATTTCTAAAAATTTTATATACTAGTAATAGTAACCAAATGGAAATAGATGTTTTAAAGTGGCATTTGTAAGAGCAATGAAGAATGAAATACTTAGAAATCACCTTAGCAAGTAATGCGCACATAGTAGAGAAAGTGACTAAATAACCAAGGCAAGAAAGACAAGTTGGAAAAATAAAAAGAGAGTGAGCCAATGCTTATTGATCAGAGGACAGGGCATTGCATGTTCTATCCTCCCCAAACCAAGTTGTGGTTTTAACATAAGCTTATTATTATTACTGTAAATTTTATTGGAACTAGTAGCCATATATTGGAAAGTGTTGCTGAAAAAAAGTACTTAGCAACTTAAAAAAAAAAAAAAAGAAGAAGAAGAAGAGGCTACAATGGATGGAATTGTTTTTAAGAATAGATGTATAAATCAATTGCAAAAGTAGAAAAACCTACAAATCAGTATGCACAAAGGTAAGTAAAAAAGCATCGTACTAGGGTTCCAGTTCAAACATGCATTGATTTTTTTCCCGGATAAAAAGTGTTTAAACTTGTCTCTATAATCAGTGGATGGCTACAGACAAGCTCTTTCGAGTAGTACACTGGTCTTAGTCTCATTGTTGTTGTTA
Source organism: Chrysochloris asiatica (assembly GCF_000296735.1). Lineage (NCBI taxonomy): Eukaryota > Metazoa > Chordata > Mammalia > Afrosoricida > Chrysochloridae > Chrysochloris > Chrysochloris asiatica. The sequence continues at coordinate 2,202,731 of NW_006408835.1, forward strand.
TTAAGTGCCATCAAGTTGCTTCTGACTCATAGCAACCCTTTAGTCTCATTAAGGTTCATTAAAAAAAAAAAAAAACGAAGTCCAATCAAAACAGTGGCTTCTAAGGGGATCTTCTGGGTCAGTTAAATTCAAGGCAAAGAACTTTATAACAAAGGTCAGCTCAGAACATTATAACAAATGGTTCTGGGGGCTTCCAAGGGGTAAACTTTACATTTTTTTCTCAAAGAACACAGGATAATCAAGGATGCTCTTACTAAGACCATTTAAGGAACTGGAAAACTGCATTGGTGAGAAAAAGGCCAGGAATATTGCACCAAGGAATTTTCAATGTTCCTGCTCATTCTTGAAGGGTAGTAGGGGTGTCCCATGAGAATCTTGTTGAGAAACCTTACCCCATCTACTCTATAGCCCTAATTTTGCCCTTCAGACTTCTTTCTGTTCCTCAAACTCAAAATAACATTGCAAACTCACACGGCTTGAATGATCAAGGATGCACCAATGGTACCTTTGATGTAGTATGGATCAGAGTGCAGAATTCTTTGGGGAAGGATTAGAGAGATGAAACACATTCTTCTGAAGGGTATAGATCTACATAGAGGAGACATCAAGAAACAATAGCTTCATATTTTGATATTTTGTTTAATAAAAGTTTCTATGATCTTATAGAAATTCTTTTAGACCTATCCTCATAATATCTAAGAAAGGAGGCAGCAAAGGGCTTTTGAGATTTAAAGGGACTGTTCTCAAGTGTGTTGGAAGAGTTGATTATTTGAAAAGTAACAGTTCACAATTTCAGCTCCTTACAGAACTCCTTATGTTGTTGTTAAGTGCTGTCAAGTTGGTTCCAACTCATAGCGACCCTCTATAGGGTTCCCAAGGAGCAGCTGGTGGGTTTGAACTGCAGACCTTGTGGTTTGCAGTCTCATTAACTCCTTATATATATTATAATAAATTACAGGGAAATTCCAGAAATATGTTTCAAAAAATTCCAATGATAAAACTTAGAAGAAACTCTAGAGATGCTGATGTTTGATAAGTTATAGAATGAAAGAGAACATAGAAAAGATAATAAAGATTAACTGAAAATAACCCATACAAACATTTTTTTTCCCCTCCATAATACCTAGATGTTCTACAACATTCTACAAAAAGTATGGTTTCCGTTCTCGGGGGTTTACTGTGTATCCAAAGCCCTCTGCTTTGGCCGCACATCTGCTATGATGTGATGTAATATTTTGAGCAGTCATGAATCTCTCGGTATTTCAGTTTGCAGTATAAATGGACAGAATCGGCCATGTCTAGACCTGACAGTTCTTTGTTTCTCAGAGGGTTGTTGTAATATTTGACTGAGTTAGTGGATTTAGAAATAGTTTTTTAAGTTAAAAAGAACTCTTAAATGGAGCACAGTATTTCATAACGGTCTAGATTCTGGTGTTGGTGGTGCTTATTCTTGTGATTTTAGGGGATAATGATCAATTAGAAAGCATCAGAATAAGAAGCATTAGCAGTTGGCCAGTCATTTGTATAGCCGTGATCCACTCTGGCTGGCTGGCAGGTTTGCTGTGAAGATTAGACATAATCTCTTTGAAGGGCCTGCCTCTAGCTAGTGCTTAGGTGCTTAACAAATGTCAGATTTAACACTGGATGCGGCTGAATCTTTCAGACTTAAACATTTCTAAACTGGCCTCTCTAACTGTGTTTGACTTTAGTCATTAAAGAAGAAACTAATCACAGTGAAATGGCAGAAGACCTGTGCAAGATAGGATCAGAGAGATCCCTCGTGTTGGACAGACTAGCAAGTAACGTCGCCAAACGTAAGAGCTCTATGCCTCAGAAATTTGTTGGTAAGAGTTAAACGTTTGCTGTCTCTTAAAAAAAAAAAATACTACCTGTATGTTTTAGACTCAAGTGATAATTAGTTGAGAGCAGAAAAAATATATATTATCTTTGAGGAAAAAGTAAAAAGTGGTGAGCTTAACATTTCTTAAATATCTTAGACTTTGTTTCCAGCAAATCTCTTAAAAATAAGAAATCTCAAACAGACGCTGAGAGAGTTCATACCGACCATACTGGCCCTACAAAAAAAAAAAAAAAAAGATGAATAGACATTCTATAGATGGCAGAGAAAAGATGCTAAGAAAGTAATTCAAAGCTGTATATAAAAAGAAAGATCTGTAATAAAGGGACATAAATGGACAAGTATCAGGGCTAAAATAAGGCATTCATGCTTGATCATTCTAAATGCTTTATCCTTCATATGTTTTAATAGCAAACATATAAAAGGCAAAGATAAAATTATGTTACCAGTCACATGTAATATAAAGACATCATTAATGGTAACACGAAAAGCAGAAAGAGGTATAGTATAGAAATATCATTCCTTGTATGTTGCTGAAATTAAGAATGCTATGAATACAAGGTCATATGTGTAATATTCATGGTAGCCACTAAGAAAATATATTTTAAAACATACACAAAAAGACAGAAGAAGGGAACCAAAAAGACTCGCTATTATAAGCCAACAGAAAATAAAGCAAATTATACTAAAGGACAAATAAGGTTTAAGTCACACAAAGTACAAATAACAAATTGGCAGAAGTAAGTCACTTCTTACGAGTAATTGCAGTGAATGTAAGTGAACTTAAATGCTCCAATCAAGAGAGTAGAAGAATGAATTTTTTAAAAACCCATGATCCAACTGTATGCTATTTACAAGAGACGCACACACCTTAAACTCAAGGACACACATAGGTTGGAAGTGAAAGGATAGCGGAAACGAAATCCCATGCAAAGAATAACCAAAAGAGAGCTTGGATAGCAACTGCAGCATCAGACAAAATGAAACTGTAATTCAATCTTACCAGAATAGATCAAGATGAGCATTTTGTAGTGATAGGTCAATTAATCAAGATTCAACAATCATAAATATATATGTGCCCAACATCAGTGTACCTAATACATGAATCTAATACTGTTGGAATTAAAGAGAGCAATAGCTAGTGCAGTAATAGTTGGAGATTTCTAGATACCACATCCAGTATTAGAACATCTAGAAAGAAGATTAACAAGGAAACAAGGACTGAATGATCCATAAACCAACTAGACTCACCAGACACATACAGAACACTCCACCTCAAAACAGCACAGTGTACCAGTCAGAGCCGAATCAATGGCACTGAACAAACAAAACAGCAACAGCAAATATGGATCATTCTCTAGGATAAATCACATTTTAGGTCACAAAGCAAGTCCTGATAAATTTGAAAAGCTTGAAATCATACAAAGTGTTGTCTCTGACCACAATGGAATAAAGCTAGGAATCAATTAACAGAAGAAAAAAACACACCTGGAAAATACACAAACATATGGAAATTAACAGCACACTATTAAACTACCAATGAGTCTTAGAAGCGTTCAAAAGACAAACCACAAATGTCTTGGAGTCAAATAAAAATGAAATTACAGCATACCAAAACTCATGAAATGCAATGAAGACAGCATTCAGATGGAAACTGTTAGCAATAAATGCCTACAGACACAAAAAAAAGAAGAAATATCACAAATTAACAGCCTAACCGGACAACATCAGGAATTAGAGAAGAACTTACCAGAAATAAAGAGGAAATAACAAAGAGTGGAGTAAAAAAAATAATAAAATTAAAACCAGGAAAATAATAGAGAAAATCAATAAAACCAGAAACTGATTCTTAGAAAAGATCAATAAAACTGACACCTTTAGTTATATCCTGACCAAAAAAAAAAAGAGAGAGAAAAGATACAAATAACTAAAATTAGACATGAAAGGGGACATGACAGCTGATCTGATAGAAACAAAGAGAACTTTATTTGGTGGTAGTGCAGTGGTTTAACTATTGTGCTGCTCACTTGCAAAGTCAGTGGTTCAAACTCCACAGTCACTCCACAGGAGGAAGTTGAGGTTGTGTGCTCCCATAAAGGTTTACAATCTCAGAATCCCAAAGCAGTAGTTCTCCTCTGTCCTGTAGGGTTTCTACACGTTGAGAGATTGACTCAGTGGCAGTGGGTGAGTAATAGGAACAAACTGGATAACCTAAATGAAATGGACAATTTTTTAGAAACATACCACCTACCCAAACTAATTTAAGAAGAAACAAGAAGTCTCAGTAGAGCCATGACAAGCAGTCAAAGGTAGTGATCAAAAATTTCCCAACAGCAAAAAAGTCCTGGACCAGATAACTTCACTCAGTAATGCTGCCAGGTATTTAGAGAAGAATAGACATGAGTACTGTTTAAACTCTTTCAGATGACAGAGAAGGAGGGAATACTTTCTGATTCCTTCTATGAACCAAGCATAACCCTGATGCCCAAACCAGACAGTGATACCACAGGAAAAGCAAACTACAGGCCAGTATCTCTTATGAATATAGAAGCAGAAGTCCTTCATCAAATACTAGTGAACAGGATCCGATAGCATATTAAGTGATTCATACCCCATGACCAAATGGGATTTATTTGAGGAATGCAGGGTTGGTTCAACATTAGAAAATCAATCAGCAGAATACACCACATCAATTGAAGAAAGGAAAAGACCCACATAATCATTTCTATGGATGCAGATAAAGCATTTGATAAAATCCAACAGCTTTTCTTGATGATAACTCTAAAGAAGATTGGAATAGAAGGCAAATTCCACATTATGATTCAGAGCGTATACGAAAAGCCAACAGCCAATGTTATACGTAACGGCAAAAAGACTCAGAGCTTTTCCCTTGAAATAAGAAAAAAGACAAGGGTGACAGCTTTTGCCACTTCTGGTCAATATCATATTCAAAATCCTACACAGAGCAATAACACAAGAAAAAGAAATAAAACTAAAATACACACATTATAAAAGATAAAATTATCTCTATGTGTGAATGATATGATAATTTATATAGAAAATCTCACAGTCCACAAAAAAAATTCTCACGCTAATAGAGGAATTTAGCAAAGGTCCAGGGTATAATGTCAACAAACAAATATCAGGTGGGTTTCTACACACCAGCAATGAAATATCTGAAAGGGTAAAGTAGGGAAATAATTCCATTTGCAATACCATCTATTCGTGAATGATATGATCTTGTATATAGAAAATCCTACAGTCCACAGGAAGACTTCTAGAGATCATAGAGGAATTTGTTGTTATTGTCGTTGTTGTTAAATGCCATCAAGTAGATTCAGACACATAGTGACCCTGCATAGGATTTCCAAGGAGCAGTCTCGTGGGTTTGAACCACCAACTTTGTGGTTAACAGCACCGTTATCCTACAGCACTACATCAGAAATTTTGTTGTTGTTGTTAAGTGCCATCGAGTCGGTTCTGACCCATAGCGACCCTGAAAAGGGTTTCTGAGGCTGTAAATCTTTATGGGAGCAGAAAGCCTCATCTTTCTCCCGCAGAGCAGCTGGTAGTTTCAAACTGCTGACCTGGTGGTTCGTAGCCCAATTCATAACCACTATGCTACCAAAGCTCCTTGTTGTTGTTGTTGTTGTTATGTGCCGTGGAGTCGGTTCCGACTCATAGCAACCCTGTATAGGGTTTCCGAGGCTGTAAATCTTTACGGGAGCAGAAAGCCTCATCTTTCTCCTGCGGATCAGCTGGTAGTTTCGAACCGCTGACCTTGCAGTTCGCAGCCCGATTCGTAACCACTACGTTACCAGAGCTCCTTACCAAAGCTCCTTACATCAGAAATTTAGCAAAGGTAAATCTTTTCTAGATGATAAGCATCAAATAGTTATGAATCTACCTGGTAAATGAAGAACTTATACAATGAAAACTATAAAAGTACTGAAAAAAATTAAATAAGACTTAAATGGAAAGATGGTTCATGTTCATGAATTGGAAAATGTTAGTACTGCCCAAGCTATCTATAGATTCAATGCAATGCCAAACAAAACTCCAACATTCTTCTTTAAAGAAGTAGAAAACACAACCCTCCACTAGTAAGAGGCCCTGAGTAGTTAACAACACTCTTGAAAGAGAAGAACCAAATAGGAGGACTCACAGGCTCTCATTTTAAAGCATACAATACAGTTACAGTCATCAAAACAGCCTTGTGCTGGTATAAGGGTAAACACTTAAGTGAAATTGAGTGCAATTGATATTCTAGAAATAAACCCATACATCTATGGTCAACTGATTTTTGACAAAAGATGCTAAGTCCATTTGAAAGGGAAACAAAAGTCTTCAGTAAATGGTGCTGGCAAAACTAGATTTCCACATGCAGAGAAATGAAACTGTAGTCATGCCTCAGACTATGTACAAAACCAAACTCAAAATGTAACTAAAGACCTAAGTGTACAAGCTGAAAGCATAAAATTCTTAGAAACACAAGCAGGGGCAATGGGGTCAGGCCTAGCTTTCAACACTGGATCATCTAATACATTAGTGTAAGCACAGAAAGCGAAAAAACAAAATAAACCAATAGGGCCTAATAAAAATTAAAAACTTATTTTAATCTAAAGCATTACCCACCCACACACACACACACACACAAAGTGAAAAGACTAAGTAATGACAACAAGAATATCTTCGAAAACCATATACCTGACAAGACTCTAATAACAAAGTATATATAAGACTTCAACAACTTAACAGCAAAAAGACAACCCACTCATAAAATGGGCAAAGGACTTAAGTAGACATTCCACCAAAGAGGACGTTCAGATGGTCACCAGACACGTGAAGAGATGTTCAGTTTCCTTAATCCTAAGAGAGATGCAAATCAAAACCCGTGTGATGCCATTTCACTTACATTAGGATAGCTAGGATATAAAAAAAAATGAAAACAACGAATGTTGGCAAGAATATGGGGAAATTGAAACTTTTATCCATTGTTGGGGGAAATGCAAATGGTACAGCCGTTGTGGAAAAGAGTGTGGCAGTTCCTCTGAGACTAAAAACAGAACTACCATATGACCCAGCAATTTTACTTCTAGGTGTATACCCAAAAGTTTTAAAAGCAGAGACTCAGAAAGAGACTTTTATACCAATGTTCTTTGCGGCACTATTCATAGTAGCTGAAAAGTGGAAGCAACCTAACAGCCCATCAACAGATGAATAGATAAAAAAATGTGGTACAGATAACACTGGAACATTGCTCAGCCAGTTGAAGAAATGAAGTCTTAATACATGCAGGTATGTGGATGGAGCTTGAGACATTATGCTGAGCTAAATAAGCCAGTCACAAAAGGGCAAATACTGTCTTGCCTCATTTATATAAAAAGATAAGAAGGCAAATGTGGTTACCAGAGCCGTTCATTGCAAATACCTTTTTTAGCAACATAAACAGCAACTGTGCATGTGGACCTGGCCAGACAGAATACACAGGAATTGAATCTACTACATCAGTGGAAGGAGACAGTTGAGAAACTCAATATCAGAATTCAGAACAAGGCCAGCCCATCAGTTGCTTGCATGAAAGTTCAAGTTGAATCTGAAAGAAATTAAAACACATCCACAAGAGCTTGACCTCAAGCATATCCCTCTGAATTTAGAGACCATCTCAAGAATAGACTTGATTCATTAGACACTAAGGACTAAAGAACAGAGTTGTGGAAGGACATCAGGTTATGTATAAAGAAACAAATAGATCATTGAAAGGATAAGAAAGGAAGTAGAGACCAAAAGGAATGACAGAAGAGATTCTGAAACTTTCTTTTGAAGGTAGAGAGAATAAAACAAATGGAAGAGATAATGGAGTGAAAGAGCAGAGAATTTCAAAAGGTAGTTCAAGAAGACAAAAGTAAAGTGATTTTAATGAAATGTGCAAAGACTTGGAGTTGGAAAACAAAAAAAAAAGGGACTAACACACTTGGCATTTCTCTAGCTAAAAGAACTGAAGAAAAAAGTCAAACCTTGAGTTTTATAATATTGAAGGATTCTCATGAGTGAAATATTGAATGGCACAGAAAGCATCAAAAGAAGGAATACAGAATCACTCTACCAAAAAGTCAATATTCAAACATTGCAGGAGGTAGCATATGATCAAGAACCAGTGGTATTGAAGGAAAAAGTCCAAGCTGCATGGAAGGCATTAGCGAAAAACAAAGCTTCAGGAATTGACAGAATACCAATTGAGATTTCAACAAAGGGGTGCAGTGCCGGGGGATTGTTAACCGCATCTAGCCCCCAAAATTGGGAAGATGTTGCCAACCGACTGGAAGAGCTATATGTTTATGCTCATTGTAAAGGAAGGTGCTACAACAGAATGCAGAAATTACTGAATATCATTAATAGCACATGCCAATAGATCTTGATGAAGATAATTGAAAAACGACTGTAGCAGTATATCAGCAGTGATTGAAGCCAGCTTCTGTAGAGGATGTGACACTGTTGATGGATCTTAGCTGAAAACAAACAATACTAGAAAGATGTTTGCCTGTGTTTTATTGACTATATAAAGGCATTCAACTGTCTGATCACAGCAAATTATGGATAGTATTGCAAAGACTGAGAATTCCAGACTTAAATTGTGCCCATGTGGAACCTGTACATAGACCAAGAGGCAGATGGTTGTTCAAATAGAACAAGGAGATACTATGTGATTTCATATTTGGAAATGTGTTTGTAACAGTTATTTTCACCATACTTTTTCAATCTACATACTGAGCAAATCATCAGAGAAGCTGGACTAGCGAAGAAAAATGTGGCATCAGGATTGAAGGAAGACTCATCAAGAACATGTGATAATTAGATGACACAACCTTGAGACTGTTGACAGTGAAGATTCTTAGAAGTACTTACTCATGAAGATCAAAGACTACAGCCTTCAGAATGGATTGTACTTCAAAATAAAACAAAAATCCTTATAATAAACAACATCATTATAAATAGAGAAAAGATTGAAGTTGTCAAGGATTTCATTTTACTTGAATCTACAATCAATGCTCATGGAATTTTCAGTCAGGAAATACTGCGTTTGGGACATTTGCCACAGAAGATCTCTTTAAAATGTTGTAAAGAGTGAATTTGCTCTGCGGTCCCGTGGATTTGTGTCTTGCTTCAACAGTGTTTGGATGGAAAAGATCTGAGGACTCCCCAACCTCCAGCCTCAGACCACCTCTTTAGGTACAATCTCTTCTCCAGGACCATCTTCTTAACTATCCTGTTACCTGGACCAGCTAAATACCATTTGTGTGTGTGTGTGGTTAGCTCCTAATCTTTGACCAACCATGAGCTCTCAGATCCGTCAGAATTATTCCATTGAAGTGGAGGCTAGCGTCAACCATCTGGTTAATCTGCATCTGTGGGCCTCTTAACACCTACCTCTCTCTGGGCTTCTATTTCAATCACGATGATATGGCTTTGGAAGGTGTGGGGCACTTCTTCCATGAGTTGGTGAAGGAGAAGCATGAGAGTGCTGAGCGTCCCTTGAAACTGAAAAACCAGTGTGGTGGTCCCGCACTCTTCCAGGATGTGCAGAAGTCGTTCCAAGATGAGTGGGGAAGAACCTTGGACGTCATGGAAGCTGCCCTGGCCCTGGAGAAGAACCTGAACCAGTCCCTTCTGGATCTGCACGCCATGGGTGCGACCCACACAGACCCCCATCTCTGTGACTTTCTGGAGAACCATTTCTGTTATGAGAAGGTGAAAATTATCAAGAAAATGGGCCACCACTTAGCCAACCTCCATAGGATGGCCGGTCTCCAGGCAGGGCTGGGCGAATATCTCTTCGAGAGGCTCACTCTCAAGCATGACTAGGAAGAGCCTGTGGAGCCCCCACAACCTGTGAAGAGCCTTTCAGCATGCCCCTGCTCTCCTCAGACCTTCTGCCTGAACCTTGCACTCCAGCCACAGAAGTAGCATAGTCAGCACCCTGGAGCCCCTCTACTCCCAAGCTGTGGACCAAATGAAAACAATAAAACTGCCTTCTACAGGGAAAAAAAAAAAGTTAAAGAGCAAAGATGTTACTTTGAGGACTAAGATGCACCTGACCCAAGCCACTTTCAATCACTTCATATGCATACAAAAGCTGGATGATGAATAAGAAAGAGGATGACCAAAAAAGAGCTGATGCCTTCCTTGAATGATGGTGTTGGTGAAGAGAATTGAAAGCACCATGGACTGCTAGAAGAACAAATAGATCTGTCTTGGTAGTATGCTCATTAGAACAAAGGACGGCAAGACTTTGGCTCATGCCCTTTGGATAGGTTATCAGGAGAGAGCAGTCTCTGGAGAAGGACAGCATGCTTAGTAAAGTCAAGGAGCAGGAAAAAGAGGCAGACCTTAAACAAGATAGGTTGGTACTGCAACAGTGGGCTCAAACATGGGAAAAAATTGAGGATGGGGCAAAACCAGGCAATGTTTCATTCTGTTGTACATGGGGTTGCTATGAGTCAGAACGGACTCAACAGCACCTAACAACAACAACCACCAGAGAAATGAGGGAGGGGAGGGAGGAATGGGGATTTAACAATGATGGCAAAATCAGATTGATGAAGGCCAGGGTTGGTCAGCCCACTGTAATTGCTGTCAGTAACTGCGTATACCTATAGAAAGCTGAACTGACTAAAGTTGTATGGTAAATATATTTACAACTTCAACTTAAAAAAAGGAAAGGAGTAACTGCTGAGGCTGTTCAGGTCATGATTTAGAGGTTTAGTGGCATGGTTCGTGGGCCATTCCAGTTAATTGGCCCAATAGCATATTTAGTGTTTCTGTTCTACCTCCTACTTCACTGCATAGTAATTGGGTACTTAAAAGCTTGCAAGTGGCCATCCAAGCCACAGTAATTCATTTTTATTCACCTGGAGTGTGAGAGGAAGGAGAGTGAGTGAGGAGTTGTTGTTAAGTGCCATCGAGTCATTTCCAACCCATAGCAACCCAGAGTAGGGTTTCCGAGGAGCGGCTGGTGAGCTTGAACCGCTGACTTTGCAGATCAGACCAACTTTGCAGTCCAGTGCATTAACCCACAGTGCCATACCAGGACTCCATGTGAGGAATGTTGTTGTTAAGTGCCATCAAGTCACTTCCAACCCACAACAACCCTGTATAGGGTTTCCAAGAAGCAGTTGTTGAGCTTGAACCTCAGACCTTGTGGTTCAAACCAACTTTGCATTCTAGCTCCATTAACCCACTGCACCACACTAGGACTCCTAGGAAGAGGAAAAGGAATGTGTGGCTAATTACCTCCATATACAACTGCACCAAAAGAACTGGATGGTACCCAGCTATCATGACTGAACATTTTGATCAAAGGTTCCATTAAAGAAATTCTGATCAAGAATGGGTAAAATGCAGTTACTTTCAAATTTCTCATGGACTCTAAACTTTCTGGACCCATCGTGAGTGGATGAATCTCTGAAACTATTGCTTTAAGATAATCTTTAAACTTTAAGCCAAAAATATTGAAACCAAAAATTTAAGTCATCTTATGCGTCAGACTACAAAGTCGTTTGAACTGCAAGGTCAGTGGTTTGAGCTCACCAGCTGCTCCTTGAAAACCCTATACAGGGTCGCTATGGGTCAGAATCAACTCAACAGCACTTAACAACAACAACAAAACCAAATAATGGTTTTGTTTAATTAATTTTTTAAATGTCCGCTTTAAGTACTATGCTCTTTTGAGAAGTATTTTGTCATCGAGTTCTGTCAAGTTGGTTCCAACTCATAGCGACCCTGTGTAGGGTTTCCCATGTGCAACTGGTGGGTTTGAACCACCAACCTTAAGGTTAGCAGTCCAGTACTTATCTTACAGTGCCATATTAGGACTCCTGCACAGATCAAATTGAAAACAGAAACTAAAAAATTTTAGATAATGAACCTGAGGAGGCAGGGACGGTTTGTTAATGGGGGAGGAACAACCCAGTTCTTAGAAGGGTTAAAATGGTTGAACAACTCAATGCAATCCCTGTCACTAAATTGCGTATGCACACATTGTTGACTTGGTGCATGTTTCAGTGTATATATTCTCAGCAACAAAGTAAATAAAAACTTAGGAACAAATTTTTTTGCCCCCTAGTTTTTGGCCTGAAAGTGGTTATGAAGTGTCTGGGGCATGCCGAGAGATGTGGCTGTGGACATATTGTGCCAACCTAGTTGACCAGGTCAGCATGCATAGGCTGGGGAGTGTGGTGCAGCCTGGCTGAGTGGGCCTGCCCCCAAGTCTGATGCCCCCAATTCCTGACTTGACCTTTCTGAGCTTCAGACCCTCATCTGCCTCATGAAAGTCATAACACTTTCCTTATGGGCCTCCGAGAAGATTTAATGTAGGAACGCAATGCACCTGACCTAGAAAAAGTCCACTATGAACACAACTACTGTCACCATTTTGGCTGTTGAATCTCTGCCATGTGCCAGGTGCTAAGAGCAGTGAAAACAAAGAGTGAGGCAGCCCTTTTTTTCAAGAAGTGTTTTGTCCAGTATAGAGGTTAGATAAATAGACAAATAAAGCCCAGATCAGATTATGTAAATTCAAGAAGAAGGACACTGAGGCAGGTGTAAGAGTGGGAAGACCACTTAGCTGGGAACCTGATCAAAGCCATGCATTGAATCCATCATCTTGGTCAAATTACTTGGCCTCTCCTAGCCTTGGTTCTGTCTCCATGTCTTCACAGGGTTATTGTGGACATAAAGTGAGACAAACTTGGTGAGGACATTTAGTAACTCTGAATCCACCCATAAGTGCAGGTCAACTATTAGCATGAGAAGCGGCTATCCAGAGAAGCGGCTCCATTACAGCTTTTCACAGATGACTGTGTGTGAAAGGGACCTTGACAGATGAATAAGATTTCAAGAAGTGGACCAGTTATCAGTGGGCAAGGAGCCGGGAGGATTCCAGACAGGCAGATGAAAACAGAGCAACGTGGCCATGGTGGGGTAGGGGGTAAGTAGGTTAGCTCTGGTAATGTAGTGGCTATGAATCAGGTTGCTAGCCTCACAGTCAACAGTTCAAAACTACCAGCGGTTCCATGGGAGAAAGATGAGGCTTTCTGCTCCCATAAAGATTTACAGCCTCAGAAACCCTGTACAGGGTCGCTATGGGTCAGAACTGACTCCACAGCACATAACAGCAACAACAACAGCTTATGGGACATGACTGAGAAACAGAGAATCTTCCAGACCAACTTAGGCATCCATGTGTGAAAAGCAGGGAAAGGTGAAGTTGAATGGAGTTCTGTGGTCCCAGGATGAATGGCCTTGGAATGCCAAGGCAGAGATAGGCCCTTAATTCAGGAGACAGACAAAAACATGAGTGTCAGCAATAGTGTGACAGTAGGCATGGAAAGAGGAGGGAGGATACAGTGAAAGAGAAATGTCAGGGCAGTGATTTGACAAAAAATTAATGTGCTATTTACAAAAACAATGAAACCAGGTTCTGAAAAACGAGAGAGGTTCATTTTGCTCTGTTAATTTGCAAGGATCTCTTGGTGTGGATGCTGCAAAGGAGATAGGACGATTTTAGAACAATGATTAATCAGCTATGTTCTTCCAAGTCCTAGGGTCCCATAAGGTGCCACTAGGACAGGGAAGCTAAATTCCTGGGAATCCCAGCCTCCCTTCTTAACTTAGAAAAGGGTTCATTTTTGGGGTCAGGTTTTAAATAGAGGCGTGTCTGGAGTTGGAGTGTTGGGAAGGGCAGGGGAAGGCCAATTGGAAACCATGGACTGGAGACACTGTGGAGAGTTGTTGTTGTTGTTGTTGTTGTGATGTGCCATGGAGTCGGTTCCGATTCATAGCGACCTGTACAGAGTTTCCGAGGCTATAAAACTTTACGGGAGCAGAAAGCCTCATCTTTAGCCCGTGGAACTGTTGGTAGTTTCGAACTGCTGACCTTAAGGTTCGCAGCCCGATTCATAACCACTATGCTACCAGAACTCCCACTGTAGGGAGTGGGCCACATAAATGTGAGATTTTAGGCCTTGAGAATAGAGACCTTCCATGGTGGAATTTCAAGTGCTGCCTGGTCCAGAGCTAAGGTGAAAACACTGGAATTGTTCACTAGCTGTCTTCCTGGCAAGCTGGGTTTTCTGGGAGACAGCTGTCAAAGATGAATAGAGTGACCATTGGTATTGAAGGAAAGTTAAAGCCACATGTCATATGCCCTAGGACCAGGCATGACTTTCTCTTCTGGTTTAGGAACATGAAGAGTGTCAAGTGCTTTGGTAAATGAACATTGTCAGCCCCCTTCAGCAAAATATCTTAGTGCTTTTGGAGACTTCACACCAAATGATAGCCACCTGTTAAATTCTATGGTAGCCACCATTTCTGGTGAAACCGCTATCTGGGCATTGCCTTGAGATTTAGATGTTTCCATGCTAAAAAAGGAAAAACTGATCAGGCAAAGCTAAAACAAACACAAGAAGAAACAGAAGCCCTAGTAGGATAAACACTAGACTGCTAACCACGAGGTCCGTGGTTCAAACCTACCAGCTGCTCCTCAGAAACTATACAGGATCAACTGTGAGTCAGAACTGACGTGATGGCACTTAACAACAATACAACAGTACAGTATGGATAATAGCAGTAAGCTGAGGGTGGATGGTTGGAAAGAAGGACTCACAAATCGCTGTGTGTGCTGGTTGGTATTTCCCAAGCATTGGATACAGGCATTTTTTTTCCTAAGTTAGTACCTATTCTTGCCTTAGTATACCTTCACCTCTCACTTCAATTTGGTGTTGTTTAAACCAGTCACCCTAACTTGTCACAGTTTCTTCATAGCTCAAGAAAAAAAAAAGGAGCTGAATTTAAAAGACCCTCTTACCCTCTAGGATGCTGATTTTATCCTTTACGTAAATTCAAAGTGTGTGTAAGAGTGAAGCTGTTCTCATACAGGCTGGCCCAGTAGTGATGGCGTTGAAAGAGTTCCAAGTTTGCAGTAAAGACACCTTAGCCCAGGTCTGACTCTGACTCTGACTCTTGACCTTGAGCATGTCATGAGACTCAGTGTCCTCATTTGTGAAATGAGATCAATGTCCTCTGCCCTGTCTCCTTCCCAGAGGCTGTCCTGAGGACCAACAGGGATAAGGATGTGGCAGAAAGCCTCATAGCGCTCATGGTGGATTCAAACTGCTGACCCTGTGCTTAGCAGCCAAACCCATAACTCACTTTCCTTTCCTAAGAAAACCCTGTATGTTCTCAACAGTACAATGCCTCACATAGATGATAACAAAATAGTGTGTTTTCATGTTTAGTATGGCTTAGAGTGCCAAATATGTTTTTATTGATTGACATAAGAACCATAATTTTAAAAGTTTTTAATTCACCTTGAGCATGAGTGTAAATACATATGTATTTTGTTGCCAGCAACAGTCCATGTATGACCAGCGAAGATGTCATTCTGTGAGCTCATTAGATGCAGATTATGAGGATCAGAGAATCCAGTCACAAAGGGAATAATATTAAAAAGCAATGCTAGTCATTATTTTTAGTCACTTAACGATTCTCTGAGAAATTTTTTTGAATAAAGTCCAAAGAAGAAATGCAATTATCAATATTCCTATCCAGCCATTATAATTATCTTGGTATATTGTCTTCTTTATTAGGAAAATAAAAATGATTAGAATATTAAAACGTCTCATACTTAGTATAAACTTTAATGCAAAGATCAGTGTTTTTAAATCGCCACAAAAACTAACACCCAGCAATTACCGACATTAAAAGTACATGAGCCTTCTAAATAGCTTTCTAGGCATATATATGGAATGGATAGATTGATGAATCTATGGATTGATGGCTTGATAGAGGTGAAATAAATACTCTTGTAAAGATTATATTGTATTACAGATGTTATTTTAAATGAAAATGTTACATATATAATGTCTTTAAGAGATAAAAAAGAAACCAAGTAAAATTGGATAAGTTGAACTTCAAATGAAGTTTTCTCATAGAGAGGGACATTATTTTTTAAAGGATTTCTCTAACAAATGCATACGTAGACACACACACACAAAGGTAAAAAGTCAAAAGGTATTGCTACAGCATTCCAGTTCCTACATGCATGGCTTTATTCCAAAGAAAACATATTTAAATGTGTCCCTGTGATCAGTAAATGGTTGTAGATGAGTTCTCTCTGTAATACACGTGTCTTAGTCTCATTAATGTGCCCTCAAAAACAAGGTCCAATGAAAACATGGCTTCCTGGAGGTTCTGGTAAGCCAATTAAATTCAAGGTATAGAGGTCAGCTCCAAAGGTTAGGGCTGCTGGGTTTTTGTTTTTGTTTTTTTGGTGGGGGGGAGCTCCAAAGGGATAATCCTGATAGATTTTCTCAAAGGACACAGGGTGATCATGAGGACTTACTAGGAAGAAGGTTTAAGAAAATGGAAAACTTACAGAAGTTGTACCAAATAATTGTTTTCCATCACAACAATACACTTGCCCATTCTTCCAGGGTAGCAAGGACTGTTCTGTGAGAATTTCATTGGGAAACCTTACCCCATCCACCCTACAGTCCTGATCTTGTCCCTCAGACTTCTTTTTCTTCCCTGAAGAACATCTAAAAAGAACATGGTTTGAGTGACTTGAGGATACGTAACTGCCATTTTGATGTTGTAAATCAAAGAACGGCCGTTAAGTGTCATCAAGCCGCTTCTGACTCATAGTGACCCTGTGCTGACTTTCTGAAAGTGGCTGGTGGGTTTGAACTTATTTATTAACCAGCCTGTGGTTACCAGTCCCGTGCTTACCCTACTGTCTATAGACAGTGTATAGACCTAGATGAAAACAGTATATAGACCTGGATGGAGGATATGCCAAGAGACAATAGCTTCACATTTTGATATTTTTGTTTTAAAAAAGTTTCTGTAATTTTGTGCAGTCAGAAAGAACTGCTTACTAAATATTCCAAACAAAACATATTTAAATATGTCTCTGTGATCAGTGAATGACTAAAGTCAAGTTCTCTGAGTGATACACTGTCTTAGGTTCCAGTCATACAACAGTGGCTTATGAGGGGATCTCCTAGGCCAGTTGGCTGCAAAAAGCAAGGTCAGCAGCTTGAATCTACCACCCGTTCTGTGGGAAAAAGATGACACTTTCTGCTCTTGTAAAGATTTACAGCCTCGGAAACCCAGAAACGACTCAACAGCACACAACCACCACTGATCATTTTATAGCAAGCATTTTTCACTTACCTTCATGTCTGTCTGTATGTGTGTGTGTGAAGGGACTTCAAAGAGTTCATAGGAAAATGAAATTAAAAGACACTGGAAATGTTTCATGAATTTTCTGAATCCCTCATGTGTATGTATATGATTGTGGTGGTTACTGAGTCAGTTCTGACTCTTAGTGAACCTGTGCAAGGGTTCTGAGGCTGCAAATCTTTATAGGAGCAGAAAGCCTCATCTTTCTCCTGTGGAATGGCTGGTAATTTGAAACTGCTGATTTTGAGGTTAGCAGCCTGACTCGTAACCACTGCGCTACCAGAAAGCCTCATATCTCTCCTGTAGAGCAGAGCAGCTGGTGGATTCAAACTGCTGACCTTGTGGTTAGCAACCCAGTGCATAACCCACTACACCACCAGGGTTCCTTTCCGAAGAAAACCCTCTATGGATTTCAAGTCTGTCATGTAGGAATTGGGGTCCACTCAACAATACCTACCAATAATGCACACACATACCCAGTGTAATCCAGTAGGAGCTTAAAAACGTATTTTAATTCCATTTGTTTAAACTTAGTATATTTTGTTAACAATTTTATTATCATTTTTACATTATCCAGCTTTGTAATATTCCCATCTGTTTCATAATCATAATTTTCATAGTGGTTGTTCAGTGTGTAGAGTTGGTTCCAACTCATCGGGAACCTGCATAGGGTTTCCAAGGAGTGGCTGATGAGTGTGACCCTCCTACCTTCTAGTTCAAACTGACCTTGCGGTCCAATGCTTTATCTAAACCATAGCGCCACACCAAGACTCAGAGTAGTTTAGTTATTGATGATGAACTCTGTGTTGAAGTGGATTCAAGGCTCACCCCCAGTCTCTCTACTTACCTTAATTCAATCCTTAACTGATTGCAACTTTCTAAAGAGGGACTGTATTGTCAGTGTTGTCTTTCCATTCCCTTTCTACTGGCAGAGCATCTTGGTACATCATACTCTTAGTCTCGGATCACTCTGGTAACTACCTTCTCTCCCCAGCCCCAACCCAGGACTTTTAAAATCTTGCATTGTTACCTGATAATATTGTTTTGTTGCTATGGAAATATCTAAGGCTAGTTTGAGATTTTTTCCTCGAAGGTGATTTGCATTTTCTCCCTAAATGCTTGAAGAATTCTTTCTGTATCCTTGAAGTTAAATACCCTCACCACCAAGATGTGTCTCGAGTTTCACATTCTGAATAGAAATTTCCTGCCATTTTTGTCTTATGTTTCACTTCTCACCCTTTATTTCTATGAAGTTCTCCTTTACGTAAATTCATCCTTGTTCCATCTCATTTGATCTCTACTCAAGGATACCAGTTACCTTTATTGTCAGTTAATTTATACCAGTTAATTTATCGTCTGTGTCTGTTAGCATTCTTTAATTGTCTGTCTTTTATATATTATTTATTGATAGTACCGTGGGATTTCTCCTAGGTATGTAGTTCAAATTTTAGTGGCAACAATTGCTTGTTGTTTTTAATTCATTGACTAATTCTGTAGTAATACCGTTTTGAGTATCATCTTGCTTTTTGGTATCTGAAATATTTTTCATCTGATTGTGTTATTTCAGCATGTCATCTTTGGTTTCTTGTTTGTTAGTTTTTACTGACTGTGTCATGATGCAATTACAGTGCATTTCCTCTCTTCCTTGATTTAATCGATTCCCTCAGATGGCCTCATGTTTTTTTCTGACTTTCTTCCCTTTTGTTGCTAGAAAATATTTTCTCAGTTACACACTGCATGGTACCCTTCTGCATAGTGTAGGTGACTTTCTGACTTCTCCCCAGTTTATCTGAGACATTTGTTTTCCTATAAGAGTTACCATCTTGTCTGAGTGCTCAAAGAATAAGGTGGGGGAGTTCAGGTGAGGTAAAGTACAGTCTTTGTTAAAGATCTTGTCTGTGTTCAATCTCCCTTGTTCTGAGAGTTAATTTCCCTAACCTACTTGTCACATTCCCCAGTTGGGAAGTGTTTCCTATTTCCATGGGCGTACTCTGGAGCTCTGGATCATCTACCCCATCAGAAGACAACATCAGGCCTTGCTCTGCCAGAGGGAGCCCGGCCCACTGCTCCCTTTCCCACTGGTGCCTGTCTCTGGTCAGCAGAGATCTCAGTGGCTCTTTTTTAAACAAGAGGACAAAGATTAAGATACCAATCTGGATTGTTTCTCTGCAGAGAAGAGATCAAGTAATATGCTAATGATGTTGCACTTAGTGGGATCAGCAGCTAGGCTTTGCCATATATCTCATACTATAATTTCCTGTTTCTTTCCTTGGTCCTTGGTTTTTTATATGTACTTTTATTTCATTAGGATAAGCTCCTTTCTTGTAACTGATTACTGATAGTGAATTTTGTGTGTGGGAGGGGGGGAGTGGTATTAAGTGCCATCTAGTTGGTTCTGACTCATAGCAACCATGTATAGATTTTCTAAGGAGTGGCTGGTGAGCTTGAACCCCCAACCTTGCAGTTAAAGTGACTTTGCAGTCCAGCATGTTAGCCCTCAGTGCCATTCTCTGAGGGTAGTTTCAATATGCCACAGTGATCTGGAATATAGATTGTCTTTTTCTGTGGTGCTGTAGGATAAAGCACTCAACCTCAAGGTCAGCTTGAACCACAAGGTCAACAGTTGAAACCCACCAGTCGCTCCTTGGAAACCCTATACAGGGTCACTCTGAGTCAGAACCAACCTGGCAGCAGGTCACAGCAACGCCATAGGACCCTTTGAAAACAACAGATGTCACCGGTTGTTTGTGGAGCTATCTATAAACCATGACTTTGGGAGAGAAACAGGATGACCAAGTAGGAAAGTACCATTTTTGATAAGGCTATAGCTCTTATCAAAAAGGGTATTGGTGTGGCTCTGTGGGTTAATGTGCCAGACTGCAAAGCCGTTTGAACTACAAAGTTGGTGGTTCAAGCTCACCAGCTGCTCCACGGAAACCCTATATGGGGTCACTATGGGTCAGAACCCACTCAATGGCACTTAACAACAACAACAAAGAACAAGTGAATAACATCGCATTCTTTCCTCTACCTTCCTTAATTTGCTTCCTACTGTCTACTTTGTTGTCCACGGTCACAGTGTTGCTAATTAAATTGAAAAGCAAATGGAATTCTGAGAGGTGGGTGGATGTCAAGGATTTAAGTCTTAATATCCTTTTTACTCTCACCACAAGTCAGAGCCCACTCCACTCTGCGTTATTTGTAAGAAATATGTCATCAGGCTGTACGTAATTTATACTTATTATATATTTGGGATTAAATATTATAATGTTGTTGGTAAGTATGTCAAGTCTGTTTTGACTCTGTAGGGACCCTGCGTCAGGTTTCCAAGGAGCAGCTGGGGGGTTTGAACCACCGATCTTTCAGTTATCAGTCCAGTGCTGTTCCTACACCTTATAATGGTGGTGGTTGTGTGCCACCGAGTCGGTGCTGACTCATAGCGACTTTATGAAAGGTGTCTGAGGCTGTACATTTTTACAGGAGCTGAGAGCCTCATCTCTCCCCTACGGAGTGGCTGGTGGATTCAAACTGCCAGCCTGCCAGTTAGCTACTCAACTCAAGTGCTCCTTACACTTTATTACAGATTACTAAAATTATGTATTTTATATGATCTATCACTTAAAATAAAAGGATCATGGTAGCTTCATACAATAAACATTTTACTGCAAACCAAGAGGTCCATGGTTCAAACCCACCAAACACTCCACAGATGAGAGATTCCTTTCTGCTCCCATGAAGATTTAAAGCCTTGTTAGCCCTATGCAGAAGTCTTGGTGTGGTGCTGTGGGTTAAGCACTGAACCGCAAGGTCAGTTTGAACCACAGGGTCAGTGGTTCAAACTCACTAGCTGTTGTTTGGAAATCCAGGGTCACTGTGAGTGAGAACCGACTTCACGGCACTTAGCAATAACAACATATTCTAAATTACGAATAATAATCCAATAGCTGTGTATGTTAATTAAGTAAATACATTTTAATCAGGTATTCTAAATTAAATATGTGTAACACTATGTAGATAATGCATCATTTAAAATGTTAATTTTAAAAAAAAAAGATAAAGTTTTATTACATTGCCCTCAATAAAAAGTTACAAGGACCCAATCAGTTCAAATGAGTCCTATTTAAATTGACACACACCATCTTTGATTCATCTATTCGCTCGTTCATTTAGCCAGTCAGATGTGGCACTGTAGGATAAGTATCGCTAATCTCAAGGTCAGCTGTTCAAACCCATCAGCTGCTCCTTGGGAACCCTATTCACGGTTGCTGTTTCAGAACTGACTCAATGGCATTTAACAACAACAACAGTGAGTATAGTTCCCTGGGTTACCCGCTTGCTCTAAAGGCAGAGATACACAGCTGATTTGGTGCTGTTCTTGGTGCATACCTCCCAGTGCATTAACCCTTTCAGGACAGAAATGGTTTCCACTTTGAATTTTTGTTGATACCATGTGTTTTCAGGAATGGAAGGCATGCTGAAGTCAAGGGAAAGGTTTTTGAAGTAATCAGAATTCTGATTCAGTTATGTGGGACATACATGTCCCAAGTGGACTCTGGTGGTAGATTTGGTGGGATGAGGTCTCTTTCTTCAGATTCACAGAGTTATACAGGCCCCTGCCAGGTAGCAGCATGTAGTTCAACTGGGGAAACCCTGAAAAGCTAAAAATGTTGGTGAGCAATCTATGTCCCATAGGTCATGAAAAGGTTAAAACACCCCAGAGTTTGGGTTGCACTGTCCGTGGTATAGAATTCAGTGGTTGTCACCCTGCACTGACTGCTGCCTCTTCCCACAGGAGAGAAGTGCCTGTCAGACATGCCCTATGACAGTAGCACCAGCTATGAGAAGGAAAATGAGATGATGTCCTCGCATGTGATGGACCAGGCCATCAACAATGCAATCAGCTACCTGGGAGCTGAGTCCTTGCGCCCCCTGGTGCAGACACCCCCAGGTGGCTCCGAGGTGGTCCCGGTCATCAGCCCCATGTACCAGCTTCACAAGCCCCATGGGGATGGCCCCCCGCGCTCCAACCAC
Source organism: Chrysochloris asiatica (assembly GCF_000296735.1). Taxonomy (NCBI): domain Eukaryota; kingdom Metazoa; phylum Chordata; class Mammalia; order Afrosoricida; family Chrysochloridae; genus Chrysochloris; species Chrysochloris asiatica. The sequence continues at coordinate 2,224,863 of NW_006408835.1, forward strand.
ACGGCTCAGGACAGCGCAGTGGAGAACTTGCTGCTGCTCTCCAAGGCCAAGTCAGTCTCTTCGGAGAGGGATGCCTCCCCGAGCAACAGCTGCCAAGACTCCACAGATACGGAGAGCAATAACGAGGAGCAGCGCAGCGGGCTCATCTACCTGACCAACCACATCAACCCCCACGTCCGCAATGGCCTGTCCATCAAGGAGGAGCACCGGGCCTACGATGTGCTGAGGGTAGCCTCCGAGAACTCTCAGGATGCATTCCGTGTGATCAGCCCCAGCGGCGAGCAGATGAAGGTGTACAAGTGTGAACATTGCAGGGTGCTCTTCCTGGACCATGTCATGTACACCATCCACATGGGCTGCCATGGCTTCCGGGATCCTTTTGAGTGCAACATGTGTGGTTATCACAGTCAAGACAGGTATGAGTTCTCATCCCACATTACCCGTGGCGAGCATCGTTTCCACATGAGCTAGGCTTCCTTCTAGAAGCAGCGGATTATCATATGCTCTGCTCCCAGAATGGTAGTGGCCACCCTCCAAGAAAAGCACAATCACCCACGAACAGAAAATGCGTCAAAGAACTGCTGCCTTCTTTTCTCCATTCTGCCAGTAGCATGTACTGGATGATGATATGCTCTGATTTTTTTAACTGTTTTTCTTGTTCTCATTTGAGTTTTTTGAAGTTGTCCCGTTGGGATTTGATTTGTGTTTTGAAAACAATGAAATTGTGTTAGATGCAGGGTTACAGCTGGAGCATTCAGAACTGTTCTCTTTACTAGCCTTTTCCCTTCACTCTTGGTTTGATAATTCCCCTCCAAACTAGTCATTTTTCATAGAGAATCATAGGAAAATGGCCAGCGCCTGAGAAGGAATGAGCTGCTTTCCTTATTAAGCACAGGATTCACTCACTTCGTGAGGGTCCCAGGCCCCCGTTCAGCAGTGTGTGGCATTGCATGGAGCAAGTGCTGGAGGTAAGCAGGCAGGAAGACCACCTGGGCGATGCTGGCCTGGAGAAGAAGCTGGGGCCACAGTATCAGCCCCCAGGAGTCTGGGGCTGAAAGCTGCTCTTTTTAAAAGAAAACCTTATTTTAAATCAGTTCTGCATAAGAAAACAATTTGGGGAAAGTAGTGTTTCACAGAGGACATGAACCAAAGAGAGGGTTTAGCTTCTTTTTGATGCTCTAGGTTTTCAAGGGGCTTCTGTGATGCCTGCCAATACTTCTGAGCCTCGGTGCCAGGTAGGATAAACTCAGTATACCTGCACATACCTGCAGACCTCTGCCCTCTGCTTTGATTCGCCCATGTCTTTAATCATTAGAGTTTCAACACCAGTCCTGAAATTGGGCCCTGAATTCTTTGTAAACTACTTAAAGAGATTCCTCCAAAACAAAAGCTTTATTCCTAATTCCACACTCACTTCTTTAACTGTATATCCCTAGCTGGTCCTAAGACTATAAGCACATGTTCCTATAGAACTCTAGACCTCAAGACCTCAATCTCCTAACCCTCATTTTAATTAAGTGCATCCTCTGTTGTAGCTGCAGACTTGGATTTTTTAGTCTCTGTAAATCTATTTCCCTGTTCTCACTTTGGACTTCTGGTGTAGTGCTGTAGGATCAGCACTGGACTGCGAGCCACAAGGTTGGCAGTTCGAGCCCACCAGCTGCTCCTTGGAAACCCTATACAGAGTTACTGAATCAGAACCAACTCAATGGCACTTAACAACAATCCTCACTCTACATTATTCGTACTTTAAAGTTCCATTAAAGAATGACTTTAAATGACTATTAATTTTCAGATGAAATATGACCAGGGAAATGCAGCAACTCCACCACTAACCTACAAAACAATTTGAAACGCATCTAGGAAACATCCCCCAAACTCTGAGGTAAAGGCAAAATACTGCTCATGTGAGGGTGAGTCAAAAACTATCTGCACTTTGGCTATAGAATTTATTTTAATCACCTTTTAGAAAAGACAAATACATCATTTAATCAACATAATTTCCTTGCTTTTCAATACACTTTGTCCATCTGTCAACAAGCTTTGGTATTCCCTTATTTTAAAAAAATGTTTTAGACTGAGTTCCCAGCCACAAATCACCATGCCTCTTCACTTCTTCAGCAGAGGTGAATTTCCTTCCTCAAAGGGCTGCTTTCAGGGAACAAAACAGGTGAAAGTCTAATGCAGCAAGAGCAAGACTAGAGGGAAGATGCTTTAACACCTCAGAGTGTCAGCAATGTGAGCAGAGGTGTGTGGACATGCATTGTCCTGCAACATCACAGCACCCTTGGATAGCAGTCCTCTGCATTTAATCTGAAGTTTAGGCTTCAGCTCTTCAGTGAGCATCTCGCTGTAATGAGCACTGTGGATTGTTGAACCTTTTTCCTGATAGTGTTCCAAGACTGGTCCTTGAGAATCCCAGAAACCTGTTTAAGCATCAGTTTTCCAGCTGGTGGTTGACTTTTGAACTTTTTCTTGGTCAGCAATTGAGGATGTTTCCATTCCATACTCTGCCATTTACTCTCAGGCTTCTAGCGGTGAATCCATGTCTCATCACCAGTAATGATTTTTTTTAAGAAACTTTAACTTCCTCTGAGTATTGGTCAAAATTTTCTTTACAGCTATCCAAACGCTTCTGTTTATGCTGTTGCGTGAGTTGTTTTGGTACCTACCTTGTACACACTTTTCGATACCCAAGTATGTCATGGATGATTTCATCCACAGAGCCATGGCCAATTTGCAGATGATTTGTCACATAACACACTGTCACTTGTCTAGTCAACAGAATTATTTCACGTGCACGCTCAATGTTGTCATCTGTTGTGGACATGGATGGGCATTTTAATGTAACCAGAGTGTCGATCATTTTTGACTCAGCTTCATAAGTATGATGTATGGCCCCACATCCTTTGCCATTGCAAAAACTCCATGTGCCAGGCAGTCATGTGCCTTACCCCCACAGAGTGTTATTACAGAACCAGAAAGGAGACAGGTAATGCTGGTAGTGAGCTCTCTTCCTGTAAGATTAAGGTAGTCACATGCATCGCTAAAGCCTACAAACAGTGCTTGGGGATTTTAATTTTTAAACCAACCAGGAAAGGTTGCCTTCATGGTTAATCCTGTCTTCATTATTAGGGCCATTATTATCAGCCACCTAGGTAAGCAAGAGCAGACAGTTTCAAATGCATACAGTACTTGTCTTCACTAAACATGTCCCAGAATTGGGGTGGGGAGAGGAGGCTGTACATAAGCGTTGGAGAGCAGCATTTAATCGAAACCAAGATTTCTTTACAGCCTCAGCATTACTAACATTATGAGTTAGATAATTGTTTGTAGTGGGGAGCTATTGTAAAATATTTAGAAACATCCCTGGTCACTTTACCATAGATGCCAGTAGCATCTCCAGTGTGTCAACCAAAAATGTCTCCAGATGTTGCCAAATATCCCTTGGTGGCTGTGTGCCACTGAGTCGGTTCTGACGCTGCAGGGTTTCTGAGGCTATAAATCTTTACAGGAGCAGAAGGCCTCATCTTTCTCCCTCGGAGCAACTGGTAGATTCAAACTACTGACCTTGCAGTTAGCAACCTAGCTCATAATCCAGTAAGGGGGTGGATGGGGCGGGGGGGCAGGTGGGTGTCAGAATTGTACCTGGTTGAGGACCACTGTTCTAAATGAATTCTAGTCCAATCAAAGGTCTGGGACGTCTTCACCAAAAAGTAAGAACCCGTGGACAACCTTCCCATTCATCAAGCCTGAATTACGTTTCTTTGGAATTGTTATAAATTTTATCAATGAGTTGTCTCCCTCCAGTCTTCAGAAATATGACTCCGTGGGTACTTATGTTTTGTGGAAGGGATAGAGTTCGCTAAGATACAGTTCTTCAGTCACTGATTTATTTGCTTACAGAATGGTATGACATTTTGAAACTGGAAATGAAGAAATCTGTAATAATTTAGATTGTGGTGTGTCAGTGCCCTGAGTGGAGAAGAAAGCTGTCAATGGCTGAGTGAGAACTGGAGCTGCCATTCGCTTTGGTTCCATATACAAGTACGGGGAAAATATGCCTTATCCAAATTAATGCATTCTAAGTGGGAGGCTCCTTTTATTTCTGATTAGCTAGCAAATTTCATGTATCCTGTTCTTTTACATCTTTCCCACAGAGTCAATTGGTTGAAATCAAGTGTTTTTTTCCAGGGTTATTCAAACAAAGCTTACCAGAACTGTAAATAGTGGCTGCAGGAATTCTTTTATAAAATTCTCTCCCCTTTCTTCATGGTCTTTTTATAGCCTATGTAAATGTCTATTTACACACCTTTTGTTGTTTTTATATTGTAACCACTTTCCTTTGAAATTATTGTATTTAACATAAGGTTTCATATAAAGTCAACCTGAAATTAAATTATGTTGGAAAGGTGGCCATGTTCTGTACCAAAAGTTGTTACAGTTTTCTTCTAGCTGGTAAAAGTAGGATTTTGCATGACTTCACACCTTTCTGTTCTGTGGTTTTTCTGTTGTGTGATGGTTTGAGCATGTGTCTTGGGTACACCTGTGTAATGAGATGTGTGTAAATTTCGTGCACACTCATTGTGCTAAATATCAGAGAAAGGAGGGTTCAGAGAAGCAGGTTGGCCTGCCGACTGCCATTAGAAATGACTGTTTCTTGTTCCTTCCCTCCCCTCTAACCCACGTTCCAGTAATATGGAAAGCCTCAACTCCTGCTCCCTACCTTGAACCCTTTTTGTAATGTGTACCTTAAAGTGTGTGAGCATCCTAGCTGAAGAGTCATTAAAAATATTCTCATTCTCGTTGTCCCCCACCACTGAAGGGTGTGCCCCTGCACCAATCACTTCAGATATTAGGATGTGCCATTTCACAATTAGAATCCACCACATGGTGAGATCTCAGACTCTTCATTGAGAAAAACAGAGTTACCTGTTAGAGAGCGATGTGAATTTTTCTTATAATCTTCTTGTGCTTTTTTTCTCATTTTCTTTGTTTTGAGTCCATTATGACTCTGTATTGCCTTCTTAGCAAGACAAAAGAGAGATGAAATTGACATATGTTGACAAATCATGAAGCAAATATATTTCTCTATTCATGTTTTAAGTTCCAGCAATAATGAGGGTCAACTCTATTTAAAGTCCAGAAATATAATATTCATTTAAATGTTTGGTTCGTTTGTTTTTTTGTTCTTCTTTTTTTTACTTTAAAATGAACCAAGATTATTTTATTTAAGATGTACAGGTATCAAAATAAGAAGCACATATGCTATGAATACAATAGCATTCACTGTGAACATGTGTAACCAGATATTAATATGCAATATTGTTCCAATACTTTCTAATATACTTTTTAAAATAATGTTGTGTGTGGTGATTGTTAAAAGTTGACTTTGTTAATATCCAATACAGCTTTAGGTCTTCAGTTGCCTTTTTTGACAAGTACATGTACAGGACTGTAAATGATAAAATGCAGAAAATGTATTTCCAGTCTGCCTCTATGATTATGTTAAATTATTTCTGTTTAGCTGTGAACACAGGATGTACAATTGGAGGAATAGAGTGCCCTTTTGTACAAATTTGAAATGCTTCTTCTGTAGTGATATTAACAAATAAATGCAGCAAATACTCTGCCTACTCTCTTTCCTGGAGTGCACACTAGTATGTCAGGGAGCCCCCAGAGCAAGTGTTGGCGATAGACACCCGTCCAGTCAGATCCCAGTGGGCAACGAAGACCTGAAATGACCCATAGGACAGAGGAAATGCGAGCTGATTCCAGCATGGAAGTTCAATTCAGCAGACTGTTGTTGCTGTTAAGTACCGTCAAGTCGGGTTCCAACCCATAGCGACCCTGTATAGGTTTCCAAGGAGTAGCTGGTGAGTTTGAACCCCTGACCTTGTAGTTCAAATGACTTTGCAGTCCAGCACATTAACCCACAGCACCAAGCCAGGACTTCTTGTGGTTAAGTGCCGTCGAGTCAATTCCAACCCATAGCAACCCTGTATAGGGTTTCCAAGGAGTAGCTAGTGAGCTTGAACCACCGACCTTGCAATTCAAATGACTTTGCAGTCTGACTCATTAGCCCACAAGTGCCACACCAGGACTACTACTACCTTTAAATAACGTTACTACGTTTAGGAACACTAAGACACAGTCTTTAATCTTAGAGTATGTGTTTAAGGGTGAATGGAGGTAAAATGAACAAGAAATACATTTACAGCACTTCATAAATTACCATACCAGTACAGGTGTCTTAGACCCACAACTGTGGGCTCAGAGAACAGAGTGATTATGCTGAGTCACATCCAGCCTTCACACATGCACCTCAGGGAGCTGCTCTCAGCCCCAGTGCCGTAAAGTTCTGCTCGACTCCGCTTCCAAACTACACTGTTGCAATCCCTTGTTGGTGAAAACCTTTTCTCTTGTGACTAACTAGCCAAGCATCATCTGGATTCAGACCTAGTAAATGAGGAATGATTTCTGTGGTACAACATTTGGTCCAAACCGAGTGAAATTCAGCTGAAATCTATAGATTTTATCATCTTTCACTGGTGGCGTACTGTAGGATAACACTGGACTGTTAACCATAGGTCAGTGGTTCAAACCCACCAACTCCTTGGATACCCTATGCAGGGTCACTATGAGTTGAAAAACTAACTGACTTGATGGCACTTCGCAACAACATGGCTACCTAGCCTTGACCTCATATGCATGTGAAAGTTGGACAATAAATAAGCCTATAGAACAACTGATGTATTAGAGTTAATGGTATTGGAGAAGAATGTTAAAAAAGTATCATAGACTGCTAGAAAAATAAAACAAATCTCTGTTGAAGGAAGGACAGCCAGAATGTTCCTTAGAAACCTTGGTGATGAGACTTCGTCTCTCATACTTCAGGAGGGACCAGTCCTTTCAGAAGGACATCATACTGGGTAAAATGAAGGGTCAGTGCAAAGAGGAAGACCTCCCAATGAGATTAATTGGCACAGTGGCCCCAGCAATGGACTCAGCCTAACAACAATTGTGATGGTGCAGAACTGGACATTGTTTCACTCTGTTGGGCACAGGGTCGCTGTTAAGTCAGAACCGACATGACGGAACCTAACAACAATACATATATACATATCAGGAGTGCAGTGACTCCATACAATAAATGCTAGACTACGAACCACAAGGTCCACGGTTCAAGCCTGCCAGCATTCCATGAGAGAAAGATGAGGCTTTCTGCTCCCTCGAAGACTTAAAGCCTCAGAAACCTTATACAGGGCCACTATGGGTTGGAATCAACTTGAGAGCACTTAAAAACAACATCACAATCATTTAAAATTGGTGTCACCGTTTCATAGTTATGTCTTGTATATTTCTTAATGACAATTGTTGTTTAGTGCCATCGAGTAGGTTCCAACTCATGGCAATCCTGTATAAGGGTTCCGAGAAAAAGCTGGTGACTTCGAACCACCAACCTCACAGTTCAAGCTGACCTCGCAGTCCAGCGCATTAACCTGCAGCACCACACCAGGACTCCTCAATGACCATAGGTCAAAGAATAAGGAATATCTCCACTCACTCAGAATAATCTGGGATCAAACTAAGGAAAAGCAATTCAGAAGGGTGAGAGTTTGACCATGACAGTGAGAAACTTGTTTGTGCATATATTTGTAAAACTGTATGATACAACTTAGCAATTTGATTTCGTATGAAGTTTAATAAATATCTATTTAGAGAACTGTGAGAAGAGGAGTTGCTTGCACAGATCCCTCACAGTCTACCATGACTCCAATCATCCTAGACTCTATAGAGTTAGTGACGAGTGAGCTCAAGAATTCAACACTCTGAAGAGCCGTGAGTCAAGTACACCTGGTTTCAACCTCTGAACAAGTTCCTGGATGTTGCAAAGGGTTAAACATTCAGCTACTAACAGGAAGGTTACAGATGTGAACCCACCTGGAGATGCTTAGAAGAAAGACCTGGTTATCCATTTTTAAGAGATCACAGCCATTGAAAATCCACACCTCTTGTCTGTCAGCTTGTCATACTGTGGTTGCTCACATGTTGTTGAGATGCTGCAAGCCATGCCGCTGATACTTCAAATACCAGCAGGGTTGCCCATGTTGAACAAGTTTCAGCAGAGCTTCCTGACTAATCAATATTTGGAAGAGGGACCCGGCAATCTACTTCTGAAAAAATTGACCAGTGAAACCATATGCGTAGCAGTGGATGTTTGTCTGATGTTGGAAGACATTGAAAATACAATTGGAAAGAGCTGCTGCCTCAGAATAGAGTTGATCTTAATGGCATAGATTGGACAAAGTGTTAGGGACCTTCATTTTGTCAATGGGTATAACTCAAAATGAGAAGAAACAGCTGCAAACATCCATTATTAGTTGAACGTGGAACATGCGAAGAAAACTGGAAGTGAATCGGAATGCATAAAGATCAATATTCTAGGCACTGAGGAGCTGAGATTGACTGGTATTGGCCATTTTGAATCAGTTATATGATCTACTCTGCAAAGAATGACAAATTAAAGAGGAATGGTGTCAAATTCATCATCAAAACCATTTCAAGATCTACCCAGAATAGGGTGGGAGAAAATGTGGACCAAAACTAAAAAATCTTAAAAAGATCAGCCCTGCTGGACAAAAAAGACTGGAGGAGCCCAAGACTGTGATCGTTGGCCAACTCCTCAGGTCTGGAACTGAACTCACCCTTGTGGCTCAATTTCAGCCAAGCAGTAGATAGGTGTAGAGGGAAGCCAACAGCACTGGTGAGGTGTGTTCACCATGGTGTGATCAACCATTCAAGATTGAATCAAGCAATCATATAGTTTACTATGCCCAAAATGACAAATTTAAGACGAATGGCTTTGAATCCATTGTCAAAAAGAACATTTCAAGATCTATCTGGAAGTGCAATGCTGTCTGTGATAGGATAATATCCATATGCCTATGAGGAACACTAGCTAATATCACTATTATTCAGATTAACACACCAACCACTTGAACCAGTTATGATGAAATTGAATAATTCTTGACTGTTGCTTCCATGAGTATTGATGGTGGATCTAAGAAAAATTGACAACTTCAATATTTTCTCCATTTACATGGATGTTGTTTAGTGGTCCAGTGGTGAGGATTTTTGCCTCTTTACATTGAGATGCAATCCATTTCGAAATCTGTGCTCTTTGATCTTTGTCAGTAACCATTTTAGCTCCTCTTCACTTTCAGAAAGCATACCTCAGGTTGTTAATGAGTCTTCTTCCAATCCTGATGCCACATTTTTCTTCATGTAATCCAGTTTCTCAAATTATTTGCTCAGCATACAGATTGAATAAGTACAGTGAAAGACTACAACCCTGGCACACACTTTTGCTGATTTTAAACCATTCAGTGTTCCCTTGTTCTGTTTGAACAGCTGCCTCTTGGTCTATGTATAGGTTCCTCATAAGCACAATTAAGTGTTCCGGAATACTCATACTTCACAATGTTGTCCATAGCTTGTCTTGATCCACACAATCAAAAGCCTTTGCATAGTCAGTAAAACACAGGTAAACATCTTTCTGATATTCTCTGCTTTCAGCCAAGATCCATTGGATGTCAGCAATGATATCCCTCATTCCATGGCCTCTTCTGAATCTGGCTTGGACCTCTGGAAGTTCTCTGTCAATGTCTGCTTGCATGGAAGAACTGGGGAAGTAAAAGCTCCATTTCCACCCAGCGCTGTAAAAAGACTCCAGTTCTTGGCCACGTTTTCCTCAGAAGGAAGGTGAAAGCCTCACTGTAAAGACTCCCGCTCTTTCTTCATTTACGATCAGGCCAAGGACCAGAGCAAGATAATGGCGGTCATGGAGGAGCTAGGCAGTTGTGGGCAGGAAGCACCCTGGTCTGGGAACAGCCGTCCTGTGCCTCCTCCACATGCCGATGGCAAGCCAGCACTGCAGGAAGAGGCTGCACCCCCACCCCCACCCCGTAGCCAGGCCTAACTGGCAACTGCTGCTTGGGGAGGGAATTTGCATAATATGGATAATTTCATATCAAGACTGTCCCCTAAAATGAACTGCAGGGATCTCAGCACAAATTTCACTTCTTCTTCCCCATGTTTTCTTAAGCCAGCCAGTGTGTGGATTGTCCAGCGATTGTCTCCCTGCATCCAGGCCTGTCCTCTTTTCTTTCTGCAGACCCCACAGCCCTTGAAAGGGGGAAGCCCGACATCAATAGGAGTGTCTGCCCCACCAGGGAAGACTCCCCAAAGCCTCTTTCCTTGGGCCCAGCTTCGTCAGATGCCATCTAACCCGCTGCTTCCCCAGCACCTGGGAGGGCTTCCTCATTGTCATTCTCCCTCGAGCTTTCTGCGGGCAGTGGGTGGGCCCAGGCCCAGCCAGAGAAAATTCTGTGGTCTCAGGGGCCCTCCATTCAATTCCCCTTTTGGACCCTCCTCCCCTCTGGGTACCACCCTCATCCCCACCCACAGCAGACACCACCCTTTGCAAAAAAACTCTTCTTTGCCCACACCCAGTCCCCACCTTTTGAAGCATCAAGATTCTTTGTAAAATCAGTTTCATGCCTCACCCACCCCCATCCCCAACAAACACACACACAGGAAAACAGTGTACATTTTTAGCCATTGATAGAAAAATAAAATGAACACCTGATGAATTCAGGTGGTGGTGGTTGTGTGCTGTTGCGTTGGTTCTGACTCTGAGGCTGTAAATCTTTACAGGAGCAGGAAGTCTCATCTTTCCTCCATGGAGTGGCTGGTAGATTTGAATTGCTGAGTTTGTGGTTAGCAGCCCAGTGTGAAACTCACTGCAAGATCAGGGTTTCTTGAGGAATTCAGGCAGACTTAAGTTATCACTGTGGTCCTGGGAGTCGAGAGACATTTATATAGTCTACGGGTTCAAATCCACACATTCCAAATGGCATTTAAGGCCTACTCTGGTTTGGATCCCAAATGCTCTCCAGCCTCCTTCAAACTTCCAATCACACCAACCTTCCTTAGTCCCCAGTTCCCTCTCACTTGTTGTCTTGACGGGTCCTGGAAGGCCTTTTCCATCGTTGGTGGCTGAGGTGAGGAGCCCTCGCTCATTATCCCTCAAGGTGAAGCTGTCTCAAGATCAGGGCTCTGAGTTCCTTGTGGAAGACTGTATTGAAGCACACTTCGTGCTGCTTATTCAATGTCTCCTCCAGGGACTCTGAGCCACTGAAGGGAAAACAGCCTTGCATCAGTCTTCCCTGAATCTCTGGTACCAAGCACTAGTTCAGGTCCAGACAGACCAAGATAAGCTGTGCTGAATGCCTCCTCCATCCCAGCATTCTGGGTTAAGACCAGGGGACCCCAGGAAGGGCCTGTAGTGTGGGTCCTGTATCCCAGAGCTCAGAATTCCCTGAGATCTTAGCTCGCCCTGGATACCAGTCTGGAGACTGGCACATAACTCTTCCTCCTGAAACCCCTCAGCTTCTCCCACTTGCTTCAGAACCAGTACCAATCCTTCCCAGAGAAAGGACAGGACACAGAGGGACACATGGCCCCAGGCTCCCTGCATACTTCCTGTGGCTCTTCAGGAGGGCTCATCCTTATCCTGACACCACCAAGGATCCCATCCAGGGAATCTCAGCATTGTCCTGAGGACAAAACTGCTGAAGATAGAAGTGGCTATGGCCATGGAAAGCAAGACTGAGCTCCCAGGGTGCAGGGAAGTTTAGTAACTGCCAGAATCTTTAAAGAAGTGATGGGGATTTCCAAAGAAGTCTTCTGGTGACTTTTTCTTTTCTAGTTTGAACTCCCCACTCACAGACTGACTGAGGTTTCACACACACTCACTCAGATGCTTCCAGAATTTATCTGGGTCTTCTACTTGCCACGAGCTGGATACAACTCAATGGTAACATTTTGTTTTCACTTGTGTGTGACCCAGAGGTGAGGACAGGCCTGGATAAGCCAACTTCCTGGAGAAGCAGGAGGTGAGGCTGACCATGCCAGCTTTAAGAAGGGTGTCCAGAGCCAAGCACTGTGCTGCCCACAGACAGAGGTGAGGCCCTGAGTCCAGTTGGGTCCACTGGAAGAAGTTCTATCTTAGTTGAATGTCAAGAGACAGAAGGGTTATTTGAGTAAAGAAAGACATAAGAAAATTTTCAGCAAAGGGGTCAAGAGGGAAGACTGAGAGGCAGGAACATGGAATATTGCATTTAGAGGATATATTTGGCAGGAATGCCTTGGGAGGGTTCAAAGCCCTGCTTCATCTGGTGTTGAGGCTCGTGACCACCCAGTGAGGTCCAGGGTAGTAGAAGGGAGTCCAGAGCTTAGTTGAAGAAGACTCAAAGCTAAACAATGAATTAGAGGAAGATGCAGAAAACGAGGCCACTGTCCCAGGAGCTGCCAAGCTGTTCTGTGTTGGCCTGTACTTGGTGGAATGGAGGAAGGGTGGAGATGGGTGTGAGTATTGATTTCAGGTAGTGAAACCAGGGCCAGGAAAGCAGAGCTCCCTTTTTCAAGGTCACAGGCATCACCCTGCAGCCACAGTTCCCTAAGCCTTTTTGCATGATACAGAGGAGACTCTGGCAAAGCTTCAGACTCTGCTCTGTTTTCAGAGTAACAATATGTGTTTGCATCTGAAAAGCCCGAGAAGAAGGGTGAAATTGGTTACTTCATCCAGCTTTGCCCTCAAAAATCTCATCCCTCCCTTTTTATCATTATCAACACCCATACAACTCCGGGAAGGGAAAGGGAACGGGGCCTAGCATGGTTCAACCCCTGACAACCCTGACAACCCTGCCCCAGCTCTCAGAGGACACCCCCTGTGCCTTCCTCAGGTGCTTTAGCCCTGCGCTCTGACATAGGGTCTCTCTCTCTCTATGTGTGTATATATTAGAGATATTTATGAATTCGCATCAACAGCATGACCATTTCTAAGGTGCCAGGCCCAGAGCTGGGGGTTCCATGCAGTTCTTCTTCACCTTCACCCCTACATCTGTGACAGGAATGAAGCCCCAGGTTCCACTAGCTCTGGAAACAAGGTCAGTGTGTCTCCTACTCCAGTGAAGCCAGTGAGAGCGACGGAGTTAGCAGTCCAGTGATTACCCTACACGCACACACACATATATTGTTGTTGTTATCAAGTGTCTTCGAGTCGATTCTGACTCATAGAGACCGTATATAGGGTTTCCAAAGAGTAACTGATGGATTTGAACCACTGACCTTTGGGTTAGCAGTCCAATGCTTATCCTACAGAGCTACACCAGGATACTCTCTCTCTCAATAACAACATATATATACGTTGTTGTTAAGTGCTGTTGAGTTGGTTCCAACTCATAGCGACCCTGTAAATGGTTTCCAAGGAGTGGCTGGTGAGCTTGAATGGCCAACCTTGTGGTCCAAACTGACCTTGCAGTTTAGTTCCACACACACCAGGACTAAAGTTATATACATACACTATAAGGAGATCTGATAGCTTAGTTGTTATGAGGCGGGCTACTAACCTCCAAGGTCAGCAGTTCAAAACAACCAGACATTCCATGGGGAAAAGATGAGGCTTTCTGCTCCTGGAAAGATTTACAGCCTCGGGAAACCTATACAGGGTCTCTATGAGACAGAACTGACTCCACGGCACGTTAACAACCACCACCGCATATACACTATACATATGGGACTTAAACAAGTTTGTGGGAAATTCCCATGATATTTTAAGTCCGCATTTTTTACAAAATTGTTGAAGTCCCTTCATATATGTACATACACGATATGTATGTGTGTGTATGTTGTTATTGTTGTTAAGTGCCATCGAGTCGATTCCGACCCATAATGACCCTGTATAGGGTTTCTGAGGAGCAGCTGGTGAGCTTGAACCACCGATCTTGCAGTTCAAACGGCTTTTAGGATAAATTACCCACAAGGTCCACAGTTCAAACCCTGCAGGAGAAAGATGAGACTCTCTGCTCTGGTGACGCTTTCCAGCTTCGGAAGCCCTATACAGGGCGGCTATGACTCAGAATCAATTCTATGACAGGATTTGGGTACGGCTCAAACAGGTTAAGTTATTTCCCCAAAGCCATGCAACTATTTACAGATCCTAGGTTCAGATGCAGGCTTCCAGCTCATTATAACTCGATGTACAATTATAAAGTTAAAGCAATATTTCAATGTTGAGGTGCTATAACAATATTATATCTAATACTTTATTTTATTTGAATATATAGGAAAATAAAAGATATCCATTCATCTAAAAATTCTCTCTGTTTTCCAAATATTTGATTATGACCGGATGCTTTTATACATTCATATTTGTTTTTCGTAGAGGCAAGTCCTGGTACAATGCTGGAGGATAAGCACTAGACTGTTAATCTCAGGGTGGCTCATAGCAACTCATCAGCGACTCCTTGGAAACACGTTGCAGGGTCGCTATGAATCAAAACCAACTCAACAGCACACAACAACAACAGCAAAATATTTCCCAATTTGCTCCACTTGAGGAGGTTTTATACCTGCTGCTAATATTGCATGGTCGGATGTTAGGAATAGGGCAGAAAAGCCCTGGGAAAAGGAAACATGTTAATGACAGATGAGGACATTTGCTGAGAAAAGCTAGTCACACAGAAAGAAAATCAGAAGTATGGAACATTGGGAAGAAAAAAATAGTACATAGAAAAGATTCAGCCATACAAATCTGTTAGTATATACTGATTATATTCCAAGTTACATTCATGTACCAAACAGGTAGACAGCAGGAGATACCAAGAGATCATCTTCTTGTAAAGATTAAGTTGTTGTTGTTTAAAAAAAAAAAAAAAAAATTTATGTTACACAAGATCTCTTACCCAATGTTAGGATAAAATTAAATTACCCTTGTTGGTGATGATCGCCAAGACTTACAAAGCCCCCCCGTGTGCAGCTTTCTGCCTAGAACCCTATCGGGCTTACTTCAGTAGTCCAGAGTAGGGCTTGAGTAAGCATGTGTGGCCTAGTGGTCATTCCTCCCTTCACATTCTAATATAAATGTGTTTGAGGGGCTTTTTTTGTTGTTGGTTTGTTTGTTTTTTCAACTGTCTAAATATTTCTGTGGGTTAATGCACCAGACTGCAAAGCCATTTGAACTGCAAGGTCGGCAGTTCAAGCTCACCAGCTGCTCCTTGGAAACCCTATAGAGGGTCGCTATGGGTCGGAACCAACTCGACGGCACTTCATAACAACACAACAACAAAATATTTCTTAACATGAAGAGTTGCTGTAGACCGGGCCGTGATAAAGACTTTGCAATGAGCAGTCCTACAACACCACACAGGAGTCAATTATTAATTAAATAAGAATCCAGCCCTTCAGATGTGAGAGCCATACTCCCAGTGCTCAGTAGTCACATGCTTAGTTGCTGCCCAGCTACCTCTGACTCCTAGAATAAACTGGAAACGTTGCCAGGCTCCGCATGTCTTCACCGTCACTGACATTTTTAAGGCATATTTGTGTTGTGAGTACCTTCTAACCGAGGGCGCTCATCTTCCAACACTATGTTGGGCAATGTTCTGTTGGGATCTATATGGTTTTCATTGGCTGACTTTTACAAGCAGATCACCAGGCTTTTCTTCCTTGTCTCTTAGTCAGCTTCACTAAAACCTGTCAGCCACGGTGACCCTGCTAATGTGTGAATTCCTGGTGACATAACTTCTGGGATCCCAGCAGTCAACACACCACCACAAGTATTACAAACTGGCAGACAAGTGGTGGCACCTGTGGGTAAGGGGGTACTGTGCTGGGCAGAGCACACATAGATCATTTTCCTCATTGTAGAGGCTCTACGGCAAAAGTGGGGACCATCCAGCCCACGGGCCATATAAGAACCGTGAAATCATTTAGTCTGGCCCTGCCAAGGCAACCACAGCTCCAGCCATCACATAGTTGTTGTTGTTATTGTTGATTCGGACTCATAGTGACCTTATCGAAAGTTTCCAAAGACCAGCTGGTGTGTTTGAACTGCCAACCTTTCAGTTCAAACCGACCTTGAGTCAAGTGCTTATCCTATGGCACCACACCAGAACTTTGGCCTGAGCTAATTAAATGTTTAACCAAATGTGGTGGTGGTTTGCCATGGAGTTGGTTCCGACTCATAGCCACCCTGCACAGGGTTTCCGAGACTGCAAATTTTTACGGTAGCAGAAAGCCGCATGTTTCTCCCACAGAATGGCTAGTAGTTTCCAACTTCTGACCTTGAGGTTAGCAGCCCGACTCGTCACCACTATGTTACCAGAACTCCTTTGACCAAATATAGCAGGCTAATTTTTAAGTTGATTATTTTGTATAGCCTGTGAATGATGTTATAAATTTTGACACAGAAAAGGTTCCCCACACCAGCTCTATAGGCTCATGTTGGTGACATGTCATACCTGCCTTGGTCCCCAGAACTCCTCAGTGTCTAAGCACAGTTCCTGGCACAAGTGAGTTCTCAACAAACATTACTTCCTCCCTAAATAAATGATGTGTTCCCATTTTGTTTCCCAGTTCAGTATGCTTCAGGATACTGACTCCAGAAGGCTCGCTTCTATATTCAAATATGTAGCAACTTTCACTTCCCCTCTACCAAACCCTTTCACTTTGCCAGGGAAGGAAATTACATTTGCCTAAAATGTGTTTTTTATAAAGCAGGCACTCTGGTCCCTTAAGGTATTATTGGCTCTCCTTCGGCGCAGTGTGCTGAAGTCTGCTGAGCCTCCTCCTTGAGTCCCATGCTAGCCTCCATCCTGTCTCTCTGAAGATGAAGCCCTGGACCCCTTCTCCTCTGACCTTCAGTCCCCTCCTGCCAGGGAGCAACCTGCAAAACAGAAACTGTGCCTCAGAGCTGGAGAGGAGGGTGGGATTTTCAGCAAATAGGGAAGGACTTGCTTTGCCTACTGGTAGATTCTTGCAGGATCATCCTCCTCTCAGGAGAAAAAGAGGAAAAAAAGACAAATCACTTTCCTCTTTCTTCTGCTTCTCCTAAATAAACTGCTTGCCTAATTTCCTTTGCAGTTAGAGCAATGTTCCTTATGAAAGTCAATATTTCCACACATTCACACAATGTGTGGATTTCAAAGTTCCGGGAGGCATTTGCATTTTGGGATCCAACAGGTTCCTTTGTGTGCCTATCTTTCAGTTCTCTGTGTCCTCGTTTTAAGACAAACTCCAGAGGGAGTCAGACTAGCTGAAAACATAGAATACTTCTTCAGGGGAGTATGCTGGCCACCACAGGGACCCAAAGGCTTGGGGTCTCTCAGCATGGTTCATGACCACATTAGCCAATAGTAGCCAGCCAAAAGGAGCAGGCTTATCTTTACGGAGTAAGAGTGCTCTACTTTTCCTGGCCATCGAATGGAAGCCTGGCCTCTGCTGCAAAATACAAGATTTGAGAACCAGAAGAAAGCCAATTCAGTTCCTGAATCTCAACCCATGCTTGAATACTCTGTGTGTGTGTGTGTGTGTGTGTGTGTGTGTGTGTGTGTGTTGTGGTGGGGTGGGTATGAAGGCCAGTAAGCCAGTCTTATCTGCCTTATCATTTAGGTTAGTAGTCAAGGTCTGGTAGACAACAGACATCTCAAATGTTCATAAAACAGAAAGAGTTTTCTTTAAGCGCACGATTCCATTGTGGCTGGTTGTTGCTGTTGTTAAGTGCCGTCGAGTCGGTTCCGACCCATAGCGACCCTTAACAGGGTTTCCGAGGCTGTAAATCTTTACGGGAACAGAATGCCTCATCTTTCTTCCGCTGAACAGCTGGTAGTTTCGAACTGCTGACCTTGTGGTTCACAGCCTGATTCGTAAGCACTACGATACCAGAGCTCCAGCAAAGAGCAATTCATTTCAAAGTAATCCAAGGCATTTTGTACATATTTACGAGCAAAAGTAAGAAATACAAATTTCCCAGTAATAAATAAAAAGCCAAAGCCTTTAAAAAATAAATTGCAAGTTGTTAAGTATTGTTGGTTGTTGTTGCTAAGTGCCGTGGAGTCGGTTCCGACCCATGGCGACCCTGCATAGGGTTTCTAAGGAGCGGCTGAGGAGTTCAAACCACCAATCTTGAGGTTCTCACAGACTTTGCGGTCCAGGGCTAATCCTAAAACACAAAATTTAAGAACAGTATATGAAAATGGACAAAAGTGACGAAATTCAAAATCAGAGTTTTTTAAGCAAATTATTTATCGGGAGATTTTCCTTAAAATGGTGACAATATTCAAAATGCCTTTCCCCTCAGGGAATACAAAACACTTCTTGGGCCTTCACAGAGCATCTTGGAGAAACTTGAGAGAAGTGCTCCATCTAGTGGTAACTGAATAAAACACTGACCAGAACAAATGGCGCGGAAATAACGAAGCCTTTTTCCAGGGAGGAGATTGGACAGCGCCAGCTCTGGAAGAGTCATTCTGCATGTCTAGCATAACTCCCTTCATGGAGGGAGCGAGACGTTGAGCCCAGAAGTACGTAATTTACCCAGGTCACTAAGCAAGTGAAGGGTATATAAAAAAAAAAAAAAAAAAAATCACTGAATCCTATTCAGGTCTGCCAAGAGGAAAAAAAAAAAAAAAAAAAAAAAGGTAGGAAGAGTCATTCTGCATGTCTAGCATAACTCCCTTCATGGAGGGAGCGAGACGTTGAGCCCAGAAGTACGTAATTTACCCAGGTCACTAAGCAAGTGAAGGGTATATAAAAAAAAAAAAAAAAAAAAATCAATTATCCATTGCCATGGAATCGATTTGAAGTCAAAGCAGCCCTATTAGTTTACAAAGCAGACCTGCATTCCACAGGGTTCTCTTGGCTGCAGGCTTTGTGGAAGCAGCCCTTTCTTCTATGAGGTCACTGGGTGGATTTGAACAGCCAATCTTTTGGTTAGTGATTGACTACAAACTGTCTGCACCACCGAGGTTCTCATTCAGAGGTTTGCAAAGAAGTGAATTTATTTTATCTGTATAATTTGTAGTTCTGTTTTCAAAGTACCCTTAAAATCTGTTATCCAGCTGCTAGCTCTGGAAGTGCTTGTGAGTCAGGCTGCTAAACTCAAGGTCAGCAGTTCGAAGCTACCAGCTGTTCCATGGGAGAAAGATGAGGCTTTCTGCTTCTGTAAAGATGTACAGCCTCAGAAACCCTATACAGGGTCACTATAAGTCAGAACTGACTCCAAGGCACACAACCACCACTACCACTATACCTGATGAAATCAATCTTTCATAAACTTGGTTTACATCAGGAGCAGGAATCTGCCCACATCCAAGATTTCCTCACTCTGTGGCCCAGAAATCTGCTAACCTGGATGAATGCTACTCTTCTACCCCTACCATAAAGCAACCCTGACCACTGTAGACTTCACCCTGGCCCTAAGCAAGGAATATCAATCAGAAACACACTCGGATTAGGAACCTACCTCAGAATTGCCTCTAGGCTGCTGGAGTCAAGATCTCTGAAGACTTGTTTATGGTTGCTCTGGTAGCTCAGTGGTTACGAATTGGGCTGCTAATCTACAGGTCAGCAGTTCGAAACTACCAGTGGTTCCATGGGAGAAAGATGAGGTTTTTTGCTCCTGTAAAGATTTACAACCTCAGAAACCCTGTATAGGATCACTATGAGTCAACTCCACGGCACACCACCACCCACCAAATATATATGTGTGTGTGTTGGAATCCTAACCATTATGTTTGTGGATGTGATCTTGCTCAGAAATGGGATTTTCTTGGTTATGTTGCCGCTGTTGTTGTTGTTAGGTGCCGTTGAGTTGGTGAGGTTATTTCAGTGGAGGGTGTATCCTAAGCTTACTCACTTCTGAGTTATACAACAAGCACATTAGACATAGGCGTGGACACATAAGTGAGGATTGTGCCAGGAAACAAGGAACGGCCAAGAGAAGGAATCAACACAGGTGAGACCCTGGTTTGGACGTGTAGCCTCCAGAACCACGGGGAAAATCATCTCTGTTCATTCAAGTCAACCACTTGTGCTTTTTCTGTTACAACAGCACTAGGAGACTACGTCCATATGATTCTGCCTGGTTCTGCTTAGTTTCCACTGACCACAGTCCGAGAGGTCACACTGTATGGTGGGAGGGAAAGATAATGCTCATTGGATGCTGATGGGCCTGGCCTTAAATTCCATCTTAGGTAAGTTTGGGCAAGCTATTTACTGTCAGGGGGTCTTCATTTCCTCATCTATAAAATGGGGATAGCAATCTCCCTTAGAAGATTTTTGTGATGGTTGAATGTGTTAGTATAGAAAATATATTATGCTCAATGCAAAAACATACTCAGGGAAAGGTAATTCCTCCCCCATTCTTTCTTCAGGCTCCCTTCTGCTCCATACCATCAAAATGGTTTAAATCCTGTATTCTGATGATCAAAATGACCTTAGAATAAAGGGTGTGCAACTACACTAGTAAGGTATGTTCATCATGGAATGAATGGTCAGTCATTCAAAATCCAAAGGGCCACATTTTCCTAAGGACCAGGTTAAGAAGGGGTGGGCGTGGAATAGAAACAGGAAGCACAGAGAGGGAGTGGGTTGGCTGCTGTTCCATGGACGAATTGCCATCATTGAGATGAAACGAAATGTACAATTTGTTGAATGTAAAGCTGAGGCTCTTGTCTGCAAACCTTCACTCAATTCACAATAAAGTTATTTTATTTAAAAAAAAAAAATTAGCTTAGAATTTAGTCCATTTCCATTTCAGACAGGGAGCTCTCTGGGTGCAGCTGTGGAGAGTTGTGAGGGAAACTGGCTGCAGGTTAATGCACTGGGCTGCAAAGTCCGTTTAAATTGCAAGGTCAGTGCTTCAAGCTCACCAGCTGCCCCTCAGAAATCATACACGGAGTTGCTATGGGTCAAAACCGACTTAACAGCACTTCACAACAACAGATATTAGCTCATCTTCTTCCAGCGTTTCACTACTATATCTTTATGAAAAAAGGCATTATCCTTGAAAAAAATCTTGGCTCCATTCATGATTAATCTCATGTGGTGTGGCACTATGGAATAAAGCACTGGGTCGGTTTAAGCTACAAGATCAGCAGTTCAGACTCACCAGCCACTCCTTGGAAACCCTATAAAGGGTCTCCATGAGTTGGCACTGACTCGATGGTGCTTAACAACAACAACATTATCAAATAGGCAAATGGATATAATTCATCCAGTACTTAACTTCTACTAATGGCAACACTGTTAACAGAAATTGGTTTTACTTTCCCACCAGAAATATCAAAACAATGGTCAAATTTTATGAAACATTAGATTTCAAGGCAATGTATCTAGAGGAATGACAGACAGTGATACCTCAGAGAGGAGAAATTAATGCATAGCACGCTCTGAGTGTCCCATTCACTGCACTGAAAGAGTTTTCCAGGTCTCAGCACAGAGAGGGGGCATTCAGGCAAATCTTGGCAAACTCTTAGAACTGAGAAGGAGCTAAGTGTCTGAGAAAATCAAGGCAACAACATTCCTTAGCACACAATACCAGACAAGGGAAGCTGCCTACAAACAGCACTCCACACGGCTGCAGAACATCCCTCTCAAGTATTCAGCTGAGTCGTAATCAACATGTTCAGGTGAGGGTACTACCTGAGGCTGGGGAAAGAACACACCAACAGAGCTGGACCTATACTCCGCTCACGCAGGCCTTGGAATAATGCCTGCTTCCACCAGCCAACCCAGAGAATTCATAAACAGTAAGGTAGAGTATGCAGAAAGGTCTCCCATAAATAGCCCAGTAGGAGTTCTGCTGTTATGCTGTGGGTTAATGAGCTGGACTGCAAAGGTGTTTGAACTGCAAGATTGGTGCTTCAAGATCACCAACCACTCCTTGGAAACCCTACACAGGGCCACTATGGGTCGGTGTTGCCAAACCAAAATGAGGGTTTGCTGCCTGTCACTGTGGTCATATCACAGAGATGGGGAGAGATCCAATCCAAGCTTTATTAGCCAAAAGCCAGCAGTCTGGAGGATGGAGAGAATAGTCTCAAGACCGTCCTGTCCATTCTGAAGAGCAGGAACATTATATAGGGTAAGTTACATTTGGATGTACACGTAATCCATTTTAACACCAAGATAGCATTTTGGGGCAAAAGAAGCAATAAAACAATAAACTTCTTCAAGCAATCTACCTTTAGGGAAAAAGAAACAATCAGGCAATAATCCTTCTCAAGCATTCCACCTTTTAGGATCCAAACTGCTGTGTTCCTGAGATAACTATCTAGGTGGGCTTCAGCACATCCTGTTCTCCTTCTAGGACACTGAGGTCATCTCAGCTAATTTTTTAAACTAACTTCCCCAGTTAAGGGTCTTCATTTATCAAGACCTAATAACTAAACCCCACCACTCATCTGTCAGTTTGTCGTACTGTGGTGGCTTGTGAGTTGCTGTGATTCTGAAAGCTATGCCATGAGTATTTAAAATACCAGCAGGGTCACCCATGGTGGACAGGTTTCAGATGAGCTTCCAGACGAAGACACACTAGGAATAAGAGTGACAAACTACTTCTGAATATTTAGTCACTGAAAACCTTATGACTAGCAGAGAAACACTATCAGATATAGGGCCAGAAAATGAGTCCCTCAGGTTGGAAGGCACTCAAAATGCGACTGGGGAAAAGCTGCCTCCTCAAAGTAGAGTTGACCGTGATGATGTGAATGGAGTAAAGCCTGTGGGAGAAAAGCCCGCGGGATCTTCATTTGCTGATGGGGCACAACTCAAAATGAAGAGAAACAGCTGTAAACATCCACTGAAATTAGAAAAATGAAATGTACAAAGTATGAATCTGGGGAAACTGGAAGTTGTCAAAAATGAAATGGAATGCATAAACATCAATATCTTAGGCATTAGTGAACTGAAATAGACTGGTATTGGCCATTTTGAATCTGATGACCACATGGTTTGCTAGGCCGGAAATGGCAAATTGAAGAGGAATGATGTTGCATTCATTGTCAAAAAGAACATATCCAGATCAGTCATGAGGTACAATGCTATAAGTGATAGGATAATATCCATGTGCCTACAGGGAAGCCCAGTTAATACCACTATTATTCAAACTTACACACCAACCACTAAAGCCAGTGAGGATGAAATGAAACAATTCTACCAACTTCTTCAATCTGAAACTGATCAAGCATGCAATCAAGATGTATTGATCATTACTGGTGATTGGACTAATGTGCACCTGACCCAAGCCATGGTATTTTCAATAACCTCATATGGATGCAAAAACTGAACAGTGAATAAGGAAGACTGTAGAAGAAGTGACACATTTGAGTTATGGTGTTGGAGAATATTGAAAGTGTCATGGGCTGCCAAAAGAACCAATAGATACATTTTGGAAGAAGTGTAGCCAGAGTGCTCCTTGGAGGCAAAGATGGCCAAACTTCGTCTCTCATACTTCGGACATATTGTCAGGAGGGACCAGTTGCTGGAGAAGGATATCATGTTTGGTAAGGTGGAGGGTCAGAGAAAAAGAGGAAGACCCCCAACGAGATGGATTGGCCAAGTGGCAGCATCGATGTACTCAAGCGTGGCAACAGTAGTGAGGTTGGCCCAAAATTGGGCAGTGTTTTATTCTGCTATGCATAAGGTTGCTATGGGTCGGTACCAACTGGATAGCACCTAACAACAACAACAATGGCTAAACCGACTCCATTTTGTTTATGTCGTTTGATCCATGCTGTCATCAGAACCAATTCTGTTAAAAGGGGATGGGGGAAGATGCTGATAGGATTCCATGTTTCAATTGTGAGTAAGTGTTTGTAGGATCGATTGTGATGGTAAAACTGTAATTGTAGATGTGTAACTAAAAGGGGGAAGCAGTTAGTCTTTCATTTCAGAAACAGACAATTCCAAGACCATCAAGAAGGAAGACTGTGAGTGGAGCATAAGATTCCCTACCTAGAAAAGTGACGACAGCAAAGATGGAGGCAGAGGCAGTGGCGGGGAGAGACAGAGCATCTGTGGGCTCCAGGCCCATGGACTGAGTAAAGCTGTGTGCCTGCAGGCAGGAGGCTGGCTTGCAGAATGTGCCCTTTGGACATTTAAATGAATATATATTTTTCTTTTTGTATGTGCAAAAAAATTAC
>NW_006408835.1:2249123-2256720 GCF_000296735.1 Chrysochloris asiatica
GACTGGTCCCTCCTGACAATATGTCCAAAGTGTGAGAGATGAAGTTTGGCTATTTGGCCTCCAAGGAGCACTCTGACTGCCCTTCTTCCAGAACAATCTATTGGTTCTTTTGGTAGCCCATGGCACTTTCAGTATTCTCCTCCAACACGATAACTCAAAAGCATCAATTCTTCTATGGTCTTCCTTATTCACTGCCCAGCTTTCGCATGCATATGAGGTTATTGAAAATACCAGGGCGTGGATCAGACACACCTTAACAACATCACAAACGTCTTTCTGGTATTCTCTGCTTTGAGGATGCAGGTAGATCCATCTGATGTCAGCATTGAGATCCCTTGTTCTGAATCCAGCTTGAAGCTCTGACAGTTCCCTTTTAATATACTGTTGCAGCTGTATTAAAATTATCTTTAGCAAAATATTACATGCTTTGATTTTTTTAAATTTAACTAATTATATACTTTGTTTCATTTAGTGATTACAGTCCCCTCCCTGCAACATTTATCCTACTTCCTTTCTGAGACTCCCCATTTATCTTACGTTGCACAAATGAACAAAACAAATATATATATATATATATATAAAGGTGTGCGACAAGGTTGTGTTCTTTCACCGTACTTATTCAACCTGTATGCTGAGCAAATAATCCAAGAAGCTGGGATCTATGAAGAAAAATGTGGCATCAGGATTAGAGGAAGACTCATTAACAACCTGTGATATGCAGATGATACAACCTTGCTTGCTGAAAGTGAAGAAGACTTAAAATATTTACTGATGAAGATCAAAGAGCACAGCCTTCCATATGGATTACATCTCAATGTCAAGAAAACAAAAATCCTTACCACTGGACCAATAAACAACATTCTTATCAAAGGAGAAAAGATTGAAGTTGTCAAGGACTTCATTCTTCTTGGATCAACTATCAACACTCACGGAAGCAGCAGTCAAGAAATCAAACGACGTATTGCATTAGGCAAATCTGCTGCACAAGACCTTTTTAAAGTGTTGAAGAGCAAAGATGTCAGCTTGAAGACTAAGGTGTGTCTGATCCATGCCCTGGTATTTTCAATAACCTCATATGCATGCGAAAGCTGAGCAGTGAATAAGGAAGACTGTAGAAGAAGTGACACATTTGAGTTATGGTGTTGGAGAATATTGAAAGTGTCATGGGCTGCCAAAAGAACCAATAGATACATTTTGAAAGAAGTGCAGCCAGAGTGCTCCTTGGAGGCCAAGATGGCCAAACTTCATCTCTCACACTTCGGACATATTGTCAGGAGGAACCAGTCGCTGGAGAAGGATATCATGTTTGGTAAGGTGGAGGGTCAGAGAAAAAGAGGAAGACCCCCAGCGATTTGGGTTGGGAAAGTGGCAGCATCAATGGACTCAAGTGTAGCAACAATTATGAGGTTGGCCAAGGACCAGGCAGTCTTTCGTTCTGTTGTGCATAGGGTCGCTATGAGTCGGTACCAACTCAATGTACCTAACAACAACAACAACTGTTATATAAACAACCCTGCAGTAACAGGTAGATACATGAACAGAGACAGAGGCTGAACAGGTATGGGAGGAAGAATGAGAGCACGCCCACAAATATATAAATGATTGGCAGAGGACATTTGTGCAAGTGAATTTACCTTTGCTGCAAACACAGTTATCAATATGGTGGACACTGTCATTGTTAAGTGTCATTGAGTCAGTTCTGACTCATAGCAACCCTGTGTAGGGTTTCTGAGACTTTCAATCTTTTCTTCCACAGAGCAGCTGGTGGGCTTGAACTGCAGATCTTGTGGTTTAAAGTCCAATGTTCATCATATGGGGACACCATGCTCCTGTGGTGGAACATGTAGGTGGCAAATTATGAAACCTTCTTAGCACATTAAAGGGATCACATTAGAAGATTCTGGATAGAGTAGGAGAAAATGTGGAGCAAAACTCAAAACTACAAAAAAGACTGGGCTTACTAGTCAGAAGGAGTCCTGGTGTAGTGTTGTGGGTTAATGCACCAGACTGCAAAGCCGTCTGAGCTGCAAAGTTGGCAGTTCAAGCTCACCAGCTGCTCCTAGAAAATCCTATACAGGGTTCCTATGGGTCAGAACCGACTTGACAGCAGTTAACAACAACAACCTGTCAGAAATAGACTGAGGAACCCAAGACTATGGTCCTGAACTCACTCTTATGGCCCAATTTTCAGCCCAGCTTTAGTAAGTTTTCAATTTTACATAAAATGTGTGATGAGAAAATGTATATATATAATTGCATTAATTAAATGGAATTCTGGAGAAAAGATTACAGGGGAGAAACATCATAAATTATTGAGGTAGAATTTTATATCCAGCAAATATACCTTCTTACACAAAGATGAAATAAAGATCATATGTCATTGTTAAGTACCGTTGAGTTTCTGACCCATAGCAACCCTGGTTAGGGTTCCTGAGGTGCACTGGTGAGCTTGAACCACCCACCTTGCCGTTCAAATTGACTTCACAGTCCAACCCGTTAACCCACAAATCCACATATGAGACCTGACAGAATCCATCACCAGTTGACTAAACAAAATGTTAAAGGGCATATATTCCAGTCAGAAATAATATAACATTAGATGGCAATACGCATTAACACAAAGGAATAAAGACCTGTGGAAATGGTAGCTACATAACTAAATGCATATGTTTTTGTTGTTAAGGGCCATCAAGTCAGTTCCAACTCACAGCAACCCTACATAGGGTTTCCAAGAAGTGGCTGGTGAGTTTGAACCGCCAACCTTGTAGTTCAAACCAACCTTGCAGTTTAGTGCTTTATCCCACAGTGCCACACCAGGACTCCAAATACACATGATTTGTGTTTTTTTTTATATTAAAATCTCTTTAAATGATATTGGACTGTTTATACAAAACAAGAATAATGTAGGTAGGATTTATAACGTATATATAAAAGTAAAATGATGACAATAATTAAACAAAGGTTCTGAAATAACAAATGGAAATACATGGCTGAAGGTTCTAATTTTATATGTGAAGTATCATAATACCATAATTTTATTAGGTAGTTAGAACAGGGAAAAAGGGCTAACCCCAGATCAACCCCAAAGAATGCAAGAAGCGATCTGTCCTGTGAGGAGAGTCCTGGTGTGGCATTGTGGGTTAATGCACCAGACTGCAAAGCCATTTGAACTACAAGATCTGAGGTTCAAGCTCACCAGTCACTCCTTGGAAACTCTATACAGGGTCGCTATGAGTCAGAACCAACTCGATGGCACTTAACAACAACTAAAAGGAAAGAGCCATCGGAGGGCTGTTAGCAAAACCAGGCATGCACAGAGAAGAACAGGACTGATCTGAACATGGAACTAGTCATAATACCGCTAGAACTAAAGCCACATTACAGTTAATTCATGAATAACAATTATTACAGACTGATGCAATGGGGAAAATGTACCTCAAACCCAGGGAAATGTAGAAATTAAGAGACAATTATCAGGACACCTGGAGCCTACCCTGAAGGAAAACAGCATAAAAGTGAAACCAAGAACTCACTCGACTCTCCCCGTCACTCCAGAGATGGAAGGCCCTTCTCCTCTCTGTGAGAAGGGCTATGTTTTGTCTATGCACTCCTTATTACATTTTCTTGCTTGCTTAGAACTCTGGCTGGCTGGATCCTTTTGTGTGTGTAATGTGCCTGTTGTTGTTGTTGTTGTTAAGTTCTGTCGAGTTTATTCTGTCCCATAACAACCCTGTATAGGGTTTCCGAGGAGCAGTTGGTGAGCTTGAACCACCAACCTTGCGGTTCAAATGGATTTGCAGTCTAACACATTAACCCACGGCGCCATACCAGAACTCCTTGTTGTTGTTGTTAAGTGCTGTTGAATCGATTCCGACCCATAGCGACCCTGTGTAGGGTTTCCAAGGAGCAGGTGGTGAGCTTGAACCATCAACCTTGAAATTCAAACGACTTTGCAGTCTGATGCATTAGCCCACAGTACCACACCAGGACTTCTCCTTATGCCTTACCAATTCCTTGAAGGGACACTAAGACAGAACCAGAGTGAGTCATTCCATTCACCCATACTGTGACAATTTGTAAGTGGACTGGTAAATTAAACATAGAATAATCAACCGTTTGCAATTAAAAGGGCAGCATTTACCCAAGGACAAAATTCAGAAGGATTAAGAAGGGAGAAGGAACAAAGTCAGGACCACAAGGAGAAAGTGGGACAAGTGATGTTATATTGAGGGTATTGCAGTGAATGAGAGGAAACAAAATGTGTATGATTTGTTGAATGTAAAACTGATGATCTGCTCTGTAAACTTTCATTCAATTCACAGTAAAATATTGTGAGTTTGGTGTTTGTTTGTTTTTAACATATACAACAAACTCTAAAGCAACCTGAATGAAACAGTATACAACAAATTGTGAGGCAACCTGAGTGAGCTTGGCCAGGTTATATTCTCTTCCAGAGGCTCAACTGGAAAAGAATTTCCTCCCAAGCTCACTCATATCACTGGTATCAGATGGCAGGAATCCTGGTGTGGTGTTTTAAGATAAGCATTCCACCTCTAAGTCGGTTTGAGCTGCAAGGTCCCCAAAAGTTCTATACAGGGTTGCTATGAGTCAGTACTGATTCTATGGCACCTAAAAACAACAACAAGACTGAAAACGTCAGGGTTTTGCTAGCCATTGGCCAGAGGTTTCCCTCAGTCCCTAGAGACCATATGTATTTCCTTGCCCTGTGACCTTCTCCATATGACATCACAGCATGGCAACTGATCTCTTCAGTGTCAGTAGGGGAGTGACAAACACCAAAACCATAAGAGTGACAGTGTTTGACATATGTTTATTGGTTAGATGCAGTTTACAGAGAGGGGCATAACAGAAGATCTCCAGGGATCTTGGGAGTCACCTTATAGTCTGCTCTGCTGATCCCATCAGAAAAGGCTTTAAATACTGGAAGGCTGTCAAATCCAATGCCAGAGAAGTTTTCTAAGCTTCTAATCTGTGGGTTAATGTGCTGCACTGCAAAGTCAGTTTGAACCACAAGATCAGTGGTCCAAGCTCACCAGTCGCTATGGGTTGGAACTGACTCAATGGCAATTAACAACAACACTCTTTTTTGGTGTATTTGTGTATAAAGTTGAATCTTAATGCTTGCAACAAATACTGTCAGATGTTTTCCTGGAAGTGACAGACTCCCTCCACTCATGTATGAGAAAATATTTGCCAAAAGCCTATGTCTGGCTTGAGTCCTAAGGCCCAACATGGCAGTGTCTGAAGGCTGAGTGTTGGCTTCGGTGCTCAAGGAGCCTGGGCTCTGTTCCTCCAACTCGCAGAGATCAGACCTGCTCTTGTCTCAACATTTCTCCAGGATCGGTCTACTCCAAGAGTACAGCCCCTTCCCCAGTTCCTCATCCACTGTTCTGGTTCTGAGCCTGCATCTCTCCACCGGACTGGGAAGAGTGGTCAGTGTTTTGTTCCTGGGCCTTCTCTCACTGCTTACTTGAATCCCTGCTCTGTAATGGACTACTCTGGCTGCAGCTTTCACTCTCCAGGTCACTGGGGCCTGGGACAGGTTGTTACTGGCTCTGTCCATGAAAATGCACCACAGAAAGCTGCTACCTCCCAGCACTCTCGGCTTTCACCTTTGTTGGTCTGTGCTATTTCAATTCTCACCATGTAGGCATCTGCAAAGCTGTTGCCATGCTGTGGAATCTCTGACTTTTTTTTTGCTTAGTCTCTTGTACACATCTTTGCCTCTGCTCAGTTACGCCACTGAACTATCAATAAGGAGGAAATAACAGATATCCACTGGCGAGACAAGCCTCTTCTAATCACATGATTCTTTTCAGAATTTAATCTTGGAGGAAAAGTTTGAGAGGAATTAATATTCACAGAATAGTGAGATTGCCTTCCATATTCTGGTGAGATAATGGGATTGTCTCCTAGCTTTTCAGAAGACTCACAGTATGACAAAGCATTGTATATGAGATTTTACCTTTTATCAATCTCTTCATGGAAATTCAGTTTGTTACTGTCAGCATATTATGATCATACCTCTTCGATATTTGTTCTAGAAATGACGGACAATGGGAAAGTCTATTAACTCAAAAATGAAAATTTTGCAGAAAATTTTGACTGTTTGAAGTGTTAGAAACATCCCCCTCTGGGTTTTTTGATGCTCTTTTCTGTTGACAGTTACATGTCCGAGTGAAACTTTAAGATTAGAAAATGCTGTTCTGTGGGAGAAAGATGAGGCGTTCTGCTCCCGGAAAGATTTACAGCCTCAGAAACCCTGTACAGGGTCGCTATGAGTCGAAACCGACTCCACGGCACATAGCAACAACAACAACAACAACAATGTCTCACTGGCTAATCTCTAAATTCAAGGAGGAAAAGCTTGGAGAATTTTTGAATATAGAGAGTTTCATTCCTTTTGTTCTTGTTAAGTGCCATCGAGTTGATTCTGACCCATAGTGACCCTGTATAGGGTTTCTGAAGAGAAGCTAGTGAGTTTGAACCGCCAATCTTGCAGTTCAAACAGCTTTGTAGTATGGCACATTAACCCACAGCACCACACAGATACATTCCAAAATGAGACATAGCCTTCAAATGTCCTTAAATAATCTGCCTACAAATATAAAACTGAAAAGAAACAGACTGTTATTGTCTTACTTTGGGTATCTCTAATGTGAAAATGTATTCCATGAAAACAAAAATTTTAAAATAAAATGATGTATATATTTTTAAAAAAGGCCTACGTATGAGAAGCCATAGTTTGCCTACGATTCTTTCCAGTAGAAGTGATGCTCCTCCCCCCTCTAAGACTGAAACTTAAAGGAAATGCATGAGCAGGCATGTGACCACATTGGTCTACTGGTGAATGGAAGAAGGGGAAAGGCAGCAATGAAGAAATGGGCTGAGTTCAACCACATTCCATAGACTCCTGTTGACCTGGAGATGAGAGTGTAAAGGAAGGGCTGGTTGATCCAAAGTGTGGTGAGACCTGGGGACACGTGAGCCCATGGACAAGGACAGAGCCACAGAGGGCTAGAGCTGAGAGTGAAGCATCCAGCTGATATGAAGTGAGGGGAGATGCACAAGAACACCCAAACTTGCAGACAGTACCCATTTGACCTAGCCTGGATGGCTTCATAATCAGAACTCGACTAGAGGAAGATAAAAAATATATATATAATAATTTTTGATAAAGAAAACAAGGGTAAATTTCTACAATTTGATGAACTTGACCTATACTTATAGAGGTAGTAACTCTAACTACCAACAGAGAGGGAAACAGTCTTCACATCAAGTATCAATGTTATCCCCTCTGTACACAGGGTAAATAGTGATGGGCAACTTAGACATTGGTACCTACAATGAGGGGGTGATAAAGGCACAAAGTAAGTAACTAGCTTACAAGGTTTCAAGACGGAATTTAGTTTTAAGAGTGTGTGGAGGAAGACAGAGTCCTCACTGAATAGTTTTCATTTTGTCTAGATAGGTCTGGTTTAAAGAGATGGGGATACGAGTCTCATGATTCAATAGTGAGTAGTTGTTTTCATGACTAATTGTGACTGTCACAATTGTAAAGGTAGAAGTTTTATAA
>NW_006408835.1:2257030-2257983 GCF_000296735.1 Chrysochloris asiatica
ATGATTTGTTGAATGTAAAACTGATGATCTGCCCTGTAAACTTTCACTCAATCCACAATAAAAACTTTAAAAAAGTGAAAAAAATGACTATTTCAGCTCACAGCCCAAATAACTTCATAAGTGCTTTTCCTCAGGAAAACCACTGCATTTCATTCAGTAAGCAGCAAAATTGCTTTGTATGTAACTTCCGTTTTGCCTTACAAAACAGTAACTACATGCGCTCGGGGTCAAGATATAATTGTACTACTCCCGCACAGACATTATTACATTCTTAAGTAAAATTTGCTTTATTTTTCCTGTTGGTAATACTTGTCGTTGTTAGGTGCTGTCAAGTGAGTTCAGACTCTTACAGGGTTTACGAGGAGCCAATGATGAGTTTGAGCCTCCAATCTTGCAGTTAGCAGTCCAGTAGCTGATGTCCTAATGTAGCATTCTACTTATGGTGTATTTTTACATTTAAAATTGTAACTATATCTACAATATAATTCAAGTTACGTAAAAATACTCTGAGTGAGGACTTTTGGTTTGGCAGCAGCAGAGCAGAGTCAGGTAGGACAGGCTCCATGGGGGAGTGGCTGAAAACCCAGAGACATGGCTCTCATGAAATTGCACCAGAGCACTGGATCTAGCATAAGGGGCAGGGCATCAGTTTCCCACAACTTCCAGTGGAAAAATCATGTTATAAAGGAAAACATTGCAATTTAGGAATCAGTCAAGACACAGGACTCTCTCTGTGGCCATCCTGCCCAGGTGGAAGTCAGAGCGTGGGGCTACAGCCAGACCAGCACAGGGAACCGGTGCTAAAAGTGGGCAGTGACATTTGCAAAAGGAGGTGTGGGGAGATTCTACACATTTTTTTTCCTCCTCTTCCCTGCCGTGCCTTTTGTGCCCAACCCAGATGCCTTCAGGTGGGTGCATGCGCACCCCCAAAAAAGTCCAGCATTGAGACCACA
>NW_006408835.1:2265872-2266530 GCF_000296735.1 Chrysochloris asiatica
TTCCTCAGAAGGTTGGAAATAGAAATATCTTATGATCCAGCAATTCCCTCTACTTGGTATTTACCCACAATAAATACAAGCCATAACACGAGTAGATACATGCACACCAATGTTCATAGCAGCACTATTTACAATAGCAAAAAGACAGAAACAGCCTAAATGCTCATCAACTGAAAAATGGATAAACACAGTGGAATACTATGCTACCTTGAAGAATAACAAGGAAGCTGCAAGCCACTGCATAACATGAGGACATTATACTGAGTGAAATTAGTCACAAAAGGAGAAATACTGCATAAGACCATTATTGTAAAAGACTAAGAAAAAGAACACACTCAAAAGGGGGAAAAAAACCTACAAAGCTATATATATAATTGCTGATCACTGGGATGTATGGGATGAGAGGAGGGGAAGGAGGGAAGGGAAGATAGAGCACAGGGTAAGAAATAGATACAGGAGAGCCTGGGTTCTTGGGGGTGGGGGGGGCGGTGTCTGGCAATACACAAGAAGGGGGAGGGGAATAGAAGAATAAGGCAGGTGGGAGAACAGTTAGGCAGGTTCGCATGGGCTAAGTGGGACAGAGGTAAATGACAATGTATGCACAACTTTGGAATAACAGGACTTCAGGATACAGGGATTGAGGCATGGTTTGAAAGGG
>NW_006408835.1:2268672-2276120 GCF_000296735.1 Chrysochloris asiatica
TTGTGGTTCAAAGCCCAATGCTAATGCTACAGCACCACACCAGGAGTCCAAATACAGTTGTTGGTGGTTATGTGCCATGGAGCCGGTTCCAACTCATAATGACCCTGTACAGGGTTTCCTAGGCTGTAAATCTTTATGGGAGCAGAAAAGCTCATCTTTCTCCCTTGGAACAGCTGGTAGTTTTGAACTGCTGACTTTGTGGTTCGCAGCCCAATTCATAACCACTACACTACCAGTAGACACACTAAAAACAATCCAGTCCTCTCAATGTGCTCAAGCTAGACTCTAATCTAGATGTCAGGATTGTCCATTGGAAGCTTACGCAGGACAGTGTCAAGAGATCTTTAACTATATTGCTAGTGTCAAGATGAGATTTTTATATTGGTAAATTTTCTGAGTTTTACTTGTTTCCTTTCTGGTGGTTGTGTGTCGTCAAGTCCATTTTGACTCAAAGCAACCTGGGTATAGGATTTCGGAGCAGAAAGGTCATCTTTCTCCCTCAGAGCAGCTAGTAGATTCGAACTGCTGACCTTGCAGTTAGCAGCCCAATGCATATTACACTACACTACCAGGGCTCCTTTGCTCCCTTTATAAAAGGAACTAAACTGCTTTATTTCTCCAAATACTAAGCAGGAAGCTTAAAAAAAAAAAAATACTTGAAGAAAAATTTACTTGTTCCATACAGATGGGAAAAAGAAGGGTTGAAAGAAGAATACATTTTAACATATGTTGTATACAAGGGTAAGTCAAAAAAGTATTACTACTAGGATTTCTTCCAAACAAACGTATTTAGACATGTCTCTGCAATCAGGATACCTGCAAACAAATTCTCTCAGCTCTACACTTTTTAGTCTCATTGGAGTGACTGTGAAACAAAACCAAAAAAAGGTCCAATCAAAACAAGGTGTCCAAGGGAATCTGCTGCCCAGTTAAATTCAGACAGAAATTGTGGTGTCTGCTTTGGGGGATTCCAAAGGCATAATCCTGAGTTATGGTGTTGGAGGAAAATATAGAAAGTGCTATGGGCTGCCAAAGACCAATAGATCCATTTTGGAAGAAGTACAGCCAGAGTGCTCCTTGAAGGACAAGATGGCCAAACTTCGTCTCTCATATTTTGGACATATTGTCAGGATGTACCAGTCACTGGAGAAGAATATCATGTTTGGTAAGATGGAGGGTCAGAGAAAAAGAGGAAGACCCCCAACAAGATGGATTGGCCAGGCGTGGCAGCATCGATGGACTCAAGTGTGGCAACAGTAGTGAGGTTGGCCCAGGATCGAGCAGTGTTTTGTTCTGCTGTGCATGAGGTCTCTGTGAGTTGGTACCGACTCAATGGCACCTAACAACAACAACAACAATCCTGATAAATTTGTTTAATGGAAAAAGGATGGAGGCTTACTAGGTAGAAGTTGTAAGGAAATTGAAAACTGTATTAATGAGAAAAAGACCAGGCAAGTTTTGTTGACGAATTTTTTCCTAACATGACAATGCACCTGCTCACTCTTCCAGGGAAGGCTGTAAGAATTTCATTAGGAAACCTTTCTCCATCAATCCTACAACCTTGATCTTGTCCCTTCAGATTTCTTTTTGATCCCCAAACTCAAAGAGCATTTCAAAGGAATATGATTTGAATCCTTTAGGATACCAAAACTGCCATTTTTTCTTATTATGAATTCAGTAAAGGTTTACAGAGCTTACTGATTGCAACACTCACTGTAATATTAATCATCCTATTTCTTTCCTTTGTTTACTGTTTCCATTCCTGTTCCTTTGTTAATCCTTCTAAACTTTATTTTTGACAAATGCTGCCCTTTTGGTCTCAAATGGTTGATTATTCTATGGCATGCATACTTACTTCCCTACTGGTATTGTTCCCCTTACAGATCTTTCTATTGTTTGGATAAAAAGGCAGCATGGGGTGGGGGTGGGGGGCAGAATTCAGATCAAGTTCTGCAGAGTGACTTAGTGGTTTTCATGTGGGAAAAGTTTAGAGAGATGGAAACACAACTCACAGATCTTGATGGAGAAATAATAGCAAAAATAAACAAAAAAAATTTGATATTTTTGTCTAATAAAGGTTTTGAAGGCTGTATAGCAAAACTTTTTTACTTGCCTTCATGTGTACCTGGTATTTTCAAATATATATTTCTCATTTGCTCCTTAAAATAATATTTTTAAATAGGTCACATTATACTTGTGAAAACAAAACACAAGTAACATTCAGATGAGATAAGAGACCCAAAGATTTGCAAGTCTAGTACCTTTAGAGACAGTGTTTCGTTTGTTTATTTGCTTGTTTAACCTCAAGCAAGTATATGTTTTGATAGTGACCTTAGAAAATGTGTTTGCTTTCTCATGAAAAATTCAACTTTTTTGTTTGATTTATTTTCTTCTGTTTAAAGATTGACAGCTAATCTTGGTGGCAGTGGTGGTTGTGTGCCACCGACTCATAGCGAACCTATAAATCTTTACAGGAGCAGAAAGCTTCATCTTTCTCCCATGGAGCAACCAGTAGATTCCAACTACTGACCTTGCAGCTAGCAGCCCAGCTCATCATCTACTACACTACCAGGATTCCTTGATAACTAAATCTTAGAGGAAATTACTGACTTGTCTTAAGCTAAATATTCTTATTTATCAAGTTACCAGGGAATCTGTTTCCTTTTTTAAAAAATGTTCTATTTTCTCTAGTATATGTAAAGTACCTACTATCTGTTACATAAATTATCACATTTAATCCAATAGAGGAAATCCTATATTGTTCTCCCCTTCTTAAAGTAGATTGATGACTTGATTTCTAAGCTAGAGTAGACTGTTAAGAGTTTCATAAATAATAAAAGTCTACTTTAACTTTTTGTTCCTCGTTCCAATCTTTCTATTGCCTAGGTTACAAGATATATAACCCTTACATAACAGAGCTCAGTAAACCAAAAATTACTGTGTTGGAAGATATCACCACTTTTTGAGGATATTTGGGCTGGGCTCATCACCAATTATCCTTTTGTCTCGTAGAAAAGCCAGCTCTGGCTAACAGATTCTTTTGCTCAATGAAATTACTGAGTTTAATATGTCAGAAGAGAATTTATGAGCTCCAGATCCGTGGTGAGCAATTCCTTTGCCTATATATATGATAGAAAGCACAGCAGAATTGAACGAGAAAGTCAACAAGAGCCTTTGAAATTGCCTTAATTATATACTAGAATAAAGTTTTTCCAAAGTATTGAAATGGTTTAGGACAAAAAAATTTTTTTCATTTCTATGTGTACAGTTGTAGAGTGAATATGTGTGCACTCTAATTTAGAATCATTGAAAGGAATAAATAATGACCTGCTGATATATTTATTTTACATCTACTAAGCTTATCCATTAAAATAGATTTATCTGCACCATTTCCCTTAAATTGCAATCGTGCCCTAGTTTTACAGCAATTTTCTATGTTTTGTGAAATTATGTCACTAGAAGCTTATCATACATTTGAGGTTTGCATTGCCGCACTAGGTTAGAAGTATTCTTACGGCCTTATCATTTCTCCTCGATGGAAGAACTCAACATTGTCTGCATCCCAAACTCAGATCACTTTATCCATGTCTGTAGTGACAGATGTAATGGTCTGCATATATGTTGCTTGCTCAATGATTCTTTTATAAAATGGGTATTTTAACATTTGGTCTCTTAAAATGCAGATTACGTCTATATATGCCACACAGCTACATTTTTAAAGCAATTGTGATAGTTTTGCCCAATTTGGAGTTGAATGGATGTCTATTTGCTATGGATTCAGATTCTGAGAGCTTTTATTTTAAACACAGTCCTACACATGTGCACACCATACAGCTATGTAACTTATTTTTTATGATTCACTTTCCATTTGGTCATCGTCTTTTCAGGCATATTTTCCAAATGTTTTCTAAGAGGAATTTATAATGAGACTTTCAGTTCTTAGCTCTCCTCTGGTTATTACTTGCTTGAAAAAAAAAAAACAAAACAATTGGCTCCAATTGAATTAATATTGTTTTAATTGTTCTAGGAAGTGATGTTCAATATTTGAAAATACTATTTCATTGGCTTTTTAAAAATTAAACTTACAAATGAAAAGAAAATTGTTGTTGTTGTTGTTAAGTGCTTTCAACTTGGTTCCAACCTACAGCGACTCTATATAGTGTTTCCAAAGAGCAGTTGGTGAGCTTGAACCCCAGAACTGACAGTTCAAACCAACCTTGCAGTCCAGCATATTAGCCCTCAGTGCCACACCAGGACTCCATAAAAAATCGTTATTGTTACAAAAATCAGAACAATTCTATTGTGTGTCTAAAGTCAAACATTGTTGTTAAGTACCATCGAATCAGTTCCAACTCGGTTGAGGAGTGGCTGGTGAGTTTGAACCGCCAGCCTTGCAGTTCAAACCCACCTTGCAGTCCCATGCATTATCCTTACAGTGCCACGCCAGGATTCCAAGCCAAACATAGAAGTCCCTTTCTTTTTCTCCCCCATAAAGACTTATTTTTATCATTCAGCGATAGATCTATCTCGGTCAGCACATATATATCTACTCCATTAACAACAAACCAAAAAAAAAACTGCACAAAACCCTATAGAACAGATCTATTTCCATTGGTGGAATATTCTATTCATGTATCAAGATGCTTCAATGAACCTATTTATGTAACATAAATTACTAGAGTGGAATTATGTTTTTTTTGGTTGTGTGTGCCATTGCTATAACAGAGTAAAATTCTCCCATTGAGTTTTCTTGACTGTAATCTTTACAGAATGGCGTTCTGATGTGGTGCTGTAAAATAAGTACTGGACTGTTAACTGAGCCGCACCTCAGAAACCTCATATAGGGTCACTATAAACCGGAACTAACTTAATGGCACTTAACAACAATCTTTACAGAAGCAGATAGTCCTACAAATTCACTGAGTGCGTTTGAACCATGCAACCTTTCTGGCAGCATCCAAGTGCTTAAACTTTGCACCACCAGGGCACCTTGTATTTCTTGGAAGATATTGTCAAATTGTCTTCCAAGAATGAAGTGTTTTCCTCTTCCCCAACAAAATAGGACACTATTGCCCTGTTCTCTAACCCTTTACCAAAGCTGAATATTATCAGTAGTGCCATTTTTTTTTTTTTTGCTAGCATTTCAATAACTTTTCATTTTCAACTTCACATTTTGATGATTCATAACTCAATAGGTAAAAGTTCATGATGCCTTGTCAATATGAAGTATTTCTCTTTACCCAATTTATTGCTTTATTCCATGATTACTCCCTTAGATTTTTCCTGTTCTTATGTCTGTCTACTCCTTTATTTTCATCATTTGTTTCACTTCATGAAGAATTGTAATCGTGCTGTGTCTTTTTGTCTAATTTAAGAGGCTATTTTTAATATTCAAGACACCCTTTACACTCATTTTTGTTGTTGCTAAGTGTCATTGAGTTGTTTCCGACTCATAGCTACCCAATGAACAACAGAACGATCCTGGGCCATCCTTACAATTGTTGTTTGAGCCAATTGTTGCTGCTACTGTGTCAATTCATCTCATTGGGAGTCTTCCTCTTTTTCATTGACTCTCCACTTTACCAAGCAGGATGCCCTTCTCCAGAGATGTCTTCTCCTGACAACATGTCCAAAGAACGAGACATGAAGTCTTGCCATCTGGCTTCTAAGGAGCATTCTGACAGTACTTCTTCCAAAACAATACTCTTCTCCAACATCATAATTCAAATGTACCAGTTCTTCTATGGTTTTCCTTATTTATTTACCAACTTTCACATGTACATGAGGAGAACGAAACGATCACTGTATGGATCAGGCACACTTTAATCCTAAAAGTGACATCTTTGCTCATTAACACTTGAAAAAAATCTTTTAGAACACTTTTGCTAATGCAATCTATTGTTTGATCTCTTGTCTGCTTCTCCCATGAGCACTGATTGTGGATCTAATCAAAATAAGGTGTTTGGCAACTTAAATCTTTTCTCTCATTATCATGATGTTGTTTATTGGTCCATTTGTGAGGATTTTTATTTCCTTTACATTGAGGTGCAATCCATAATGAAGGCTGTAGTCTTTGATCTTCATTAGTATTGTAAAATCTCTTCGCCTTCAGCAAGCAAGGTTGTTAATGAGTCTTCTCCCAATCCTGGTGTTATGTTCTTCTTCATAGAATCCAGCTCCTCAGATTGTTTGCTCAGCATACAGATTGAATAAGTACGGTGAAAGGATACAAACCTGCTGCACACCTTTCCTGATTTTAAACCATTCAGCAACCCCTTGTCCTGTTCTAATAACTGCCTCTTGGTCTGTGCATAGATTCCTTACAAGCACAATGAAGGAATCTAGAATACCCATTCTTCAATATGCCATGCACAGTTTGTTATGATCCACACAGCCGAATGCCTTTGCATAGTCAATAAAACACAAGTAAACATCTTTCTGGTGTTATTTGCTTTTAGCCACGATCCATTTGATGTCAGCAATGATATCCCTCACCCCATGTCCTCTTCTCAATCTGGCTTGAATTTCTAGCAGCTTCCTGTGGATGTACTGTTATAACCATTTTTTAATTATTATCTTCTGCAGAATTTTACTTGCATATGATACTAATGATATTGTTTGATGATTTTCACACCTCTCTTTGGAATGGGCTCAAAAGTGGATCTCTTCCAATCAGTTGGCCAGGTATCTGTCTTCCAAATTTCTTGATGTAGATGAGGGAACACTTTTAGTGCTGCATCAATTTGTTGAAACATTTCAATTTTTTTGTGGGTTTTTTTTTTTTTTATACTTGTGATTTGAGTGAAGGTTTATAGAACAGATCATCAGCCCCACATTCAACAAAATAAACACTTTTTTGTCATTACAGTGATTACAATCCACTTCATGTACTATCAGTTACAGTATTTACCTCTTTTCATTTTATTATCCCACCCACCCACCCATAAAAATAGAAACATTTCAATTTGTATTCATTAATTCCTGGCGCCTTGTTTTTTGCCAATGCCTTCAGGGCACCTTGAATTTACTTCTTCATTCATTACCATAGGTTCTTAATCATATACTGTCTCTTAAAATGATTGAACATCAACCAATTCTTTTTAGTACAGTGACCCAGTTTATTCCTTCCATCTTCTTTTGATGCTTTCTGCATCATTCAATATTTTGCCCATAGAATCCTTCAATATTGCAAGTTAAGGCTTGAACTTTTTTTCCCTTTGGTTCTTTCACTCTAGGTCTTTTCACATTTCCCAGTAATACTTTATTTTGTCTTATCAAGTTCACCCTTGAAATTTTCTGTTCAGATTTTTTACTTTATCATTTCTTCCATTTGCTTCTCTATGCTCAAGAGCAAGTTTCAGAGTCTCTCTGACATCCATTTTGGGCTTTCGTTTTTCCCTGTCTTTTCAATGACCTTTTGCTTTCCTCATGTATGATTTTCTTGATGT
>NW_006408835.1:2277285-2277824 GCF_000296735.1 Chrysochloris asiatica
CTAAAAGAATACCCCAAAATATTCCACCATTGAGACAAGCCAATAACAGCTGCTAAGCATTACATGCAAAGAAGGAAGCCTATCTCCTGATCATACCCACCAGGAAACACCCAATAAGCTTAATAAATTAACAACAAACATCCATATAAGCATTAAAAAACCCACAAAACTTCTGGAAATGAAAAACAAAACACAAAAAACACTCTCAAAACATGTCCCAAAACTGAAAAAAGTAACTGAGGAAAAAGAGCTGGAGACAGATAAAGGCTCCCCAGAAGAGGAAGAGCAGGTTTAGGATTTGCCTGAGAAGGAATTCAGAAGAATGATACGGAAACAAATTCAAGTGCTCTGAAAAGGGGTGGAGGAAAACAAGGAAGAAGTCAGGAAAAGTACTACAAGAATAATCAAACAAGATTGATACAACATTGGAAACAATTCAAAACATGTAAAAACAGGTCCAGATGGTTAAAAATAAAATATCAGAAATGGACAATACATTGAAAGGGAAAAGGAACAGAATAGATGGAAGCCAGAACTAG
>NW_006408835.1:2280883-2299832 GCF_000296735.1 Chrysochloris asiatica
AAGAAATCAAATGATGTATTGCATTAGGCAAATCTGCTGTACAAGACCTTTTTTTTAAAGTGTTGAAGAGCAAAGATAGCAGTTTGAGGACTAAGGTGCATCTGACCCAAGCCATGGTATTTTCAATAACCTCATATGCATGCGAAAGCTGGACAATGAGTAAGAAGATCACAGAAGAATTGATGCTCTTGCGTTATGGTGTTGGAGGAGAATATTGAAAGTGCCATGGGCTGCCAAAAGAACCAACAGATCTGTGTGGGAAGAAGCTCAGCCAGAGTGCTCCTTGGAGGCCAAGATGGCCAAACTTCATCTCTCATACTTCAGACATATTGTCAGGAGGGACCAGTCACTGGGGAAAGATATCATGTTTGGTAAGGTCAGAGAAAAAGAGGAAGACCCTCAGCGAGCTGGATTAGCAAAGTAGCAGCATCAATGGGCTCAAGTGTGGCAACAATTGTAAGGTTAGCCCAGGACCAGGCAGTGTTTCGTTCTGTTGTGCATAGGGTCGCTATGAGTTGGTACCAACTCAATGGTGCCTAACAACAACAACAATTTTGGCTCTCATAGACTTGTTTTAATTTTCTTCAGCTTCAGCTTTTCCATGGATATGAGCAATTGGTGGTCTGCTCCACAGTTGGTCCATAGCCTTGATTTGGCTGATGATTTGAGCTTCTCCATTGTCTCTTTTCACAAATGTAGTCAATTTTATTTTGGTGTATTTCATCTAGTGAGGACCATAACGTGTGTCACCAACATTTATGTTGTTGAAAAAAAAAGCATTTGCAGTAAAGAAGTCCTTGGTTTTTCAAAATTCTATCATGTGATCTCCAGCCTCATGTCTAGCAC
Organism: Chrysochloris asiatica; assembly: GCF_000296735.1. Taxonomy (NCBI): domain Eukaryota; kingdom Metazoa; phylum Chordata; class Mammalia; order Afrosoricida; family Chrysochloridae; genus Chrysochloris; species Chrysochloris asiatica. Next base: position 2,281,730 of record NW_006408835.1, read on the forward strand.
CAAGGCCACATTTTCCAAGTACGAGTCACGAATCCTCCTTGTTTGTTTCCCACCTTTACATTCTAATCATCAGGAATTATCAGTGCATCTTGACTGCATGTTTGCTCTATTTCAGACTGAAAAGGTTGGTTGTTATTGTGGTTAGTGCTGTGGAGTCGGTCCCAACTCACAGTGACCCTGTATAGGGTTTCCAAGTCTTTTAAATCTTTGTGGGAGGAGAAAGCTTCATTTTCATCCCACAGAGTGGCTGGTGGTCTTGAACTGTGAGCCATGTGGCTCACAGTCCAGTGTTTATAGTATGGAACCACTGAGCTCTCCTAAAGAAGCTGATTGCTGGGTATTGCTAAGTGCCATCAAGTCGGTTCAGATCCATAGCAATCCTGTATAGGGTTCCCAAGGAGCAGCTGGTGAGCTTGAACATCTGACCTTGCAGTTCAAACAGACATTGCAGTCCAGCGCATTAACCCACAGTGCCACACCAGGATGCCAAAGAAGTTGATAGAATTCTTTAATTTCCTCATCTGTGGCTTTAGTGGTTGGTGCATAAATTTGAATAATAGTTGCACTAATTGGCCTTCCTTGTACATATATGGATATTATCCTATAACAGACAGTTTTGTACTACAAGATAATCTTGAAATATTCTTTTAGACAATGAAAATGACGCCATTCCTCTTCAATTTGTCATTCCCAGCATAGTAAATCATAGGACTGTCTGTTTCAACATGGCGAATGTCAGTTCATTTCACTGCACTGAGGCCTAGGATATCAATATTTATGCGTTACATTTTATTTTTGACAACTTCCAATTTTCCTAAATTCATACTTCATACATTCCATGTTCCAATTATTAGCAGATGTTTGCAGCTGCTGCTTTCATTTTGAGTTGTAGTTGTGCACATCAGCAAATGAGGATCTCAAAACCTTGCTCCATTCACAGCATTAGGGTCAACTCTACTGTGAGGAGGAAGTTCTTCCCCAGTCATATTTTGAGTGCCTTCCAACCCAAAAGGCTCATCTTTTGGTACTACATCTGACAATATTATGCTAATCCTACAGTGCCACACCAGGAATCCTAACATTATAAACATATTTAATTATATATTTTATTAATATACATATATATTTAACTAAGGAGCTCTGGTAACGTAGTGGTTACGAATCGGGCTGCGAACCTCAGGGTCAGCAGTTTGAAACTACCAGCTCTTCTGCGGGAGAAAGATGAGACTTTCTGCTCCCATAAAGATTTACAGCTTCGGGAACCCTGTACAGGGTTGCTATGAGTTGGAACAAATTCCACAGCACGTAACAACAACAACAACATATTTAACTAATATACACATATACATAATGCAGTGTTTTGACCTGAATGGTGGTGGTTGTACACTGTGACGTTGGTTCCAACACACAGCGACTCTGCACAGCGTTTCCAAGACTGTAAATCTTGGTAGGAGCAGAAAGCCCCAACTTTCTCCCTTGGAGGGGCTGGTAGTTTCAAATTGCTGACTTTGAGGTTAGCAGCCCGACTTGTAACCACTATACTACCAGAGCTACTTTGCCTTTAATATACACAGGATACTTGTTGCTAAACCAAACTTGCGGTCCATTGTTTATCCTACAGTGCCATATTTAGATATCAATACTGATTCAAGAATAATTTACTTATTTTAAAGAAATGAGTTCATGTGAAACAGTTGATTATCTCTCATTAATATCCATGTTGTTATCTCCCTCAAGTATTGAACAAATCTTAAGGACTTGGTACAGTAAATAAAAATGCAGTGCTAAAGGCATACTATTTAGTGAGTTCTTAACTACAATATCAACAATTTTAGGGATGGTTTTCATTGACAAATTATTTCAATTATTATATTATTTCGAATATATATGTTGTTGCTATTAAGTGCCGTCCAGTCGGTTCTGACTCACAGAGACCCCGTATAGGGTTTCCAAGGAACAGCTGGTGAGTTTGAACCGCCCACCTTGCGGTTCAAACCGACTTTACATTTACCTGCAACACCACAACAGAACTGTCTAGCTTTATTTTTATTCAATATATAATAACCATTTCAAAATTAACTGTTGCTTGCTTAACTTTTTCTCTAACAATATTTCATACAGCATAATCCACATCATATGATTTTCAGTGACAGAATGAGTCTGGGCTATTCTGGACAAAATACCTCACAATAAGGCATTTTTAAAGTGTACAAATTAGTTGCAACAGTAGGGAAACAAGATGGAAGGCTGTTAAGAGAACAGGAGCCTGTGAATTTCTGAAAGTCACTATTTCTAGAGGGTGGAATTAATTTTCAAGGCCTAGAAATAAGATTAGCTTTTAGTTCCACCCCTAAATAGCTTAGAGAATGTAAAATACCTCGTTTTTATTTGCTGCATCTTGCAACAGAAGTCAATGGGAACTGAGCAAAGTGAGTCAAGAAAGCACAGAGAGATGCTTAGCCTTAAGAACAAACTTCAGATTTATTGTCATTTCAGTGGCAAGATATAGGGTTTTCACACGAGGAAGCAATATGAATTTGTATTTTAAAATCTGGTGAGTGGGAAGTTTCTTTAGCAATGGTGTTTCTATTATACCCCACAGAAGAGTTGTGGACAGCAGGGTTGTTTTATCCATTGGGTAAAACAAATGATAATGTGATAGTGACTGGGGTGTTGTTCATTTCACTTAGGTTTTACTTTTTTATCGTGGCTTGTAGAAATTTTCAGTATGTAGGTGTCATCACACTTATATTGAACAACATTGTTCTAGATAGCGCAAAGGTGATGAAATGTCATTGTGGATTACGTCACAAAACCAACATGGCAAGGGACTCAGGACAGGAAACCTCCCACCAACAAACAGAAATGGTGGTCCTCAGTCCAGTCGCTGGCAAGCAATTGAATACGCCGGCAAGCAATTGTCAAATGCCTACAAGAGCTTGGAAGCATTATCATTCCCACTGATCCTCAAATGAGATCATAACTCGGACCAACACTTCCACTGCAGTTTTGTGAGTCTGGAAACAGAGGAAACAGCTACGCCTAAGACATAGAAACTATGAGGCCATAGACCTGTGTTGTTTTAAGTCATTCTTGTTAAGTACCGTAGAGTCAGTTCCGACTCATAGTGACTCTGCACAGGGTTTCCAAGGCTGCAAATCTTTACGGGAGCAGAAAGCCTCATCTTTCTCCCGCAGAACAGCTGATAGTTTCAAGATTAGCAGCACAATTCATAGCCACTATGCTACTTTTAAATGTCATAATGTTAGCATATGTATTTGTTTCCTCACTCCTCTCATATAGGAAGTGTTGCAGAATTCTTAAAATGTTTGTTTACCTAAGGTTCCTGCCCTCTAGTTAGGTTCTGGTGGGAAGAGACTTTGTAACTGTAATTAAAGTTGAGAGAATAAGGTGATTACTGTAGGTTATAAGACTCAGAAGAGAGCTATACAGCAGATGTGGAAATCAGAAATCCCAAGCATGAGGATTTGGTAAGATCACTGCTGGCTTTATAATGTAGGGGCCAATGTACAAAATCGGGCAAGTGGCATCTAAGAGCTAATGATGGTGACCCCCTAGCTGACAGCAATAGGGATCTAATACACCGGCTGCCATATTTTCTGGGATCAGAATTCTTTATAGCTCTGTTCAGTCTCCTGAATTAATGGTTTCCTTAGAAGTAAATTGTTGTACTGCTGCTTCTCTGGGAGGTCTCAGTTGTCTAGTTGTCTAGTTCTCAGATGTCTAGTGCATCTTGTGTGGTTCTGAAGTGAACATGAAAATGAAGTCCTTTGCCTTAAGGAACTTTCTAATAGGTCTGATGGGTGTTTTAAGGGCTAGACAAAAGACAGTAAGCATAAATTACTTTGTCAGTGATAGGTACCATGAAAAAAATAGTAGAGAGTAATGTGATCGTAGCTGGCATATGTGTGCTGGGAGTTGATGAAGAGTATAGTACCTGCATTGTCAAGAAAGGCCTTTCTGAAGAAATTATATTTGACTATGATTTGAATGGAGTCCTGGTGTGGCACTGTGGGTTGATGCACTGGACTGCAAGGTCGGTTTGAACTGCAAGATTAGCAGTTCAAGCTCACCAGCTACTTCTTGGAACCCCTATACAGGATTGCTATGAGTCGGAACCGACTTAACTGCAACAACAAATGAGTTGAATAATTAAGCAGTAACCATACAAACACAAGGGGGAAAAGCTTTGCAGGCTCAAGAAATAATATAAGGTTCACACACCCTTTATTGCTGATACGTTTTCTACTGCTGCTTCAACAAATGACCAGAAACAAGGTCAGTAGTCGGGTAGACATTGCTGGTTTCTCTGCTCTGGGTCCCACAAGACTAAATGTCAGCCAGCTTTGGCTCCTATCTGGTACCTCTGGGCAAGAATCTGCTTTCAGATCTGTTCTGCTGGCAGAATTGTCCCGATGGTTGCAGAACTGAGGTTCCCATTTTCTTGCTGTCAGCTTCTAGACACTACCTTCGCAACTTAGTACATCAGCCCCTACATTATAAAGCCAACAGCGGTGTATCAAATCATTCTCATGCTTGGGGTCTCTGAATTCCACACCTGCTGTTTCTCTCTTATGCTTCTTATAACCTATGGTTGTTAAGTGGCTCATAGCGACCCTGTATGGGGTTTCTGAGGAACAGCTGGTAGGTTTGAACTTTCAACCTTGTCCGCATTGCAATGCTGATCCACAGCACCACACCAGGAGTCCTATAGTCTCATTTTCTTAAGGTTCATAACTTTAATTACATTTACAAAGTCTCTTCCCACTGGTACCTACATTAGTACTTCAATAACATGGGGCCAGGAAGCTTAGGTGAACAACTTGAAAATTGTATCTACACTTCCTATATGGAAGGCGAGGGGAAACAAACACATTTGCTGCATCTTGCAACAGAAGAAAGCCAATGGGAAAGGAGCAAAGTAAGGAAAGCAAAGGAAGATGTTTGACTCTCAGAAGAAATTTTGAATTTGTCATTCCAGTGACAAATTCTAGAGGAGTTTTACATGGGGAAGCAATATGAATTGTACTTCAAATTTTGTTGAGTGGGGAGTCTCTTTAGCAACAATCTTTTATACCCCACAACAGGGCTTTGGGCAGCAGGGTTGTTTTATCCATCGGGTGCTGGCATGCCTTTTTGCGTGCCTGTAAGTATGCATGGTGTCTTAGTTGAAAGCAGGCAGAAGGGATTTCCCGTCAGGGTCTATAGGAAGGGAAGCCAATCCCCCCCAAAAGAAGTGTGGGGTAAGTACATCAGAAGCTTTCACTGCTGCACCGAGTGCTTGTGATTTTGTCTAGTGTCACAACCTGAAGGTACCTGGCACATACCCCACTTCTCAGCTCCGATTCTGAGCTTCTTAAATCAGGAGTGTTTAACAGTAACCTTGGGTTTTGTAGGTCCTTGAGTCTGAGAAGTGAGGTGGGTGGTATGGCAGTGTAGGATCAGCACTGGACTGTGAACCACAAGGTTGGGATTTCAAATCCACCAGCTGCTCCTCAGAAACACCATACAGAGACACTATGAGTCAGAACTCTAGGAGTTCTGGTGTGGCACTGTAGGCTAAACGCTGGAATGTGAACCACAAGGTTGGCAGTTCAAATCCACCAACCACTCCTTGGACATCATATGGGTGGGGGTGTCGCTGTAGGTAGGAACCGGCTGACTCAATGGCACTTAACAAGACAAGTTCCTTTATGTGAACACAGAGGTTAGTGATCGCTGCAAGGCTAACGTCCGCAGTCCTAAATGACCCCCCACCAGTCCACATTCTGCTCTTGTTTCCTGTCTTTGGCCCTTGTTGACAACTATAAACCAGGCACAGCACTACTGGAAAATCCAATGTCAGCTGGTCTTCTTTGCTTAATTCTTAGCTTAGCAATTCCAAAAACTTGATACCATGGTGCTTAAATAATGTATCTGAAAATGATATCCTTTCTTCTTTCCCAAAATTGCTATGGAGTTCTTTATTTGTAATGTTTACTTCAACGAAGTTTCTGCACGTCAGTAGGAAAGGTCAAAACATGGCTTACTCCACTATCTTAAATGAAAAGTATCATACTACAGCTTATTAGCAAATATTTTCTACTGAAGGGGGAGAAAAAGGTGTTTTATGTTAAAGCATTCTAAGGGTAAGCTAAGGTGAATACCCTGGGTACAAAGATCAGGAGCAAGTGTGGCGCTGTGGCTCAGCACTGGAATGCAAACAATGTCAGCAGTTCAAACCCACAGCTGTCCCTCGGAAACCTTATACAGGGTCACTGTGTCAGAACCAACTCAATAGTGCTTAACGCCAAGCTAACACTAAAGGAGGGGACTTGTAAAATGTGTCCCTCTCTGGGACCAACTGCCTTAGATAACACTGGAGGTAAGAACAGGGCTTGGCAGTCCAGGGCTCTGGGCTGAAGAGGAAAGGGGAGAAGCTTCTGCTCTGGACTGTCCTCGACATAGTTGTGTTGTTCACGAGTGTTTGGTTCACGAGGAGGGGATATCCGGCGACGATAGGGATAGCAAAAGAATACACAGAAAGACAGAAAGGAGACAAAGAGACACCCTGAAACCAGGGTGGATGCATCACTGGTGGGCAGACTTGGGACTACAGGCATCGTGGCCTCTGCAGGCAGCAACTCACTGCTCTGCAATCTTTACTGCATGCCCTCCAACTTGTAATGCACACCTGGGCTGGCCTGTGTCTCCATTTTATTTAGGGGAGGAGCTTCACACCAAGCTGGGAGGGACTAAGACAAGGTACAGCTAACATCAGTAATTTTCCAGACATTCAGGTAACTTTACATCGTATTTCGCTGGTTCGAATCCCAGGCCCACAACTTGGTTTCTCAGGCTCAATTAACATATCTATAGCCCCTGAGCTCAGTTGGGGGTAGGTGAAAGGGAAGGACAAAAGCTTGGGAGGAGTCCCACTGTTTTGGCTTCCTGAGCCAGGTTTGCAGGAAGATGCGAGATGCCCAGGTGAATAGGCTGCACCTGGAAAAGGATTAGGGAGGATAGCTTTTTTGTCTATAGAACAAAGAACCGGGAAGTAGCTAAGCTATTTTCAGTTAATCCTTTGGAGAAAGGTTTAACCTTGAAACCTTTACAGTCTCAGCTTTAGGAAAATATTACATTTATGTGTGGATACTAAGGGCTCATGTTTGGAATAAAACATAACTAAACACTAAGATGAAAAACAATTTGTTATGACTGCCCGGTGGCCAGAATCTTTTCCTCAGAGCCTGTGGCCTGCATTGTCTACAACACTTGGGCCCAGTAGGCCTCGAACTTCTGACCAGTTTTACATGGTCTGCAACAGAAATCGACCAGCCTCATTGATCGCACACATCTATGTGGGACCATAGTGCTTGAGCTGGTCCTATCCCAGGAACCTGTAACTTGACTGCTTTATTCCTCACTCTATGGTTATAAGAGTCTCGGACTAGGCATTTTAGAGCTTGTCAGGAGTCTTGGCAGAGCCCCATCATTCAGGGGCTCAATGCTAGGTGCTGAGACCCCTTACTATGAAGCACCAAAACCCAATGGACCCTTAACCATAGCATGCTTCTTAAATGCCACCTATAGGAACTAATCTTTCCTTTAATTATGTTCAGATTCGGTGGCACATTATGGTGACATAACTCCTTACCAAAGCTATCTCAAGTTTTCCCATTCAATTTTCAAGAGTGAAATTGAAACACTTAAACAGCTATCCCTTATAACTTTTAGAGAGGGAGAGAGGTATACCTACCATAGATACTCTAGACATTTGTTGAATTGATAATGGTTTGTAGTTGACAACAGAATAGCAGACTGGGAAGTGCCACAATCACCTTGCTGAAGCCCCTCCATTTTTATGGCTAAGGGAACTAAGACCTTAGGGGGTATATACAAACTACTCCAGCTCATAATCACTGAAATTTTTCAATGCTCCTTCCACTAGAAGCTGTGCTGGAGGTGACTCCGCTCCCATCTGCTTTCAGAATTCCTTCATTCAGCCAGTCCCCTGGGCAAAAATTCAATAGCCACACCATCTAGCTTGTCCACCAATAGATGCTGATTTGAGGTCTAAGGCCAAGGTCAATTTGAATGGCAACGTCTGTGGTTCAAACCCACCAGTCACTCATTAGAAGCACTATATAGAGCTGCTATGAGTCAGAATCCAGTCAACAGTACTTAACAATATGTGTGTATTGTTTGTTGTATATTTTTGGAAAGGCCATATGAGTAGCTGTAGCGACTAAGCATATACTTTCATATTAACATACAAGTGACCTTATTATAGAGAAAACTACTAAGCTTTCTTAATATTCAGATGGAACGTTTTCTAAAACATTGAAATATTAATATAAATAATCTGAGAAGGAAGTTCAAAATGTATCTTTATCTGTATGCTTCAGACCTAGACAATCCTCTCTCCCAAAAAGATTTCTGGAGGTGGGCTGAGAAACAGCAATGAAGACCAATAAATAACAAGGTGAGTAAGTGAACTAATGTGTTACCTAGTTTTAAAAGCTTTTGGGAGAAAACAAAACTAAAAGCTATTTCTTCCTTTTGAACAAGGTTAACTCAGTGAAACTAAAGATACATCCAGATGGAATATGATCTCTAATAATGAGGTAACATAACATCACAGTATTAAGCAGAGTAACAAGATAGAATACACAGCCTAAGAAAGAGTTGGAAACACGCAGTAAAAGCAGAGATGAGAAGATACACAACTCTTGAGCAACCATGACTCAGGCCTTTTTCATCTGTATTTTATACGATCATTATATAAGTATGTTGTTGTGAAGTGCCATCAAGTCAGTTCCAACTAGGAGACCCAGTGTACGGTTTCTGAGGAGTGGCTAGTAGGTTAGAACCTCCAACCTTGCAATCAGAAGTCCAGTGACTATCCTACAGGAGTCCAAAATAAGTATGTTGTTGTTAAGTACCGTGGAGTCGGTTCTGACTCATAGGGACCCTGCACATGGTTTCAGAGGTTGTAAATCTTTACAGGAGCAGAAAGCCTCATCTTTCTCCCGCAGAACAGCTGGTAGTTTCAAACTGCTGACTCTGAGGTTAGCAGCCAGATTTGTTACCACTGTACTACCAAACTCCTTAAAATAAGTATAAACTAGTCTAATTTTAAGTAGCTCTGATAGCGTAGTGGTTACAAATTGGGCTGCAGACCGCAAAGTTGGCAGTTCAAAACTACCAGCTGTTCCACAGGAGAATCAAAGTGGAAAGCCCACTGGATCAGTATTTTAAACTAAGAGACCAAAATAGTAAAAGAGAAAAGACTATAGGTTTGGGATAGAATTACCAAAGAACTGAAATCAAAAAGGTTACAATACAATGTACACTAGAAACATTTACCCAGGCCCAGCACTGCACAGTAAATTGGGTTAACTTACTGTATTCCTACCATCATTTCTAAGCATAAATACCACAACTAAGTTATATGTTTGGTTCATTCTACAAAGGAAGTGTAACTTTCAAAAACAGTAAAAATCAGTCCAGCTTTCATGTCTATGAAATTAACAACGGCTGGACAATATAGCACCACCATCATCATCAGGAGGGAAGGATTTACTCCAGCATTACCTTATCCAATCAAGATCAACATTTTATATGTTTATATGTTTATATAGCAAAAACACCTCAAATAAAAGTTTCAGGACATGCCCTAGTCGACTGCCTCAGAAATATGCTACAAATCACTAGGACTAAAAAGTTCTTCTATTGGTGCAATGTAGAAACAGCTGTCAGGTCTCCCAGCCTCAAAATTTCTTTCCAGCTATCTATAAGGCTTAGGACTCCTGGTGTGGTACTAGGATCTGTAAACTGGGCTGTGAACCACAAGTTCAGCAGTTCAAACTCACCAGCTGGTCCAACGGCACTTAACAATACGTGAGGCGTTATGCTCCCACAATGACTTAAAGTATCGGAAATCCTATTCTGGGTTGCCATGAATTGGAATTGGCTCAAAGTCACTTAACAATGTACGTCCTACTTAATTATACTTTTCAGGTTTGACTTCTCATTTGAAGAGAGTAGGCTTTAACCTTAAATTCATATGCTAACCAAATACATGGGGCTACCTGATCGAAGGTGAATGAAGTCAACCAGATTGTCTCCCTTGGACCCACACTAAGCTAGACAATGGAAAGTAGTCCTTTGGTTGTGGTTACTGGAGCTGAAAGTCAAGACTGCCAAAAGCTGCAGTTAAAAAACTGAAACATTAAAGCCATGTTAAATTCAACACTAACACCTAGTAGATAATTGCTCATAACTCTAATTCAATGAGGTAATTATAAAACCTCAGGAGTCCAGGCTGACCTGTAAAAACGAGAATTCTGTAACATCCACATATGGGAATCAAGGTTACAGTGTTGTTTATACAGAGAGGTATAGGGACATAGGGACAAATTCTGTGAAAGGCTTTAAAATTTTGTTGTAATCAAGTGCCATCGAATCCCAGGGACCTGGCATAGGGTTCCCGAGGAGCAGCTGAGTTTGAACTGCTGACTTTTTGGTCCACTGCATTTTCCTGCAGCACTATATCAGGACTCCAGAACACTGTCTGGCATGCAATAAATATTCCTCAAATGAAATATAAAAAGAATGCTAATAAAAACAATAACTGCAAAATGTCCAATGTTGGAGACTTTAAGTAAACAGGCATTCTGATTGGGTGCGGACAGTGAAGTACATAAAAACCCAAACCAAACCAGCTGCTGTGGATTCGCTCTCACTCCACGGGGTTTTCAATGGGTGATGTTTTAGAAAACCCCTCTTCTGAGATGCCCCTGGGTACACTTGAACCTCCAACCTTTCGACTAGCAGTAGTACAGTAACTGTTTACACCACTCGGGTTCCTGGGAGTGTTCATAGGCAGCATGTTTTGAGCAGACAATTTAGAACACATGCCAAAAGTCTTAAACATGAAAATACGTCTTAAGAATTTTATTCAAGAAATTTATATCAAAAGAAATCTCTTAGCTTTAACCACAATGACACTTAACATATTTTTGTTTACAATAAACAAAAGATAACAAACTTAACACCCTGTATTAAATGTTTACGAACAGAAGAGTGAATAAATTATAACCTCCATGCAATGGAACCTTAAACAATCACATGAGTCGGAGATGCTGTAGAGCATAAATTAACAAAAGAAATGAAGATGCACTTTTAAAAAAAACAGCAGACTAGTTATACAAGAAAATACATAGTACAACTTCACTCCTGTGTATAGCAAAACATCTGTGGATTCTACATATTGAAACATTGAGTGGCTCCCCTTGAAAGTGATTTTTATTCTATTTTCTTCAATCCCTATTTTCTAAGGTTTCTGAAAGGAACAAGTATTATCTGTAAAACAAAATGGTCTTATAAAATCTGAAAACATATTTCTGAAAGACAGCAATACTACACAGACTGCAAAGTAGTGAAAAATACTGATTTTAAATATCACACGTTTCCTGAAAAAAGAAAAAGAAAAAATAATTTAATCATTACCTTCCAGTTCTGCAGATATATTTTATACTAGGTTATACCTCACTATTTCTGAACTTATTTTTATTAGTTCAGTTAAGAGAAGAAAATTGTAAAAGAGATTATCAACAAAAGCAAAAAAAAAAATGGCATATTATACAGCTTTTGCAAGATCTCACGCTTACCTGAGCAGTAAGAAATACTCTGCTCTGAATTCTCACCAGTATAGTAGCTAATACTAAGAGTTAAACAGCTTTCAAAAAGGAGCTCCTTAAACAGGGGAATACAAATCACATATAAATGCAAACTTCATATTTCAAAGAAAATATCAATTTGACCTACTTATTCCTTATATTAGGCATCCTGAAACAAGTATTTTCTTTAAAATAAAAGGCAAAGGTCATTCCTATTTTGTATAATTTGGCTTACATATCAAGTAATAGCTGTAAGGCAAATACAACTTATATTAATAATATAGTTGTAAAATCTAAGCTATTATCATTCTAATGTATGAGTATTTGAAGTACAGAACTCAAACTATACACTAAAAAATGCGATTAATAAAATCCTGGTATCCTATGCTAAAAATAGAAAGATTGTACTAGAAAGATGCCACCATTTTCATTGTGAACGTACCATTTACTTGCCACAACCAAAAGTTTTATTCCAATTTTCATAAAGCTCTAAGTCTTTTGGAGACACGCTGGGCCGCACAGTTCTGAAAGCGTCTTCAAAATCAATGTAAGCTATTGGTCGAACCTGGTCAGGAGTTATGGTGGCAATGTCAGCAGTTTGTAGGCTGCGGATTGGACCCAGAGAAGCTTCTCTGCACAGCTGTGTCATGTCCGCCCCAGAGAAGCCATCAGACCGCTGCACAACCAGGTCAATCTCTTCTTCCCTCAGGCAACACTGCTCCTTGGACATGAGAAGGACCACTATCTGCCTTCGGGCGGGGGCCTCCGGGAGGGGGATATAAAGCCTCTTCACCAGTCTTCTCCGAGCAGCCTCATCAATTTCCTGTGGCCGATTGGTTGCTCCTACCACTAGAATTCGATCTTCAGAGGATGTGGTTGCTCCATCCAACTGAACTAAAAATTCAGTTTTTATTCTTCTGGAAGATTCATGTTCACTATCTCCTCGTTGGGATAATAAGGAATCAATTTCGTCAATAAATATCACAGCTGGTTGTTGACACCTCGCAACAGCAAACAATGCACGGACCATTTTTTCCCCCTCACCTACCCATTTAGAAGTCAAGGACGAAGCAGAAATGCTAAAGAATGTTGCCCCAGACTGACTTGCAATGCACTTGCCAATTAGAGTTTTACCAGTCCCAGGAGGACCAAAGAGCAGAATTCCTTTAGGGGGTCCCCTTAAGCCAGTAAAGATATCTGGCCTCAGCATGGGCCACACAACTATCTCCTTTATTGTGGTTTTGGCAAATTCTACTCCTGCTATATCGTCCCAATTTACTGGCGGTCCATGATCCATAATCTCATTCATAATAAGTTCAATCATCTTTGGCTCAAGGTTCTTCAAACGCTCATCAACTGGATGTGATGGTTCTGTAGGCCCTGGGCCGTAAGCTTTACACTGCATCCCCCCACTCGGGTCTCCCCCATCTTGCTTCAGTACAGGAGGAACAAATTTTCCAAATATTCCTCGAGATCTACCAGCTCCCAGAGACTTTTTCACACCTCCATATGAAGACCCTGTTGCCCGCTGGGATTGGTGGTACTTTTTTTGCTGATCTACCCACAGTTGTTCTCTGGCAGTCTTAAAGGTAGGCAGGCTGCTCTCCTGCCTTTGGCAATTACCTTCCGTTTTACTAAAAGCCTTACTCAGTACTGGACTGGAAAGTGTATCAATGTAACTGGCACTAACACCACACAAAACTTTCCTTTCCCCTGGATCTTCACAGCCAGAAGAGAAACAAGACTGATTAGATGAGAACACATTTAGTCCTACGTTGGCATTTGGAGAGTTGTGATTCTCCTTTTTGACATGTGCAAATAATGGTGTAGCAAGGAATTTTGCAGTGTTTGATTCACCTGAAGGCACTGAAGGCACTGAGAATGTCGGGCAAGTTTTAGTGTTAGTCACCACAGGTGCCAGGACATTCTGAGGACACTCTGAAGAAGGTATGGTCTCTGTGGTGTCTTGAGTCTTATCTGTACCATGACTTGAATTAGTTGAAAGCTTATTTTCTCTAGACCCATACACGTCAAGTTTCGGAAAATCTAAAATACTGGCCTCCTTACGGATAACTATTGATGCCTCAGCAGGTACCAACAGAGAGTCTTTGAATTTTCTGCCAGCTTGCATCATCTCCTGCACATTACTCATTTTGAAAACATTACTTATTGTCAACCCAGACTGCCACTTGTCACTGTCAGTTTGCTGAGCTGGTGCCAAAGTTAAAATGTTTTCCGCATAGTTATTCAATCCAGTTTCAACGTTGTCAGAATCAATAATTGTTGAGTATTTTTCTGCATATTTTTTGAAGAGTTTGGCAGCACAGACCTGAGAGATCTCCGAGTTTGCCCGTGCATACTGAATGCGCAGTATCTGTGCGCGGTATGCATCTGCCTTCTGTTCTGGTGAGCATGTGCCAGATGTCAATTCAAAGTAATTCTTCTGCCACTCACTCAGGTGCACAGATTGAGAGCTGAAGGCCTGCATTTTACAAGTCCTACAAAAGAGAAAATGAGAAAGAATCAGCATCATTTAAAAAAAATACAGGTAGTCCCCATTTGATGCACAAACGTCCAACTGACATACAGCCCACAGATACAAAACCTGCCCCTTGCTGCCCAACCCCTAAACCTACTATACTAAAAATTCAAGGTACATGCAGTGGTCCATAATGACAAAAGGGTGCTCGTTTGCGATGTGCATCAAAACATAATCACTGTATTTTTATATCAGGGATGTTTTAGTGCGTCTGGAAGTGGACCTTTAATTTTTTTTATGCATAGAAAGGTACACTATGCATTACAAGCCTGAATCAAAAATTATCCACACTCCAATTATATTAACACACCAATCCAATGATGACAACACTGAGCATGAACGTGAAATGATTCTGTCCAATTGACGAGTGACAGTGGATTATGTGACAAATCACTTGTAAATCAGCCATGGCTCTGCCTATGCAATAATCCACGACAGATTTGGGTTTTGAGACATTTGTGCAAGATGGGTACCAGAACAACTCACAGAAGAGAATAGACGCATTTGGTCATCTAGAAACAAAATTGGGACTGATATTCGAAGGAAGGTAAAAGTTTCTCTAAAAAAATTGTATTGGTGATAAGACATGGATTCATCACTATGAGCCTGAGAGTAAACAGAAGAGTATGGAATGGAAACATCCTCAATCGCTGACCAAGAAAAGGTTCGAAAGTCTACCATCAGCTGAAAAACGGATGCTTACAGTTTTCTGGGATTCTCAAGTGCCAGAATTGGAACACTAACAGGAAAAAGGTTCACCAATCAATAATGCTCATTACAGTGAGATGAAGTATAAACCTGGGATTAAATGCAGAGGACTGCTATCCAAGGGCTTTGTGATCTTGCCTAACAATGCATGTCCACACACCTCTGCCCACACTGTTGACACTGCAAAAATTTCGTTTTGAAGTGTTAAAGCATTTTCACTATAGTCCTGATCTTGCTCTATTGGACTTTTACCTGTCTGGTCCCCTGAAAGCAGCCCTTCAAGGATGAAGATTCACCTCTGATGAAGAAGAGGAGACAGGGGTACATTCATGGTTCGCAGTTCTGCCTAAAACATTTTATAAATAAGGAAATACGAAAGCTTGTTGACAGATGGACAAAATGTATTGACAAGCAAGGAAATTATGTTAAAATGATGCATTTGTGTTTTCTAAATGTTTATTCAAATCAATTGTACAGCCAGAGGGCATATAATTTTTGACTCACCCTTATATATACTGAACATTTGACTAATGAACACTAGATAGAAAACATACCTACGGAGTCTGGTGTGGCGCTGTGGATTAATGTGCCAGACTGCAAAGCCATTTGAACTGCAAGGTCAGCGGTTCAAGCTCACCAGCTGCTCCGCAGAAACTCTATATAGGGTCGCTATGAGTCAGAACCAACTCGATGGCACTTAACAACAACAACAATTGGCACTGTAGGATAAGCACTAGACTGGAAGGTCAGTTTTGAACTGCAAGGCCTGCGGTTCAAACTCACCAGTCATTCCTTAGAAACCCTATACATAGTTGCTGTGTGTCAGAACCGACTTGACGGCACTAACAACAACAGTTTCAGTTATGTACAAATTCAACTTAAAGACAGATTTAGGAATGGAACGCATTCATAGGCTAGACTACCTGTATAATACAAGGCAAAGCAAGACAGCCAAGTGAGTGTGGACTCCCATTTACTCCTCACTGAACAATCAATGCAAATAAGCACAGACTGAGATCTCAGAACTATGGAAGGCAGTTGAGGAACTGAAGTTGAGGTGAGTCCAATGTAGGAAAGAGGAGGAATGGGGTCAGCACAGAAGCTGGGAGGGAAGCTACCTGCTAGCACTGGTCACAACCACTGGGATGGGGCTGGGTAACATCTCAAACAGGAAAACCTGGAAAGGAGCTAATCGAAGGAAACTGTAGCCCAGTTTGTTTGAAGGCAGCACAACATGGTAGTGGAAATTCGCAGGCTACACAATCGGGAGGGAGCGAAAGGAAAGGTCAGTGGTGTTGTCAGAGGGCTGTGAGACCTGACCAGCAAGGGCAGCAGGACAAGGGGATTCCATCTGATTGGCAGGCGTCATAGGGAAAACGGCCCAGTGTGGCAAGCCTGAGCAGAGACCTTCGTGAAGGAAAAACAGACAGTCCCCTACCTTCATAACAGGAAGGTCAAGTCCAACCATTTATGGCACTCAGTGAACAGTTAAAGCCCCAGGCCACACATGAGTATTGAATTCTAGACACCAAGCATTCAAAACTCGTTAACTAGCACTGAAACAAACCTAAGGACAAAAGTGCTCTCTAGTGGTTCTCAGGAGAAGATACTAAGCCCACTACAGCTGAGTCTCATATGCATGTGAAAGTTGGACAATGAATAAAAAAAACTGATGCATTTGAGTTATGGTGTTGGAGAAGAATACAATAAACACTGGACTGTGAATCATAGGCCTGTAGCTCAAGCCTGCTAGCCGCTCGGCGGGAGAAAGATGAGGTTTTCTGTTCCCACGAAGCCAGGCAAAAGGCAAAGTGGCAGAATGGGAAAAAGAGGAAGAAGAAATAAACCATAATACATCTTTTTTGCTGTTTTTACCTTAGACATTAAGGTAAGCCAGACAGAAAATACAGGAATGGGGAAAATATTCCATGTAACTAGCAAAAAAAAGTGAGCAGGGGTCATCTTCAGGCAATACAGACTTTAAATTAAAATATGGATTTTAAAATAAAAATCTATTACAAGAGATAACGAAGGACATTACATACTAATAAAAGGGTCAATACAGAAGAAGATCTAATAATTATAAACATATATGCACCTAATAGCTATGCAGCAATGTAACTTCAATGGGGGTGACTGGACCCCATGGTGATAGAGGTCAAGTGGCAGCATTTAACTGACAAAGCCAAGGTGGGCATGGTTACAATAATGGAGAGTAAAGCCTAAGGAGATATCAGCTGTCTGACTCATATTGGTGTATAGCACTGGCTACTTGAGTGTGTCCACAGGAGTCAAACAGATGGGAAACTTACTCTATGTGTATAAGCGGAAACATTCTAAGTCAAGTGAATGGGAGCCAAGTGAATCACAAGAATAAAGTCACAGCACCTCAATCAATTCTCATACTTGAGCCAGTTTACAACCCATACCGCCCCCTGCAGGAAGGACTCTAGTACACCACCAAAAATTTACACTGTCAGCCCTTTACAGGAGTGACTGTCAACTGGGGAAAAGGAAATCATAAGACTTTGGGGACATTATGAGACACTGAATCTGAATTGACAGCAATTCCCGAAGACTGAGGATGTCACCGTGGTCCATGAATCAGGATGTGGGCATACGGACATCAAGTTACTACTGGAGTCTTAGCTGAGGTCTGTCTACCATTGGGTCCAGGGTACTCGAACCCATTCTGTAGTGATTTCCCAAGTTCCAGAATTTATCATTTGGATAGACATACTCACAACTGGCACAAGACCCAGAAGGGATCTCTGATATGTGGAATAAGGGCTATTATGGTAGAAAAAGCCAAACGGAAACCCTTACAAGTGCCTCTATCTAGGAAAATTGCTGTTAGGTGCTGTCGAGTCAGTTCCAAATCATAGCAACACTGTATTGGGTTTGGACTTCCGACCATGGTACATTCAATATTCTTTGCCAATACCGGAATTCAAAGGAATCAATTCTGCTTCAGTTTTCTTTATTCATTGTCCAGTTTTCCCATAAATATGAGGTAAATGAAAATGCCATAGCTTGTGGAAGGCGTATCTTAGTCACAAAGTGACATCTTTGCTTTTTAACATTTTACAGAGGTTTTTTGGAGTACATCTGCTCAGTGCAATATGCCATTTGATTTTTTGACTGGTGCTTCCATGGGCATTAATTGTGAATC
>NW_006408835.1:2300572-2302360 GCF_000296735.1 Chrysochloris asiatica
CGCTGCTATAAAAGAAATACTAACATACTAACAGTGGCTGGCTTTAACAACCAGAAATTTCTTCTCTCACAGTTTAGGAGGCTAGAAGGCCAAATTCAGCATGCCAATTCTAGGGAAGGCTTTTTCTTTGTTGTCTGTGGACAAAGGTCATTGTCTCCTTTCAGCATCTATAGGCACAACATTCCTTGGAGATCTCCATGTGTCTTGACATCAATCTTTCCTTGGATCTACGAGCTTCACAGTGTGGGGACCCCAGGTCCAAAGGATGCATTCCACTCCAGCTCTTCTTTCTTGATAGGTCCCCTGTCTCTCTCTGCTTTCTTCTTTCTCCTTTTATATCTCAAGAGATAAATTCAAGATACAACCTAATCCTGTAGGTTGTATGTGGTCTCATTAACATGATAGAAGTGAGGATTCACAACACAGGGGATAATGACATCCGATTCATGTTGATCACATCAGATGACATCATGGGCGTGTGGTGCTGTAGTGTCAATGCAGGATTGCAAGGTCAGTTTGAACCACAGAGTTGGTGGTTCAAACTCAGCCGTCACTCCTCGGAAACCCTATACTGGATCTCTAAGAGTTGGAACAGATTTGATGCACTTAACAAAAAAATGAAGGTGTTAAGATCACCTTAAAGGAGCTCTGGTAGTCTAGTGGTTATGAATCGGGCTGCGAACCTCAAGGTCAGCAGTTCGAAACTACCAGCTGTTCGCAAGGAGAAAGATGAGGCTTTCTGCTCCCGTAAAGATTTACAGCCTCGGAAACCCTGTATAGGGTCACTGTAAGTCGGAACTAACGCCACGGGACATAACAACAACAAAGATCACCTTAACTGCTAAACCACTGAGAACCCTAGCCCAGCCAAGCTGACATAAAACTTTAACTATCACATACTCGTTTGCTGAAAAATCTCAACTGGTATTCTTTCAATTCCTTTGTTAGGTGTTGTTCTGACTCATAGCAATATTATACATAACAGAACAAAAAAACTACCCAGTCTTCCACCAAACTCATAATTGCTGTTACATTTGAAACCACTGCTACTGTCACTATGCCAATCCATCTTATTGGGGGTCTTTCTCTTTTTTACTGACTCTCCGCTTTACCAGCAAGACGTCCTTCTCCAGGGGCTGGTCCTTCCTGATAATCTGTCCAAAGTATGAGAGATGAAGTTTTACTATCCTGGATTCTAAGGAGTATTCTGGCTGCACTTCTAAGACAGATGTGTTGGTTCTCTGGCAGCCAATGTTCTTCTCCAACACCGTAACTCAAATGCATCAATTTTTCTATTGCCCAGCTTTCACATGCATATAAGCAATGGAAAATACCATGGCGTGGGTCAGGCTCACCTTAGTCCTCACACTGATAATCTTTGCTCTTGAACACTTTAAAGGAGCTTGTGCATCAGATTTACTAATGCAATACACGTCATTTGATTTCCTGACTGATGCTTCCAAGAATGTTGACTGTGGATTCAAGCAAAATGAAGTCTTTGACAACTTAATCTTTTCTCTATTTATGACGACATTGCTTACTAGCCCAATTGTGAGGATTTTTGTTTTCTCTACACTGAAGTTGTTCAAACAGAGCATGGGAACATTCAGTTTTAAAATTGGGAAAGGTGTGCGACAAGGTTGTGTTCTTTCACCATACTTATTCAACCTGTATGCTGAGCAAATAATACAACAAGCTGGGTTCTATGAAGAAAAACGTGGCATCAGGATTGGAGGAAAACTCATTAACAACCTGCGATATGCAGATGATACAACCTGCTTGCTGAAA
>NW_006408835.1:2303300-2304574 GCF_000296735.1 Chrysochloris asiatica
TGCATCATTTGCATATTGCAGGTTGTGAATGAGTCTTCCCATCAATCCTTACGGTACATTCCTCTTTATATAATCCAACTTCTTGGCTAATGTGTTCAGCACACATACTGGATAAGTATGGTGAAATAATACAACCCTGGGGCACACCTTTACTGATTTTTAACTATCCAGTATCCCTTTGTTCTGTTCAAACAACTGCTGGTTGATTTATATAAAGACTCTCATGAACACAGTTAAGTGTTCTGGAACCACCAAACTTCTCAAGGCTATCTACAGCTTGTCAAGATCCACACAGTTGAAAGCCTTTGCATAGTCAATAAAGCCCAATGGTGTGGCACTGTGGGCTAATGCATCAGACTGCAAACTTGTTTGAACTGCAAGGTCAGTGGTTCAAGCTCACCAGCTACTCCTTGGAAACCCTACACAGGGTTGCTATGGGTCGGAATCGACTCAACGGCACTTAACAACAACAAAACATGTTTCTGGTATTCTCTACCTTCAGCCAAGATCCACTGAATTTCAGCATTATCTCTAGTACCACGTCCTCTTCTGAATCTGGCTTGAGTTTCTGGCATTTCCCTGCCAATGTGCTGTTGAAGCCATTTTTTAATTATCATCAGCAAAATTTTACTTTCATGTAATATTAATATTGTTCAGTGATTGCCACATTCTATTGGGTCACCTCTCTTTAGAATAGGCATAAATATGGATCTCTTCCAATTGGCTGGCCTTACAAATTTCTTGGCATAGATGAATGAGTGCCTCTAGTGCTTCATCAGATTGTTGAAATAGTTCAGTTTGTATTTTATCACTTCCTGGAGTCTTGTCCTTTGCCAATGTATTCAGTGTGGCTTAGACATTTTCCTTTAATACCATCAGTTCTTGATCTTATGCTACCTCTTCAAAGAAACAGAGGTAAAATAGCTGAACAGAAGATTCCAAAGGGTAGCCTGAGTAGACAAAGTAGAACATTGTAGATAAAGTAAACTAGAGCTTTTTTTTTTTACCATTGCCTTCAGTACAACTTGATCTCTTCTTTCAAGACCATTAGTTCTTATTCATATGTAATGACCTGAAATGGGTGAAAGTTAAACCAGTTCTTTCTGGTAGTGACTGTGGACTCCTTCCATTTTCTTTTCATGCTTCTTTCACTGTTCAGTATGAGAAGACTTTAAAAAGTTTGTAAACATTTTCCAATTTTCCATGGACTTTCTGAAGCCTCTTTGTCTTTTCTTACTAGAATCCAATATTGAAACTTGAAGCTTACATTTTTT
>NW_006408835.1:2305309-2306854 GCF_000296735.1 Chrysochloris asiatica
TGATGTTTAAAAACAGTATTTACAATAAATAAATCAAAGGCTTTGCCAAATTCAACCTGCAATCTTCAGCACTGTCACACAGGCCATATTTTCCAAGTACTGATTCCTCTTCCTTGCTTCTTTCACATTCCAATTACCAGTGATTATCAGTGCATCTTGACTACATATCTGATGTAAAATTTTTGTTGGTAAAAATCTTTCATTTCTTCTTTGGCCTCAGTGCTTGGTCAGTAAATGTGAATAACAGTTGTATTACGGGTCTTCTTTGTAGGCATATGTGGACTTTATCTTATCACTGACAACACTGTACTTCAGGATCGATTTTGAAATGCTCCTTTTGTAGATGAATGTGACACTATTCTTTAATTTGTCATTCCCGGCACAGTAGCCTGACCAAAATGGCCAATACTAGTCCATTTCAGCTCACGAATGCCTAACTTATTGATCTCTATGAATTCCATTTTTGACAACTAATAATTTTCCTAGATTCATACTTTGTTCATTCCACATTAGTCCATTAGCTATTGTTGCTGTTAAGTGTCATCAAGTCAATTCCAGCTCATAGCAATCAGGATAGGGTTTTCTGAAGAGCAACTGGTAGGTTTGAACCAGTAAGGTAAGTTCATCCTACAGAGCCACATGAGGACCCCATAGCTATTAAAAAGATGTAAATCATAACTACAGTGACATATCAACTTTACCTAGTTAAAGTGGCACTAAAATTTTTTTTGTAAAAAGTGGCACTAAAATTTTTTTTGTAAAAACTAGATAACAACAAATGTTTATGAAAATGTGAGGTAACTGGAACCATTGTTGGTGGAAGTGTAAAATGGTACAAACACTATGAAAAATGGCACAGTGCTTTTTCACAAAACTGGAAATAAATCTCCCCTTTGATTCAGCAATCCCAGTCCTAGGTATAACCCACCACTGTTACTGAGTCGAATCCAATTCATTTAAGTTCCGGAGACTACAAATTTTTATGGGCGCAAACAGTCTCATTTGCCCCACAAGGAGCATCTGGTAGGTTTGAACCTTCAATCTTTCAGTTAGAGCCCAAGGCCTAACTCAGAGCAACTAGGACTCCATTTGTCTTACATATCTGTTATTGTTAAGTGCAGTCAAGTAGATTCTGAGTCACAGCAACACTGCATAAGGTTTCCCAGGAGTGGCTGATAGGTTTTAACTGCTGACCGTGTGGTTCACAGTCCAGTGACAAGGACCTGAAAATAATCATGAAAATAAACATATGCATACCTATGTTCACTGCTGCTTTATTCACAATTGCAAGTAAATAGAAACAACCAAAGAATGGATAAGCAAATTGTGGTGCATACATACAATGTTGTTGTTGTTGTTAGGTGCCATCCTTCAAGACGGTACCGAATCATAGCGACCCTATGCACAGCAGAACGAAATACTGCCTGATCGTGGGCCAACTTCACTATCACTGCCACACTTGAGTCCATCGATGCTGCCACTTGGCCAGTACATCTTGTTGGGAGTCTTCCTCTTTTTCTCTGCTCCTGCATCCTACCAAAAATG
>NW_006408835.1:2308701-2310249 GCF_000296735.1 Chrysochloris asiatica
TGACCAAGTGGCAGCATCGATGGACTCAAGCATGGCAACAGTAGTGAGGCTGGCCCAGGATCAGGCAGTGTTTCATTCTGCTGTGCATAAGGTCGCTATGGGTCGATACTGACTCGCTGGCACCTAACAACAACTTTTACAAGACAATAGACAAATACAGAGAAAAGTAAAATAAAATAGGTTCTGTTATTCTGAAGGAAGGCATACTGGATTTTCATTTGTAAAGTACATTAACAAAGGTAGATCTTTATAAGGCATACAGTTAATCATAGATCCTGATACTTGACTTTATGATTTTCTTCTAATACGTGTTAATATGATTTAGTTGGAGTCCTAGTGTGGTGGTGTGGGTTAATGCACTGGACTACAATGTCGGTTTGAACCACAAGGTCGGCGGTTCAAGATTACCAGCCACAGCTTGGAAACCCTATATAGGGTTACCATGGGTCAGAACTGACTTGACGGCACATAACAACAACAAATTGTTTTAATTATATAGCAAACAGGGAAAATACTCATAATGTTTAAATGAAAATAACTGAAAATTAATTAGCAAAGGAAAGTCAACATTGAAGAGAAATGGAACTACAGAAAAAGAAAATTAAAACAAACTAAGGAGTTTAACAATACTAAGATGAATGACCTTAGACAAATTTCTTAGTATCCTGAACATGCCATTTTCTTTTCTATAAAGTAGCAAGGCTAAGAATCAAGTTAAATAATGAATATAAAATACTTTGAAATCTACTGTCATTACTATTTTTGCAAAATGCAAACACTGAGGGTGAGAATTTTAAAAATTACTTGAGATTGCCCAGGCAGTTCATTATGGTGCTTGAATTCAAACATTAGCAGTTTCACCCGAGCAGGAATTCAGGTATGCTGATATAGGATGAGCACTCAACTGCAACGTCAATTTGAAGCACAAGGTTGGTGGTTCAAATCCACCAACCGCTGCCCAGAAACCTATATAGGGTCCCTAGGTGTCAGAACCGACTCGATGGCACTTAAGAACAACAACAGTGTAAACTTCAGAGTCCTTGGATGATGCAAGTTAACACACTCAGCTGCAAACTGAAAGGTTGCCAGTTCTGGTGACTTGAGTCCAGAGCTGCCTCAGATAAGACACCTGGTATTCTATTTCTACAAGCTCTGCTAGCGTAGCGGTTACGAATTGGGCTGCTAACCTCAGGGTCAGCAGTTCGAAACTACCAACTGCTCCACGGGAGAAAGATGAGGCTTTCTGCTCCTATAAAGATTTACAGCCGTGGAAACCCTGTACAGGGTGTCACTGAGTCGGTACAGACCCCATAGCACATAACAACAACAACTCTAGTTCTACAATATTAATCCTTGAAAACTTACAGAGCACAGTTCTACTCTGACACACATGGTCATCTCCACCAGGAGTCAGAATCAACCCAACAGTAACGGGCAGTAACTGTACCCTTCACCAAATACAAAATGCTCCTTGACACTGGCTGACACAAAGTTGTATTAAACATGCCTTCTGAATTAAAAGTACTTATGGAGTCCTGGTGTGGTGCT
>NW_006408835.1:2311157-2317568 GCF_000296735.1 Chrysochloris asiatica
GGTCTCTTGACAACCAGTTCATTTTTCCCACTGAATGATTTTAACTCTGATGTATGATCCATTTTATGCAATACTGGAAATAAAAATTTTAAATTAAAAACAGACTTGACATGCAAAACACTTACTATAAATTTTAAGAATTATTATGATCATCCTCTTCTCTCTGACTTCATGCCACTTGTCATCTCCGAGCCCAGAATTCCCCCCACAGCTCTGGATTCTAGTCAATGTTGTCAAACGACCCTCTTTTCTCCCCTCCACCTTTCCCTTTCTCTTTGACATCCATCTTTTTCCTGCAACTCAATCATTTATTCAACAAATGTAGTAAACTATTTAGAAATCAATAATATGGCCTTTGCTAGATCTAAAACTTATGGTTAATTCACACTGACATATGGACTTTGTTGCAATGTTTTTTAAAATAATTTTCTGCTTATTTTTAAAATGAGACGCATGTCTTTCTACCTAAGTATTTGACTCTGCAAGAATGAACTGTTTTCCATAACATTTATGTTCTCTCGATATTTAGAATAAGACATCCACTACAATGTTGTTGTTGTGAAGTGCTGTCCAGTCGGTTCCTATCCCTAGCGACCCTGTGTAGGGTTTTCGAGGAGCAGCTGGTGAGTTTGAACCGACCTTGCAGTTCAAACGGCTTTGCAGTCTGGCGCATACAAGGACTCCAATGTTGTTGTTAGGTGCCATCAAGTCAGTTCTGACTCACAGCGACCCTGTTTCCAAGACTATAAATCTTTTCAGGAGCAGAAAGCTTCACCTTCCTCCTGCAGAGCAGCTGGCGGGTTTGAACTACCAATCTTATGGTTGGCAGTCCATTGCTTACCCTATAGCTCCACTAGCGCTCCATCTCCTGCCCTAACAGTATTAAAGTATTGACTTTATAGTTTAAGGTCCTTTCTATACCCTCTCTAATTTCTGAGAGGCACACCAGTGGAGAAGCAGACGCTGCATAACAGCCAGGCTGCCTGAGTTGAGATCCGGACTCCATTACCTGCCAGGTACAATCACAGATAAATTCACTAGTGTCTCATGCCTCAGTTTTAAGACCAGCACAGTAACTTTACTTTAGCTGATGAAAGCAAAAACCTGGCAATCCTCTGTGCTGCAGAGGAAAACTGCTCCCAAGAGTCTTCACGGCTGTGACTTTTCAGAAGCAGATTTTTTCTCAGGAACCTGAGGAGGACTTGTGTTGGTATTCTAGTACTTCACTCTTTCTGCCACCCAGGACGTCACTTAACTAAAAACCAAAAATTAAAAAAAACCTATAAATCATTTCCAACTGTGTCAATAGAGTAGAAAAGCCCCATAGGGTTTTCAGGGCACAATCATTACAGAAGTGATCACCAAGCTTTTCTTCCATGAGCTACTATATGGGCTCCAACCACCAAGCTTTAGGCTAGTTGTTATTGTGTGTCATTGCATTAGTTCCTACTCAGCAATCCTGTCTAGGGAGTGCAAATGTGCAAACCATTCCCAACACAGGGACAAATCCATTGCCCTGAAGTCATAGCAACCCTACAGGGCAGAAAGTAGAAAGGCCTCACAGGTTTCCAAGGTTTACACCAAGTCAGCACCAACTCAACAGCACTTAGTAATAACTAGCTTTCCAGGTGCAGACTGCCATAGAGCAGCGGGTGGGTTTTAACCACTCCCCTTTCAGTTAGCATCTGAGCACTCCAAACACTGTGCCACCAGCACTCCTTATTTAGGTGACTCAAAGCCAAGGCTTTCACGAAGATTCGGACTCTGAGGTCACAGAAGAAGCGCTCCTTAGGGTTTCTGACTGCTTCCTGCAGAGTGGATAGTATGTTCCAACCTTTTAGTTACCAGCCCAGTGCTTATTAACCCATGGGGCCACCAGGGTCCTGCACAAAATAATGCTGGTTATTACTGTTGTTGTTGTTAAGTACCGTGGAATCGGTTCCGACTCATAGTGACCCTGCACAGGGCTTCAGAGGCTGCAAATCTTTACTGGAGCAGAAAGCCTCACCTTTCTGCTAACGGCTGGTAGTTTCGAACTGCTGACCTTATGGTTAGCAGCCCGATTCGTTACCACTATGCCACCAGAGCTTCCTTTGGTTATTATTATTATCATTATTATTCACAATAATCCCTCAAAACTAGTCACAGGAGTCACGGAAGTCACAAAGGCTGTGACTAGCCAGAGTGGAAGAGCACTCAGATCTGACTGATTTCCCAGGTTTATTCCACTACTTTATTGACAAGAGAGGAGTGCTGGGGTGACGCTACAGTTTAAGCACTGGACTGCTAACCATAAGGTCGGTGGTTCGAACCCACCAGCCGCTCTTTGGACATCCTATATTGATAGAGATGCTATGAGTGGGAACTGACTTAAAAACAACAAAAATTAACAAAGGCGCAATCTTGAGAATACAAAGACGCCAGCTCACACAGACCTATCCACCTGTCTTCCACACCAAGCCGCTGCTGGAAGGCGGCCGGGGTCCTACGCTTGGATCTGACCTTCCCTGTAGCTTCCCAGGCACCATCCCCGGAAAAGAAGCGTTCACCGAGGCGCAGGGACACCCCAGCTTCCCGCACTACCGGGAGCCTGCGCGGGGTCCTAGCTCATCCTCGCAGTTCTTTCTCCCAGGTGCGTGCTGGCGCCATCCTCCCGCTCCCCTCTGCGCCCGCCGGCCCGCCCCACTGAGGAGTCCGGAGCCAGGGTTACCCGGCGAGTCTCACACTCCTGGGCCTGCCTTGGTTTCCCTGCACTTCCCAGTCATCGGTACCACTACGTCCATCGGTACCCAACCGGACAACCCCGAATTCTGGCAACATCCCACCCCACGCCTGCTTTCACTGCTGCTACCATCGCCACATTAGCGCTAACCTCACGGCCGAGTCGGGAACCTCTGCAGCCTCTGAATAGCGCGGGGACTAGGCTCGCGCCTGCGCTGTGCTTAAGAGCTCGGGCCCGCGCCGCTTACGTGCGTGAGGAGCGGTGGGCACGCGCGGCTGGAGCAAGGGGTGGAGACAAGGGGCGTACGGGGTGGAGACTAGGGGCGCACGGGGTGGAGACTAGGGGCGAACGGGGTGGAGACTAGGGGCGCACGGGGTGGAGACTAGAGACGCACGGGGTGAAGACTAGGAACGCACGGGGTGGAGACTAGAGACGCATGGGGTGGAGACTAGAGACGTACGGGGTGGAGACTAGGGACGCAAGGTGGTGACTGAACGGGAGGGTTGTTTATGGCTGCGCGGCCTGTGGGCTGGCGCATAGGACGGCGGGTTGTGGCCAATACCAAAAGCGTCGGCCTAGTCAGTAACGTTCTTATAAGGCTGGTGTGACGCCAGAGGATAAGCACTCCACTACAAGCTCGGTTTGAACCGCACAGTCGGCCGCTCAAATCTACCAGCCACTCCTCGGAAACCCTAAACAAGGTCACTATGAGGGGGAGGAGGCCTGGTGTGGGGCTGTAGGATAAGCACTAGACTGCAAGGTCAGTTTGAACCGCAAAGTCGGCGGTTCAAACCCACCAGCTGCTCCTCGGAAACCCAATACAGTGTCACTATGAATCGCAACAACAATAACATGAGTGGGAACCCACGCATCCGCACTCAGCATCAATCACACAGCAAATATTCTGCTTAAGGGGACAATCGATTTACATAAAATTAAATTGTCTTATTGCTATTGAGTGAGGGAAGATTTACAGGGCAGATTACAAGTTTTACATTTAGCAAATCATTGCAATGATTACAATCCCCTCCATGCACCCTTAGCCAACAGTATTTACCTCTAGTACCTTTTTTTCTGTTTTTTTTGGTGTTCACAAACCATTGTTTAAATGTCCAAAGGGCACATTTTGCAAGGCAGCCTCCCGTCTACAGGCACGCTGCTTTTCTCAGTCCATGAGCCAATATGTATATATATATATATATAATCTGTCTCTGTGCCATCACCTGCACCACCTTCTTGTCACTGCTTTTCTGGTTAGGATCCCTGGCTCCTGTCATGTTGTTCTCTGTTGATGGTTCTAGGGTCTCCTGTTTCTGAAATGACAGATTAACTGCTCCCCTTTTAGTTGCACCTCTTTTACATTTGCAGTTGTGACATTCCCCATGAGATTTGAGAGTACTCACATCACCCTCATCACCAGACCCATCTGGACATAAGGAAAACTATTCAGAAAGTTTTCTGTCTCACTCCCCTCGTTCTGACACTAAGCACCCTCATGAAAGCTTGTAAACCAGCCACTTTGTGCCTTTGCAGCCCCCAGTTTTGATAGACGAATTCTAAGTTGCTGGTCTCCATCAACCCAGTGTACTGAGGAGACAAGCTTGATCCTTGATATGGAGTACCCTTCCCTATTCAGTTGGAATTTTGGCAGCTTCATACATAATCAAGGGTCCAGCTGATCAGGTTGTAGCAATTTACATTTGCTCCCTGTATCATACTTCTTTATCTTCATCTGAGGGAATTCTGATTGGCAAGCCATCCACACTAGGTCCAATGGATGCTGTCTGCAAGTCTGGGAGTTCTCCCACTCTTCTTCCTCTTCAGATCAGCTGGTTGCTGCATGCTTAGCTTTTAGTCCTCAGTAGCTAGGTCTTTGGACTTAGGAGTTCACACATCACCCTGAACTTCAAACCAGCCAGCCCATCCACTTCTCTCTCTCATCCCAGGGTCATCAGGCATCTATGGAATAGGGCCAATCTCAAACCATTCTTTCTTTGATGTATTCCCCCCTCCACCTCCTCACTCCCACCCCTTCAACTGAGAAGTTGACCAGGATGGTTGTCAGCAAGCATACAAAACTGCTTGTGTATTCCCTTTGAATTTTAGTCTTAGAGATTTACCCTCATGGACTGACTTCTTGCCTTGATGGCTTCAGGGCAAACCACTTACTTGATATTGTCACAGCCAAACAGTCTGCTTTTTTTTTTCTCAGACCACCCCACCTCCACCCCGTTAGTGGTCTTTCTCTCAAGAAATATCTTCTATTCCTCTAGCCATCTTTTCCATTGGGAATGTCCCACTCCCGAAGATTCTGGGTGGGGCTCAGGATTCCACCAAAGGCTCTGTACTCCACCAAGGTACATTCGAGACCCCTTTTAGATAACCTAACCCATTATAGCTGAACCCATTTAGTTTCAAAGGGAAAATGCTTGATTTTTTTTTTCTTCCGAGTTTCAGATATTTATTATTCAGTGTAAATCCCGATACATCAACATGACTCCGTGCATTTAGGGAAGAAAGATATCCTGGTCAAATTGGAAATTGTGTGGATGGCTTCTGGAAGACCTTCATTCTAAGCAGCTTTAAAGGAAAACATTTCATTTAGAAACCTTCTTTCTTCAATTTGCTGTAATTCATATTCACTGAGTAGAACTTGTATTTGCTCATTGGGACCCAGTTTATTCCATGGTTCTGGGTTAATCTTTCTGTCCCAACTAACATCTGGATTAAACAATGCCAGATGCATGATGCACAGTACTGCTCTGGTACCTACAGCACCAATAAATACAAAGAGTGGGATCAAGCTCAGTTGTTTCTTGGCCTGACTGAGGACCTGGAGAAACATGTTTGTGGAGGAGGCCTCGAGTCCGGAAGGAGAAAACAAAGCTGGCAGGCCCAGAACCTAGGACTCTCAATGCTTCATTATTAAAGATCATCAGAAGCAAAAGCAATGGCAGGGATCAAGGCATAGTCTGAATGGGTAAAGAAGGGGAAATAATGTTAAGATGCTTGACTGTCTTATAGATATTGGTTTTCCTTTGCCTACTATTGTAAAATAGACACTTGAGTGGGATAGAAAAGAATATCGGGAAACATAATTAAAGGAAGTTTGTAAGTGTATATTATGTCTACAACTGATTAGAATACCTAAAAGGGGTTCTAGAGCTTGCCCAGTAAACTAGGCTTCTTGTGAAGCTTTTGTAGCGTATAGGACCTTAGGTGAATCCTGAACCCCATCTAGAACCTTCTGAGGTAGGACATTCTCACTTGAAATGACATGCAGACTAACCCGGAGTGACTAGAGGAACAAAAGGTACTTCTTAAAAGAAAGACCAGCAGGAAAAATCAAAAACAAAAATGGCTTCCTAATTAGCTACTATGAGAACAAGCAAATTGTTCACCAGGGAGCCATCAAAGCAAGCAATCAAGTCCCTTCAGGACAAACCCCCTTCCAAGACTGAAACTCAAAGGGAACACACAAGCAGGCATGTAAGCTAGCTGGCGATCAGTGGTGAGTAGAAGCGGGGGGAAAGGCAGCAATGAAGATAGGGGCTGAGTTTGACCACATTCCATAGTCTGTTATCCTTGAGATGAGACAGAGAAAGGACGGGTAGGTTGGTCTAAAGTTTGGAGAGACTTGGAAACTCCTGAACCCATGAACACTGACCTAGCCACAGAGGGCTAGAGCC
>NW_006408835.1:2320018-2323387 GCF_000296735.1 Chrysochloris asiatica
TACTTAGACTTCTTCCTTTAATACTATTGGTATTTCCTCCTGAAATGGTTGAACATCGAGCAATTTTTTTGGTACAGTGACTCTGTATTCCTTCCATTTTCTTTGGATGTGCCCTGCATTCTTCAATATTTTGCTTATTGAATACGTCCATATTGTATATTTCAGATGATGTTGTTGTTGAGTGCCGTCAAGTCGATTCCAACACATAGCAACCCTGTATAGGGTTTCCAAGGAGCGACAGGTGAGTTTGAACCGCTGGCCTTGTGGTTCAAACCAATTTTAAACTCTAGTGCATTAACCCACAGTGCCACACCAGGACTCCTTATATTCCAGATAGAAAGGAATTCAAAAACGTATTCTACCCAACCTATCCACTGTACTCCTCTATTTAGGAACACATCCTTGCGAGACTGACAACATTCCATTATTACTTTCAACTTTGTTCTGGACAAGGTTTTAAGGAACAGTCTCATATTTAAAGTCGTTAATTGAGGAGTGTTTTCAAACACAAGTAACAAAATAGTCATTAAGAGTAATGGAGTCCCTAGGTGATTCAAAAGATTAACACACTCAGTTGCTCCCTGGAAGGTTGGAGATTCAAGTTTACCCAGACACATCTTGGAAAAGATGTCTTGGTCATCTATTTGTGACAAATTGGCCATCGAGAACCCTATGGAGTACAGTTTGACACACGTAGGGTCACTAGGAATCAGAGTTGATTCAATGGCAATCAGTTCCTGGTTATGTAAGAAGTACTGTTATGTCACATGTAAGAAGGCTGATGTTCCCATGCCACACATCATGGCTGCTGAATGACTTCAGGATGTCATGAACTCCGGCCATCCTCTCAGCATGGTGAATTTCCTCTTCAGGCCTTTCACTTCATTGTTGCAAACAGGCCACCGCAATTCCCCGTTACACATCCTCACACAGTCCTATTCAAAGTAGGAAGAAGGAGCTGAACAGCAAAAGGACCTCTTCCCCTATAATACTTCTCGCTTGGGAGAAAGGTTTCCCAGAAATTCTCAGTAAACTTCCTCTTACACCTCCTTGGCTAATTGGGTCATATGGCTATCTCTTATTTTAAAAAAAATATTTTAAGCAATGGATGGAGAAAATGACTACTTAGTAGGAATTAATAACAGCACAAAAATATTTGAAAACAGAAAAAAAAAAAAATATATATATATATATATTTGAAAACAGGATCTAAAATACGGAAGGCAAAAATAGTCCTGAAAGTTTTTCTTTCAAAAGTTTAAAATTTTTATTAACTATACAGTGCTGTTGTTAAGTGTCATCAAGTCAGTTTGGACTCATTGTGACCCTGTATAGGGTTTACAAGGAGCACTTGATGGGTTTGAACCACCGACATTGTTGTTAACAGTCAAGTGCTTATCCTAGAGCACCACACCAGGAGTCCACTCAATAAACAGTAATAACTGCAAGATATGGTTTTTTGTTGTTGTTTTTTTAATGTGAAAGATAACAATGAAAATAACAACTCACAATTTATGTCTTGGTTTAGATCAAAGTAATGGAAGTTTAAAAAATTCTAATTGTCTATAAGTTATCAACTAGTTTTCTCTTTATTATATGCCAGTTACTTTGAGTCAACTCTTATTTATACCAACCCCATGAGTATCAGAGTAGAACTGTGCTCCACATTTTTCAGTAGCTTACTTTTCAGTCACCACTCGTCTGTCATTTTGTTGTACTGTGGTGACTTGTGAATTGCTGCAATTCTGAAAGCTATGCCACAGGTATTTTAAATACCAGCAGGGTCACCCATGGTGGACAGGTTCTAGATGAGCTTCCAGACAAAGATAGACTAGGAAGAAGGAGTGATAAACCACTTCCGAATATTTAGTCACTGAAAACCTTATGAATAGCAAAGAAACACTGTCAGATATAGTGCCAGAAAATGAGCCCCTCAGGTTAAAGACACTCAAAATGCAACTGGGGAAGAGCTGCCTCCTCAAAGTAGAGTTGACTGTGATGACGTGAATGGAGTAAAGCCCGTGGAAGAAAAGCCCATGGAACCTTCAATTACTGATGGGGCATAACTCAAAATGAAGAGAAACAGCTGTAAACATCCACTGAAAATAGAAACATGGAATGAATGAAGTATGAACCTGGGAAAACTGGAAGCTGTCAAAAATGAAAAGGAACACATAAACATCAATACCTTAGGCATTAGTGAGCTAAAATGAACTGGTATTGGCCATTTTGAATCTGATGACCACATAGTTTACTATGCCGAATAATGACAAACTGAATAGGAATGGTGTTGCATTAACTGTCAAAAAGAATACATCCAGATCAATCATGAGGCACAATGCTGTCTATGATAGGATAATATCCATGAATCTACAGGGGCACAGTTAATACCACTATTATTCAAATTTATGTACCAACCACTAAAGCCAGTGAGGATGAAATAGAAGAATTCTACCAACTTCTTCAATCTGAAATCTATCAAACATGCATTTAAGATGTATTGATCATTACTGGTGATTGGAAGGCAAAGGTTGGGAGCAAAGAGGAAGGATCAGTAGTTGGAAAATATGGCCTTGGTGATAGAAATGATGCTGGAGAACGCATGATAGAATTCTGCAAGACCAATGATTTTTTCATTTCAAATACCTTCTTTAGACAGCATAAGAGACCACTATACACATGGACGTCACCAGATGGAATATTTAGACATCAAATTGACTATTTCTGCAGAAAGAGACGATGGAAAAGCTCCATATCATGAGTCAAAACAAGGCCATGGGCAGACTGTGGAACAGACCATCAATTACTCATTTGCAAATTCTAACTGAAGCTGAAGAAAATGAAAACAAGTCCACGAGAGCCAAAATATGACCTTGAATATATCCCACCTGAATTTAAGGATCATCTGAAGAACAGATTTGCTGCATTAAACACTAAAGACCGAAGACCAGAATTGTGGGATGACATCAAGAACATCATACACGAAGAAAAGAAGAAGTCATTAAGAAGACAAGAAAGAAGGAAAAGGTCAAAATGGATGTCAGAAGAGACACTGAAACTTTCTCTCCAGCGTAGAGACACCAAAGCAAATGGAAGAAAAGAGGAGGTCCAAGAGCTGAACAGAAAATTTAAAAGATCAGCTCAAGAAGATAAAGTCAAATATTACAACAAAATGTGCGAAGATGTAGAATCGGAAAACCAAAAAGAAGAACACTCTCAGCATTTCTCAAGCAGGGGAAACTGAAGAAAAAATTCAAGCCTTGACTTTTGTTATTGAAAGATTCTCTGGGCAAATAACTGAATGATGCAGAAAGCATCAAGAGAAGATGGAAGGAAAACACAGAGTCACTGTATCAAAAGGAAATGGTT
>NW_006408835.1:2324873-2332583 GCF_000296735.1 Chrysochloris asiatica
GTTTCATTCTGCTGTACATAAGGTCGCTGTGGGTCGGTACCGACTCAATGGCACCTAACAATAACAATAACAACAACAACAACTTTTCAGAAGTAAATTGGCCTTTCTTATAAGACATCTCTGAGTGGAGCATGTTAATTATTGGCACTACGCTAGGACTCTAGTTAATTATTGGCACTATGCTAGTTTATTATATAATACTCAAAATATATCATGTATAGTAAATACAAACAAAAATGGAAGCTAGTGCCCACTTTGGCAGCACATATACTGCCAAAAGATTACTCACTTTGAGGTTTTGGAAAGAGACCAGACACCTTCAACAACATATATAAACCACATTAGTTTAGTCAAAGTTGTGTTAACAGCTCAAGACCGGTCACAGTTATTCAATGACAAAAAGTCATCATACCACCCTCAAAAAACTGAACTACAAAAGGCAGAAGCAGATAAGAGTTTCTATGATAAAAATTCAGGACAGTGTAAAAATCTGCAATGAAGAATGTATCATTTCTGTGGATCCAAGTAATTACTCAAGAAATCAGGCAGTCTTGGTGCCAATCTAGGATTTAACCAACCTAAAGATATTCACAATCTAGTTCCATCTCTAGGTGATGCGCAAGAGGAAGACATCTCACAGGTAATGAAAAGGTGTATGCTAATCCAACATTCCTGAGCAGTTTATGCATAGAACCACAATGAGCCCACAGCCATCCTTCAAACAGCTGATCTTTTCTCCACTTCTGAGATACCATTAAACAGCTACTTTGTCAGGAAAGAGACAGATAGCCTATGGCCAATTGATGAACCAGTAAACAGATGGAACTTTGCACAGACTTTGCCAAAAGTGCCAGTGCATTCTCCTGCATAGTTCCCAGATTCCAGGGAAGAGAATATTACACTCGAAGTTCTGCAGAACTTTTGATCCTAGATGCCATATCTGTCTAGTAACTAGATCTAGTAACTAGATCTAGTAACTAGAATCTGTCTCAGTTCTTGCAACCCTAGACATAATGACTCCAAGGCATATCAGAACAGACCCCACGAACAGTCAAGGAAATGGCTCAGATGGCTGTGGAGACTGGCAAGTCTTGAATCTATCGTTCAGATGTCAGTCTGGAAGATTCTCCTCATTCACACCAAATTGGACTGTTGACTCACAAGGCTATTGTTGTTAATGACCCATAGTGACCCTGTATAGGGTTTCTGAGGAGCTTCCCGTGAGCTTGAACCGCCAACCTTGCAGTTCAAACGGCTTTGCAGTCTGGTGGATTAACCCACAGCACCACACCAGGACTCCCACAAGGCTATGGAAGCTGGCAAATCAGGTTAGGAGATAGGCTGCCAGCTCAAGTCCCAAGAACTAGAGGTCGGATGGAGGCAAACTTTATTAGCCAAGCAAAGGAGGGTGCCAGGACTCCCATCACCAAGATGGCTACCTGAGTCTTGGGCCAGGAGTCTGTTAGGGCAGCAACTGACTTCTGGTTGTTTTTTGTCAGGATGACTCAATACAAAGGGTCAGTCCTCTGGGCATCCTCAATCGGGAAGGGGACCACAATGTTTGGGGTGTTGATGGAGGTCTGTTCTCAGCCTCATGACATCAAAAAGTCAGGCCAAGAGCACATTGGTTGTTACTGCACGTATTAGTTGGGCCAGACTTTGTCCCAGCAGGGTTTGTAACCCCAGCCTCCTGCTTTTATTAATTAAGCAAGAAGCCGGCAGTTTGCTAATAAGGGAACAGTTTTAAACAAGAAATTAGTTCGTGTTTTAACACACCTATCAAAGATGATGGTTAATTTGCAGACCACACTCCCAAGGAAATTAAGAAAGGTGGCTTGATTCCCACTCTAGTTTGTTGTTGTCTGCCATTGAGTCGATTCCGACCCATAGCGACCCTGTATAGGGTGTCTGAGGAGCAGCTGATGAGCTTGAACAGCCTACCTTGCAGTTCAAATGACTTTACAGTCTGATGCATTAGCCCACAGCACCACACCAGGACTCAAAATATATCCCAATAAATCCTACCTGGAGTTCTGGTGTGGAGCTGTGGGCCAATGCAAGGTAGGTTGTTTAAGCTCATCAGCTGCTCCTCAGAAACACTATTCAAGGTCAATATGGGTCAGAATGGACTCTATGGCACTTAACAACAACAAATCCTGCCTAATTGGCATAACAGATACTAGGATTTGCATCACAAAATGGAGGGCTGTGGCTAGTAGGGACTCCCAGTGTGGCCCTATAGGATCCAAAAAGGTCAGCAGTTCAAACCCACCAGCTGCTCATCAGAAAACATATATGGGACCCGACCTTATGGCACTTAACAACAACAACATGGTGTGGTGCTGTTTGAAGCACAAGGTGGGTGGTTCAAGCTCACCAGCTGCTCCTTGGAAACCCTATTCAGAGTCTCATGGGTGGGAACCAACTCAACAGCATTTAGCAACAACAATAACATGAGTCAGAAATTACTCTAGGGCACTTAACAACAACAAGATGGCTAGAAAGCCCATATTAAGTAATTCAGTGCACCACAGATACAAAAGGATATCCTAATCCAACACTTTCCATCTTTTGTGTAACTGGCAAAGACATAACTCAATAGATTAGTGTAAGGAAGGGGACATATTTTATAATGTGACCCTGGGTAAATGAAATCCCTTCTGTCAACCTCACTTACCTCTTCTACATGCAAAAAAAAAACCAATAAACTTCTCTAACTCAGGTGGTTATTGTAAGGGTTATAATGAATATAAATTATACTTAAATTATTAGAGCAGCAGCTGGAACTTCAATAAATGTTATAATAATAATTATTAATACTACTGTTAGTAATGAAACTTTTATGCCTTATCAAGATTTTTTTTCTTTTTTTGCAAATGGGATATTAAAAAATATTATTCTAATACACTATATGGAAGAGCTTAGTGTTTGAGTTGCACAGATAGTAAACATTCATTCCCAGATGATAGACTGTATTTTCTCCTGAGTAGGAGTTTTTGAACCTGCAAGGGAAGAGGTTTTCACCTACAGCAAACAGAATGGCAATTCTCTTGGCCAGAAGGATTCATTTCCATATTCATGAATTTTATAAACATGGTCTGAAATAAATGCCAATATACACTTCAGTGATCTCATTTGTTTCTGAGCAGAGGGGTAATATATCCCCAAATAATGTGCATGAGGCGTTCTGCTCCCGTAAAGATTTACAGCCTCGGAAACCCTACACAGGGTCGCTATGAGTCGGAACCTACTCCACGGCACATAACAACACAACAACAACAATGTGCACCCCTATCTACCAAGAGAGTTGCTTTATATAAGTTTAAAAGAGATGTGTTTGCATGTACATGGGGGACAGTGGGGCTATGAACCCAAAAACAAGGGAAGGTGAGACAGAGTCAGAGGTAGTTGTTGTTAAGTGCTGTCAAATTGGTTCTGACTTGTAGCGATCCTATATAAGGTTTCCAATGTTTTAACATTATTTGTGGGCTTGAACCGCCAACCTCATGCTTTGCAGTCAGTCCAGTGCTTATGCTATGGAGCGTTCGCACTTCCCAAAGTCAGAGGTAAAAGCAACCAAATCTCAATTCAGTTCCTTCTCTGAGAAGTTCTCTGAATGTGTCAGTTCCATCTTGTTTTCAGTTTTTTTAGCACCAAAATGAAATGGTAAGGAAGAAATCAAACGGAAGAATAAGGGAACAATATTCTAACACTTGGGCCTGGAGTAGATGAATTCATCCGGGGAGCTCTGAATGAATCCTAAGGAGACTGAAGAGGCTTCCTCCGGCCTCACTGCACAGGGGTAGTGTAGTAGAGGGTCTAGAGGGTGCCCTTTCTAGAGTTCAAATCGCAACTCTACTAGTCATGAGTTACCTCTGTGGGTTGTTGTGGGGAGAAAAACCAAGTTGATAGCTGAAGAGCATTTAGACATAGCCTGGCCCCCAGTTAGTTAAGCATTGCATAAATTGGTTCGCATTAATACTAAGGCCATGGCTGGGCTGTTTCCTTTGATGTATACTGGCGGCTCTGAACAGTTTGTGATTGAAAAACAGCCACCCTAAAAAAAAAAAAAAACCCAAAAAATGTTTGTCTTTGTAATCTTGTGATTTAATGACTTAAGTCAAATTCTCTTATTTTCATTGAAATTTCAGTTATGAAAGAGAACTTAATAACAATTCAGTTTCTTGTCCCAGAGGAATTTCCTTGATCACTTCCTACCCCTTGGTTTTCCCATCTCCAACTAGCACACTACAATGGTGGGAATTCACTTCTCTGCAAGAAAACACACCCTTTCTTGCTGATTTCTAAGTTTGTATTCAGATTGAAAAAATCTTTCTCCCTATCTGTCATTCTCCAACTTATGTTTGACTCTTTGGAATGACAAACAAGTCTCTCCAAATCAAAGTTTGTGTAAAATTTGAAGACAGCCACTGAGTCTTTTCCACTAACCATCCTCCAATTGAAAATTAGCTCCCCTGTCACAACACCTGAGACTATCTTCCTTTTGTAAATCGTATATTTTGGATTTAATGTAAAGTTTGTGTACATTTTGGGACTCATTCAGTCTCTCCTTTAATTGCACCGGCTCTGTTCTGTTCATCCTCTTCTTTCCTTGATCATCAATTTCACATCTCTGCTTTGGAGGATCATATCCAAGTTTCCCTAAAAAGCCCCAAATTGTGTGCCACTGTAGGATAAGCATTGGACTGCTATCCACAAGGTTGGTGGTTCAAACCTGCCAGCTGGTCCTTGGAAACCCTATACAGGATTGCTATGAGTCAGAACTGACTTGATGGCACTTACCAACAGCAACAACCTGCAAACAGCTTTTTCTCACAGTGCTTTCATATTATTGTCTTCTATTCTTATACCAGGTATAGGTTATGTTAGGCTACATAGAGGTATTGAGTCAGAACAGCAACAAAACAGTCTTTTGCTAAAAAGTCATTTTTTCCCGTAAGAAAAACAGTTCTCTGAATGAAATATATTTTCATTTACTCTGATAGCATAGTGGTTATGAATCGGGCTGCAAACCTCAGGGTCAGCTGTTCGAAACTACCACCTGTTCCACCGGAGAAAGACGAGGCTTTCTGCTCCCGTAAAGATTTACAGCCTCGGAAACCCTGTACAGGGTTATTATGGGTCAGAAACAACTCCACGGCACATAACAACAACAACAACAAGGGGCTCAGATATGGAGTCCACGGAATGTTCAAACCTGCCTTCCTCAGGACTTGCTCCCTTTTGTTTCCCTTTGAGATATGACATTGTGTACCCCCTCTCAACTTGGGCTTTCCTGCAGGTTCCTTTTGTATAGACAGTATGAGCAGAGGTTTGAGGAAGTCTTGTTCTTTGCTGAAACTAACAGATCTGTTTGCTCTCAGATATTAGATGATTTCTGAACATGGAGGTTCTGTGTTACCAGAGATACCGGAAATCAAGAAGCTCAGTCACTAGTTCTAGTAGCAGCAAATATGGTGGTGGCCGTGTGCCGTAGAGTCGGTTCTGACTCTTAGCGGAGATTTTACAGGGTTTTCCGAGGCTGTAAATCTCTACGGGAGCAGAATGTCTCATCTTTCCCCCGCATAACAGCTGGTAGTTTCGAACTGCTGACCTTGAGGTTTTACAGCCCTATTTGTAACCACTACGCTACCAGAGCTCCTTCTCAGCATAATATATGCAGCACTATATTATGATACTAATTATATTATAAATTGAATATATTATAAATTGACTATAAAATTAAATAAACATGCTGGAAATTGATCATGTGCCTTCCAGTCGGTGCCGACCCATAGCGACACTGTATAGGGTTTTCAAGGAGTGGTTGATGAGCTTGAACCACCAGCCTTGTGATTACATGACTTTGTAGTGCAACACATTAGCCCACAGAAGAACCACACCAGGACTCCAAATCATAGATTAGGTGAAATAATCTGGACCTTCATCCTTATGTTGTACTATTTGGAGATTGTTTCACTTGGGCCAGAGGTCAGGACTCTACCCTAATAGGCCAAGATGGGGCTTTTCCTAGAAGGGATGACTGTCCTCACTACCATATTCTGAGAAATGGTTAATCCTGAGGGGCAAACAGCAGATTTGGTGGCATAGTTTCATGCATAAGAATAGATGCTAGAGCCAGACTCTCTGGTTTCCAGCCCCAGCTCTGCCACCAACAGCTATTCAACCTCAGGAATTAACTTACCCTCTCTATTATTTCAGTTCCTTCATGTTTAAAATAAGGATAATAATTGAGTCCTGGTGTGGTGCTGTAGGGTAAGCACTGGACTTCTAACTGCAAAGTTGGCAGTTAAAACCCATCAGTCACTCCTCAGAAATTCTATACATGGCTACTATGACTTGACAACACTTAACAACAACAACAAAAATTGATCATTTGAAAATAAGTATTAAATAAGTTAGTATTTTTAAAATATCCGTGATGGTACTTGGCATAGGACAAGCAGTGCAAATATGTTTGTTGAATAAACTGGGAGAAAGTGCCTCCTCATGTTTCTAGG
This sequence comes from Chrysochloris asiatica, assembly GCF_000296735.1. Classification (NCBI taxonomy): domain Eukaryota; kingdom Metazoa; phylum Chordata; class Mammalia; order Afrosoricida; family Chrysochloridae; genus Chrysochloris; species Chrysochloris asiatica. The sequence goes on from NW_006408835.1 coordinate 2,331,395, forward strand.
GCTGGGCAGTTTGGAGCCTCAACACTATGTGACAGAGATGCCTGGAGAGTCACATGGTGGGATGAACTGCCATGAGTTACCTAGAAATGAGATGAAAGTTAGACAAGCTTTTCTTTCCACTGGGCCTAGGTGGATGATGTCTCAGACTCTCTACCAGAAATCTTCAGCCTGTTGAATGAAACCTGCAGTCACTGAGCTAACTTCCTGTCTCCCATCTTTGTAGGTCTCCAAGCAACATTTTTAGAGTTACCTGTTGTCCAGTCTCCCGCCTTAAACTTAGGTCTCATTCTTTGTCCCAAAGTACATATATGGATGGAACTGTTCCACATCAGCCAAGGTCCATCGGTTACTTTGGTGGCTAATTTTGGAGCCTTCCTAACAAGCTTAACTCATGTATAAAGACTTTCGTTGTGAAATTTAACTACTGCAGCCTCAACTCAGTGATCTAAGAACTCAACTCTCCACTGTTCCTAACAGTTAGTAATCCTAATGCCCACCCCACATCCTACCACCATAACACAAGCTGAGTCCAGTTCTCACATGCGTAGAGAACAAATGACCTAACCAAAGACAGATGAGGAACTAAATGGTATCGAATATACTTTCAGTAAAGAGCTCTGGTAGTGTAGTGGTTATGACTTGGGCTGCTAACTTCAAGGTTAACAGTTTGAAACAACCAGCCATTCCATGGAAGAAAGATGAGGCTTTCTACGCCCATAAAGATTTATAGCCTCGGAAACACTATGCAGGGTTGGTATGAGTTGGAACCAACTCCACGGCACACCACCACCATACTTTTAAATTCTGAAAAACAGAAAATACCATTCAATTGCAATAATAGAAAGTAGTGGTCTTTGAAATTCAAATATACCTATATTCAACCCAGAGTCCTGGTGTGGCACTGTGGGTTAATGTGCTGGACTGCAAAGTTTGTTTGAATCACAAGATCAGAGGTTTAAGTTTACCAGCCACTCCTCAGAAATCCTATACAGGGTCGCCATGCTTTGGAACCTACTTGATGGCACTTAACTATGCAGTATTTACTCAAATAATTTACTTACTTTTATTTGAAACCAGAAACATCTTTATTTGAACTGCAAGATTAGCTCCTGCCTCTTGAAGCCTATGTAACCATCAAAAACAACTTCAGCAAGAGTCTTTGATATTGTTGTATTTGTTAAGTGTTGTC
>NW_006408835.1:2333098-2349714 GCF_000296735.1 Chrysochloris asiatica
CAATGGTTCAAACGCACCAGCTACTCCTTGGAAACCCTATACAGGATTGCTAGGGGTCGAGACAGCACCTCTCAACAATCTATTTATTGTAGGGACACAAACTTAATGCTCCAAAATGGCCACATCAAGGTCACATCCAATCATATCTCTTATCCCGTCCCCCTGCTCCTGCTATCTAGAAGAGGTCTCTACTCCAGCTAATATACCCAAACTTCTTGTTGTCCTGGTTTCGTTATGCAGTTGCTAGGAAGGAGCTGACAGTCCCTTTACCCATTGTGCTCCCAGAAACCCCTTTGTTCTCTAGGTGGGGGCAGACAACCCAGCACCTTATGACTCTCCTACCTCTCTTGGTTCCACATACCACGCTTATCTGCTCTGATGCTTGTGAAGCTAGTATACCCCATGATATAAAATGACCCTATCCCCCACCCCTCTTGAAGAAAAACTTCACTATCCAGCCAACCACACTCAGACAGCTGTATTTCGCCCTTTGTAGGTAAATTCTCATGTTGGTAAACCCTCATCTTTATTCTCTTTTTTGTAATAAACTAATGTCTCTCAAAATGAGTCCAGGTAGTGTCTCTGCACCTATATACTCAGAAGGCTTTTCCCTTCTGGGCCTGAGACTTAACACTGTACAGGAGCACTTTTTATTTGTTTATTCGTTATAATACCCTAACTAACCCACTGCTTAGAGTTGATTCTGACTCCTAGTGACCCCATAGTACCATGCTTTTGTTGTTAAGTGCCATCCATTGATCATAGAGACATGTTTAAATATGGTTTGTAATAAATGTATGCACGTATGAATAGAATCCTAGTAACAATACCTTTTGACTTACTCTAATAAATCCAAGAAAGAGTCCAGAGAGGAAAGCATTAGCTTTGCATCCAGAAAAGAGATGCTAAGGTAAAATATGGTGCTGTGGATCAATGAACTGGACTGCAAGGTCGATTCGAACGACAAGGTTGGCGGTTCAAGCTCACCAGTCGCTCTTCGGAAACCCTACACAGTGTTGCTATGAATCAGAACCAATTCGATGGCACTTAGCAACAACAACAAGGCAGGCGAGTAGTGGCCTTGAGCCCAAACAAAGGCTTTCTTGTTTGGGGCATGGAAGTTCACCTTGATGGCATGGTAATTAAAGGCACTGATTTGGCACTGCACTCTGGTTTGAATCCCAGGATTCCCTCAGGACTAGCTGGCTAACACTGGACAAGTTAATTATCCTCTGTGTACTTTATAAAATGAAGTTAATAATTATATCTCATTTATGGGGCTTTTGTAAAGATTGTTTGTTATTGTTGCTAAATGCCATTGAGTCAGTTCCCACTCACAGCCACCCTGTATAGGGTTACTAAGGAGCAGTTTGTGGGTTTGAACTGCTAACCTTGTGGTTTGCATGCCAGTGCTGATCCTACAATGCCACACCAGGAGTCCAGTAAAGATGAATTGCCCACACAAGGAAACCAAGACCCAGGAAGTCCATGAGTCTATCACAACAGTAGAATTCAGTCCCACATTTGTACCCAGGATATATCTTGGTTCTGGATTTGTACCCTCGGAACATTGAGTAATCTTCAAGTAAAATGTGTGTGTTACTAATGTATCTAGTACATTCCCTGATGTATGTTAGGCATTCAATAAATATTTGTTGAATGAATGAATGCCATATAAAAAAAAATCCAAGGATATCATGGTTTGAAAGAAGTCTATACTGAAATAATCAATTTGGAAAATTGTAGAACAGGATTATCACCAGACACAATTATTGTTGCACATCAAATCGTTTATTGAGCGTTTAGTCACATAATGAAAGACAATGTTAAGAGCCACGGGTATAATTTCACATTATGTTATCACAGATTGTCCACAAAGATACTTCAGCAAATGTTTAGCTGCCACCACTAATGACTGCGAGAGCAGGAAAACCTATGCTTTTGTAATTAACAAAAATCACAGCCAAATAATGAAAATAAGCTGCATCTACCTTTAGTATAGATTAACCTTTAGTATAGTAAATGATATGTCTTTGTTGATGAGAGACTGAACAGACAGAATCCCAAGTTTTTGGATAACTTTAAAGACAGAATGCTAAAGTTACATACAGGCTCCATTCCAGGTAAGCAAAATGATACATATCTTCTTCTCATTCAAGTGTTCAGATGTATTTCTTTTCAAATTTTGGTATCTACAATGAAAACAAAAATGCCATGAGTTTATGGCTACATTTAAAATAAAGACTAAGAATTTCATATGCTATTTATTTTAATACAAAGAAAAAATTCATATGATTTTTTTCTGGTAAAACAGAGGCAATGGTGAAACAAAAGCATTTTAACTGAAAACAAAGCTTGGTTTTATTGCAGTTCTAACTTCTGTAATGAAAAAATCCATATCAACTAGACTCTCTGCCTAATTTTCTATTTGAAATATCTCAAAACTATGATCTAACAGATATGATATGATAACTTTAAATGTTGTTTGTAGTTTAGTGCCATAGAGTTGGTTCCAACTCATAGAGACCCTGTATAGGGTTTCCAAGGAGCGGTTGGTAAGTTTGAACTACTGATCTTGTGGTTCAAACTAACCTTGCGGCCTAGTGCTTTATTCCACAGTCACACTAGGACTGCTTAAATAAGCATACACAAAACCAAGATATTAAGACTTTTCTTTGCTTTAATCAACCTTGCCAAAACAGCATATATGCATTATAAATAACCCTTGACTATCATATGTGTTACAGATTGAACTGGCTCCCAAAATGTGTGTTGGAATCCCAATCCCTATATATATTTATCTGTGGTCATAGTCCATTTGGGAATGAGATCATTTCAGTGTAGGGTATGTCCTAACCCTAATCACTTCTGAATTACAGGAGGAGCAGTACAGACACATAGACTGGAGGGGAGGGGGAAGATTCCACATGATGATTGACAAGGAACCAAGAAATGCTGGGAGACAAGATCCTCCCTCAGGGCCAACTGTGAGTGTCTTTCCTTAGAGCCTGGGTCCTAAATTTGGACCTCTAGCCTCCAAAACTGTGAGAAAATAAATTCTTGTTCTTTAAAACTAGCAGCACTAGGAAACTGAGACAATTTATATAATAAAATAAAGAAATATCATGTTTACATTTTTATTTTATTCCAAGTATAATGCCTCCACAAAAAGTGTAACTTCTATCAGAAACAGGCCTTTGTTTTAGATAATTCTTCAAAACTAGTCTCTATATGTATTGTGGACATATAAGAAGGTGCTTCTGATATGATATATCCTTATTATATATGTAAAAATGGTGGTGGTGGTGGTTGTGTGCCATGGAGTTGGTTCTGACTCATAGAGACCCTGCACAGGGTTTCCGAGGCTGTAAATCTTTACGGGAGCAGAAAGCCTTATCTTTCTCCAGCAGAACAGCTGGTAGTTTCGAACTGCTGACTTTGAGATTACCAGCCCAATTAGTAACCACTATGTTACCAGAGCTCTTCATGTACAAAGACGTGTTCAAAAATGAAAATGCAAATTAACAACAAAAGAAAGTAAAACTGTGTGTACTCAGTAAAATAAATTACATAATACACTTAGGTTCTCCCTTCCCATAGCGATGGTGGTGGTTATGTGCCGTTAAGTCAGTTTTTGTTCATAGCGACACTGTATAGAGTTTCCAAGGCTGTAAATCTTTACAGGAGCAGAAAGTCTCATCTTTCTCTTACTACATTCCCATACATAAGGGTTAAACAAAAAGTATTACTACGAAATCATAGAAACCTTAACTAAACAAATACATCCAAAATCTGAAGTTAGCATTTCTCAACATGTTCTCCATCTAGGTTTATATATTTCTGAAGGCAGTGTCTTCATCTCATTAACCCTTCCCTGAAGACTTCTGCACTCTTTGATTTACACCACAGCAAAACAACAGTTTTGGCATTTTCAAGGGATTTAAATACTGAACCAGAAAGAAGTCTGAAATAGACAAGATCAGGGCTGTAGGCTGGATGGGGTGACTGTTCCCAATGAAATGTTCATAGGACAGCCCTTGCTGCTAATGAGCAGATGCATTGTCCTAAAAGAAAAAAAATCCTTGGCATGAGTTTCCTGACCTTTTTCTCACCTATGCAGTTTTCAATTTTCTTAAAACTTCTTTCTAACAAACCCCTGTGATTATCATATACCCTTTTTAGAAAATCTATCAAGATTATCTCTTTGGAATCCTCACACACAAATACACAAAACAAAAAAACAGTCTCCATAAACTTTTGAGCTGACTTCCCTGCCTTGAATTTAACTGGCCTAGACGATCCCCTTGGAAGCTAATGAGTTGTCCTGGTGTGGCACTATAGGATAAGTGACTAGACTGCAAAGTTAGTTTGAACTATGAGGTTGGTGGTTCAAGGTCACCAGCCGCTCCTCCGAAGCCTTACACAGGGTCATTATGAATTGAAACTAACTTGACGACACTTAACAACAACAACTAATGAGAGCAAAACAAATGTGCTATTGAGAGAACTTGTCTGTAGCCATCCATTCATCGCAGAGACATGTTTAAGCACGTTTTGTTTGGAGTAAACCCATGAATGTATGAGTTGGAAACCTAGTAGCAAAAAAATATATCTTTTTACTTATTCTTATATAATGATACAGGGTTGCTGTGAGTCAGAACCGACTCGACGTCACTTAACAACAACACATTATGAAGATAAGTGGACGATGAAAAAACAAAGCAGAAATGAAGGGAGATGACCACAAAGACATAGCCACCACTAGCATCATTGCCCCAGAAATGGAACTAAAAGAAAGGAAAAGGCAGAACCTAAGAAGGTGGATAAACTTTTATCAAATGGTGTTCTTATGATAATCTAAGACTAAGACTTTTAAGGTTATTTTTGCTCTTATACATATAATTTAAATACTCTCCCTTTGCTAAACCCTGTTCATTAAAATCATCTCCTTATAAGTGTAACAGCATGCTGTCTTCCACTTTTATTTAAATGAAACAGGGTAAAGCCCTCACAATTATTAAACACAGCAAACTAAACATTTCATTTCTCTAAACCATTAATAATTTGGTTCTTCCTGAAAGCATATCATCAGTAACATTAAATTTCATTTTTATTGTTTTCATTTATTGAAAGTTTTCCATTTTAATATCTAAGGTTATTATGGTAGGAAGTTACCTCAACAAATCCTGTTTGAAAAGTCTGAGGGAAATTTAAAGAGATGTTGTTGTTAAGTGCTGTCGAGTTGGTTCTGACCCATAGCGACCCTGTATAGGGTTTCCAAGGAGCAGCTGGTGAGCTTGAACCACCAACTTGCGATTCAAACCAACTTTTCAGTCCAGCATGTTAACCCACAGTGCCACACCAGGACTCCAAAGAAAGAGATAGGTGACTGATAAAAAGGAGTTCTAGAGTGGCACTGTAGGATAAGCACTGTTCAAATCCACCAGCTGCATCCTAGAAACCCTATACAGGGTCGCTATGAGTCACAACTGACTTGATGATACTTAACAAAAACAAGAACTGATTTAAAAAAAATTTTTTTTTGTAGAGTTGCTTCCAACTCATGATGACCCCATGTGTGTCTGAGTGTTTCCAGTGGCAGATATTTCCAGAAGTACATCGCCGGACCTTTCTTTGAGACACTCCAAAATTTGCGTTAGCAAAATTAACTGTGTGCACCATCCCCGGACTCCAATATGATTGGTGATGGTGGTGGTGGTTGTATGTTATCAAGTTGTTCTGACTCACAACAACCCTGCATAGGATTTCTGAGGCTGCTAATCTTTACAGGAGGAGAGACACACATCTTTCTTCCCTGGAGTGGTAGGGGGATTCAAACTGCTGACCTTGCGGTTATCAGTCCAACCCACAACCCACGATACCACCAGGGCTTCTTAATATGATTGATTGTTTCATATTAAAGAATAAAAAGTAAAAATCAGTCCCCATTAAAAAAAAAAAATGTTGCAACTAATTATTCCTTCTACTTCTTCAGACTGAACAACTGAATAGGAAATTCAGTCCCTGCAGTATTACCTGGGGGGACTGGGTCAGGAGTGAATCTTCTGCATCTAGACTGGCAAGCAGGCAGAAGCTAGCCAAGGAAAGAAGGCTCACCTGTCTCTGCTGTGTGTTTACTCTTTCTCTGTTTGCAGCAGTTGGGTTGCCAGCTCTTTGATGTGCTTCCAGGCCTGCTGAATGTGGACAGATTCCACAGTGCGAGAGCAGATGGCAAAACGCAACACAAACTTGTCTTTGAGGTGGCATGGAACCAAGTGGATTTTTCTGGCATTGTTGATTTTTTCAAGAAGAGCTTCATTCAGTTTGTTGGACCCCTGATATGATTGAAAGAGAGGACGTGTGCTCAGTTCTCCAGGAATTCAAATATTCAGCTCACAGTGGTAAGGTCAGTGTTGGACAATAGGAAAATGTATCTGTGAAAGAAGTGAAACTTACCATTGGCCTGTCATTCACAATGATTAAACATTCAAGTAAGTAATAGTTGTTGTTGTTAAGTACCGTGGAGTTGGTTCTGACTCATAGTAACCCTGCACAAGGTTTCCGAGGCTACAAATCTTTACGGGAGCAGAAAAATCTCATCTTTCTCCCGCGGAACAGCTGGTAGTTTCTAACTGCGGACCTTGAGGTTAGCAGTCCGATTCATAACCACTACACTACCAGAGCTAGTAACCAACAAAACAAGATGAAGAGCCAAACTAGTCTCTGTAGAGTTCATTCTGATTCATGGTAACCACATGCACTTCAGACTGGAACTGTGTTCCACAGGATTTTCATGGCTGTGACAGTTTGGAGGTTCTCTGGGTTGCACAAACTGTTTGTGTTCCACTTCTAACCTAAAGATTCCATTTTGAGCCTACCCAGTGGTACCATGGAAGAAAAGTCCAGATGATCTGCTTCATAAAGATTATAGCCATGAAAACTTTGTGGAAAGGGGAGAATAATTAATCTTACAGTCCAGGAACAGAGGACCCTAGGACCAGCAAGAGTGGAACGTTGGATCCTAACCAGAGATGGAGGCAGAGGTGATGGCGTGGAGAGATTGGGCAGTTGAGGACTCTAGACTCATGGAAAGGGAAAGGCTGTGTGCTGATGGGCAGGAGGCTGGCTTGCAGAATGTGCTCTTTGGTTGTTTAAATGATTAGATATTCCTGCAAGCTTTTGAGTGCTTTAAAAAAAAAAAAAAAAAAGAGGGAATAGAGGCAAATATTATTAGCCCATGTGGCATGCAGAGGATTGTAATCATTGCAATGAAACAAAATATGATAGATTGAGTGCAAAACCAATGTTCTCCCATGTAAACTATCACTCAGTTCACAATAAAAGCTTTAAAAAACAAACAAACAAACAATAAATCCCTATGGAGCAGTCTGCTCTGAAGCACATGGGGTTGATGTGAGTCAGAACCCGGGAAACTGGTGGACTTTTGGATGTAAATTACAAGGTCTTCTTCCAAGGTATTTCTGGGTGGTTTGGATCCTCCAAACATTCAGGAGCACTTGACAGTCCCCACCACTCAAGAACTCCTAACATGACTGCAAAAGACTAGAAATAAGCAAAAAATGCTACTTCTTGTACTACTGACTTCAGCCTCTCCCCATAAGAAACTTCTTCATGTCTTAATGGGCTGACAAAAGATGACCATTCTATGGTGCATTTTTTTTTTAATGAAGATTCCTGGAGATGTTACCTATAAATTGATGAGCTTAAACAGCAGAACTGGAGTTCCTAATGGCACCAGGAAAGAAGATCTAAATTCTTACTGCAACATACAGCAGAAAGTTCCAACAGCATAAAAAAAAAAAAACGATGCCTAACAGTCAAATATTGCTAGAATCTAGGAAGAATTTCCACTAACTATAAGGCAAGCCTACTAGACTGAACCAGATATGAAATGCATTGAACAGAAAATGAAAAGTCATCTCATCCTGCGTGAGTCCTGCTTTCCACAGTGACCAGCTTGTTGCCCTTTTCTGAGCCTTTGCTCCACTTCTCTGAATCCTCTTCCCCTTCCCTTGCAGTGACCCTTCTATGAGCCAGATGATGAAAGTGGCAGCTAACAGTGGGCATTGTGACTCTCATTGCATGGTGATTGTACTCTTGCTTTGTTTGAGGGTCAAGAAGCAGTAAGGACACGTGGGAAGAGAAGAGACCAGTGTCATCCAGATGAATACCTGATGGACAGCAGACAGCGGTCTTGGACCCATGCAAACCCACCACCCACATAGTGAACTTAGTTGGAATACCACTGGGTGGGACAAAAGGCAATTCAGAAACTGTTGGCATACACCACATCTGGAGAATGTTTTTCCTATTTAAGGGTGATGATAGAGAAAAAGATAATATATTATGAAAACAAAAAAAAAATTATTGGAGAAGATGTAACTTCTACTAAACAGAAGCAGGAAGCCACATAGGGGAAAGAGTCTCAGATTGAACAACAATGACAAAAATAGACTGAGGAAACGCAGACTGAGACTTATGTACCAAGGACAGGCTGAGACAAGGACAGAGCGAAGAGAATGGACATAATTATGTAACAGTAACATTAAATCTGTCTTGTTGTTAAGTCCTGTAGAGTCGGTTCTGACCCATAACGACACTATATAGGGTTTCCAAGGAATGGCTGGTGAATTTGAATCTCCAACCTTGCAGTTCAAACCGACACTGTAGTGAAGTGCTTATCCTACAGCGCCACACTAGGAATTTATGTTAACAAAAGTACATGTTGAAGCAGGTAGTGATCACAGAAAAGCGTGTGAATAGAAGAAAATAAAATAAACAGAAAGATGATAGATATGCAGGCAGAAAACTGAACCAAGATGTGAATGTGGTGGAGCATATGGCAGGTGAAATGACGAAAACTTCTCACAGATTATCAAACATCTGAAGGCAATGAGTAGCTGAGCCTGGGGCCTGAGGACCAATTGGTGTAGCATAGTCTACCACAAAGACAGTGTTCTACATCCTACTTTGGTGAGTAGCGTTTGGGATCTTAAAAGCTCATGAGTGGCTGTCTAAGGTGCAGCTTTTGGTCTCTCCATGTGCAGAAGACAGAAGAGTGATGAGAATTGAAGATGCTTGGAATCAACTAGTCCAATGGACTAATTGAACATCAGTCTCCAAGACTTTGACACCAGAGCTAGATGGTGCCCAGCTATCACTACCAACTGCTCTGAAAGGGATCACATTAGACGGTCCTGGATAGACCGTCCACATAATCTACGGAGCAAAACTGAAAATTATCTAAAAAAAAAAAAAAAAGACCAGGCTTACTGGTCAGAAAGAAACTGGAGAAACCTGAGAATGTGGCCCTTGACCACCCTTCAGATATGGCAAGGAACACACCCCTCTTTTAGTCAAGTAGTAGATAGGTATATAGGGGGAGCAACTTTCAACCAAACAGTAGACAGGTTTATAGGGGGGACAACAACAGTAGTAAGATAGGCTCACTATGAATTATGAAATGGTCAATCATTCAAAATCAAAGGGGTAACACGTGCCTAAGGGCAATGGATGGGGAGGTGGATGGAATGGAAATAGGATCCACACAGAAGAAGTGGATGACCGTTATTCCACTGAGAGGATTGTAGTCATTGAGGTGAAACAAAGTGTATGATTTGTTGAATGAAAAACTGTTGATCTTGTTTGTAAACCTTCACTCAAGTCACAATAAAAAGTTTAAAAAAAAATTTTTTTTAAAGGTCACAACTAGACCAATAAGCAACATCATGATAACTGGAGAAAACATTGAAGTTGCCAAGGAATTCGTTTTACCTGAATCCACAAGGAATGTCCATCAAAACAGCAGTCAAGAAATCAAATGGTTTATTGCATTGGGAAGATCTGCTGATCTCCCTCTCTTGCTGCCCACCCCCCCAACTCTTTAAAATGTTAAACTAAGCAAATGTGTCATTCTGAAGACTAATGTGCCTCTGACCCAAGGCAGAGTACTTTCAATCAGTTCACAGCATGCCAGAACTGAACAACAAATAAAGAAGACCAAAGGAGAATTGACAAAGATATTAAATATATGGAATTCTAGAAGAATGAATAAATTTGTCTTAGAAGAAGTATAGCCAAAATGCTCCTTAGAAGTAAGGATGCAAAGCACTCAGATAGTTCTGACCTGTTAGCAGATCAGTCCCTGAAGAAGGACATCACGTTTGATAAAGTAGATGGTCAGTGAAAAAGAGGAAGACCCTCAATGAGATGGATTGACAACAGCTGCAGCAGCCGTGGGCTCAAAGGACTGGACAGCGTTTCATTCTGCTGTACATAAAGCTACATTGAGTCAGAACTGACTTGAGAACACCTAAAAACAGCAAGATTGTTATTAATTTGTTGTTAAGTTGGTTTCAACCCACAGAGACCCTGTATAGGTTTCCAAGGAGCAGCTGGTGAGCTTGAAATACCGACCTTGTGGTTCAAAACGACTTTGTCATGGAGCGCATTAGCCCATAGCACCAACCAGGATTCCTTGTTTTTTAAAAAAAAACTGCTAAAATTTTTTAATGTCCTAGAGACAGTAAACAAAAACAGCTGGCAGTAAAACAAAAGCAACTGCTTGAAGGCAAATTATTCTAAGTGCAATGCCCACACCAACACTTTTTTTTTTAACAGCACATCCCATATAACCATATACCTTAAGACCCTAAAGCTTTGGGGTCCCCACCCGCCTCCCGTGGGCATCTGGAGCACAGCTGCCCCCTCTGCTTCTCTCTGCACTCTCTCTCATCGCTTCCCTTTGCACCTCCACTTTAAATCCTCCAGAGTATTTTCATCTCCCTCGGCAGCCCTGGTTTTGTTCCCTCCCTTCTGTCAGAACTCAGCTGTGTCTCAGCTGTTTCTGTACTTTTTCATGCAGTTATCTTATTATTGTCTCACAGTTCCGGGAACCAGATGGGGGGGTGGGGGTGGCATCTTGACTCTAAGCAAATTCACCATCCCTTCCCCAACTGACTTCTTTGCTTTGAAAATGGCGTTATTGTGGAAAGGGAGGTTCAAAACAAAACAAAAGAATCTTTTTATTGTAAATTGGTTGAGGGTTTACAAAAGCAGATCAGTTTTCCATTCAACAATTCATATCCATTTTGTTTTATTTCATCGATGGCAGTCCCCACAAAGTAACATCACTTATTCCACTTGGGAAATGGGACATTTTGTTCATTAAAAGCTATTGAAGTCAGAAGAGTAGGCTTTCAGTCAGCTTGATGCACAAGGTAAGTAGATTAAGAAGGGCATGTATGCATAACATATGTCAGAGCTTTCAGGAATCCTGGGCATTCTTCTCTGTACAGACTGCTAATGGGCCAATCCATCTAGGTCACCTAATGCATACTATCAGGCAATAAATAAAAATATACATTATAGACCAGCTCTTATCACACCCCTGTGAGTACACAAATAACCTGGGGGTTTTAGTAAAATGCAGATTCTGTGGGCTTGAGATTTGGATTTCTAATCAGTGTCCAATAATGCTGATCCTGCTAGTCCACAAGGACACTCAGATTCGTCAGACTGTACACACCACAGGCATCTGGAGAATTGCAGTGGCAGAATTGTATGGGATGGAATTGGGGGTGGAAAACAAAAATGGTGAGAATTCTAGGGCAGAAGAACTACATGAACCAGATGTCTAAGGGTTCTGTACAGATGATGTGTGTGGATTATAGAATGGGGGGACCCTGATATCTCGGGAAGGCTGAGAAATGACGCTTTATGCAGTGGCCTCAGGAGCTAGTGTATGTTTTTGAGCATGAAGATAATGAATGTTATTATCTCCTGTTGTCACAGTCAGAGAACATGAAGTAGAAGAAAACTGGCATAAATGTACCTTTAGTCGAAAGCAGACCAGTCCAAGAGTGACTTCGGCACAGATCTCAAAGCAGGGATCCCGGCGGACCAGAGACTCAAACTCGTGAGAGAGCTGGACATGCTTGAAAGAGAAAGAGGGAGATGTATTTGAGTTTCTCATTGCTTAGTGCTCAGAGCATAACCACATAGGACCAATTATACATTTCTAACTCATTTATGTGCTTTCAGCAACTTCCTTCAAATTTCGTCATCCACGCACCAGCTGTCCCCCTCAGAGGTTGAAAAAGAAACTGTTACCAATGAGAAATGGTCAAGTGTTTTCAGAAAAACTGCAACCATAATTTTCTTCACTGAATGGAAATATTTTTATCTTATCAAAACAATCTTTTGTGATTTTAGAATCAACAGTCTAGAATTAAATATGGTAGAAAGGCGACTGCTACTAACCTCTATTTGATACTTTGTGGTGGTGATGATCTTGGTCCTTCATTGTGATGTAATCCTCACAATAATCCCACAAAACAAATGACACCTCTATTATACCCACTTAATATGAACTGCAAGGAGCTCTGGTAGCGTAGTGGTGATGAATCGGGCTGCTTATCTCACGTCAGCAGTTCGAAACTACCAGCTGTTCTATGGGAAAAAGATGAGGTTTTCTGCTCCCATAAACATTTACAGCCTCAGAAAGCCTGTACAGGCTCACTATGATTCGGAACCAACTCCATGGCACGTAACAACAACAACAATATGAACTGCAATGTTGGTGGCTCAAGCTCACCAGATACTTCTCTGAAACCCTACACAGGGTCACTATAGGTCAAAACTGACTCTACAGTATTAACAACAACAACAACAATAGATAAAGAAGCTGAGGCCTATAATGATGATGGCTAGGACTTGGCTGACCTGGGATTCTAATAAAACTACCTGACACCAATGCTGCATACAGACTGCTCAGTATATGAAGTGTTTGACTATGAAGAATAGGATTCAGATCACTTACCCACTGTGTTCTTCTCACTGAATGCAGTACTCTCATTTAACTTCTATATTTTATATAGGAGTCCTGGTGTGGCACTGAGGGTTAATGCGCTGTGGGTTAATGGTCAGTTTGAACTGTAAGGCCAGCAGTTCAAACTCACCAGCAACTCCTCAGAAATCCTGTACATTTTGGCAGCAACAGTGGGCTATCGAATCATAAGAATCTTATTCCCATCTCTTTTCACCAGACTCATCTAGACAAGATGAAAACTATTCAGTGGGGACTCTATCTTCCCCCACATACTCTTAAACTAAACCCCCTCTTGCAGACTTCTTCGGGCCTTTATCACCCTGTCATTTTAGGTAACCAATGTTTAGGTTGCCCTTCCCTAACTAACCTGTATACAAAGGTGATAGGTTTGACACTTGATGTGAAGACTCTTTCCCTTTCAGTTGGTATTTTGAGTTACCACATCCATAAATATAGGTCAAGTTCATCAAATTTTAGCAAATTATACTCATTTCCTTTATCAAAATTTTTTTTTTTTTTTTTTAACTCTTCCTCTAGTCGAGTTCTGATCATCAAGCCATCAAAGCTAGGTCAATGGGTACTATCTGCAAGTCTGGGTGTTCTTGTGTATCTCCCCTCACTTCATACAATCAATTCTTTTTGGTTTGATCTTATTTATTCCGTCCATCTCTTTTTTTTTTTTTTAAGGTTGTAAATGGTTTTGTTTTTTTTTTAATGTTTTATTGTGAATTATGTGATAGTTTACATGGGAGAACATTAGCTTTACTTTCATCCTGTTGTTTATTGGTTACATTGCCATGGTTACAATCCCCTCCATGCATCATCAATCAACCAAAAGGTATACCCTTGCAAGCCTGCCACCCAGTCATCAGCACACAGCCCCTCTCCCTCTCTGGGTCTAGAGTCCCCAGCCACCTCATCTCTCCACATCATCATCTCTGCCTACATTCCCAGAGCCACTGCTTCTCTGGATAGGGTCCCGCACTCCGCTCTTCTCCCATGATGGTCCCAGGGACCTCCGCTCCAGGACTGCTAAGTCAATCACTCCCCTCCTTTTGCTACAAAACATCTACCTTTACATTTCCAACCCTCACAGTCAGTTCTGATAGCAATTATTCACTATTGTACCACATGAATGCTATCCCCATCTCCTTTCATCAGTCCCGCCCAGACAGATTGGATACTACTCATTGGAGATTATACCTTCCTCCGTGGCCTCTGGATCTAGACTCCCTCTTGAAAGCTTGTAAGCCAGTCACTTCTTGCCTTTGTAGCCATCCCATTTTGGGTAGCCAGTGTCCAAGTTGCCCATCCCTGTCTACCTTGTGTATGAAGGGGGTGGGAATGATCCTCTCTGTAAAGGTTTGTTCCCTCTTTTGAACTACTGCATCCATAGGTGTAGGTCAAGTTCATCAAATTTTATCAGATTACTCTTTTTTTCCTCTTCTTTCTTCTTCTAGTTGAGCTCTGTTCATCCAGCCATTGAAGCCAGATGGGTATTATTTGCAAGTGTGGGTGTTCTTGTGCATATGCCCTCTCTTCTTATCAGCTGGACGCTTCACTCTCCACTCTAGTCCTCTGTGGCTATGTCACTGACTCTGGGCCCACGAGTCCCCAGGTCTTGCCATACTGTTGGCCAACCAGGTTTCCACAAGTGTTCACAGGAGTCTATTGAATATTGTAGGGCTTAACTTGCAGCGTCATTGCTGTTTTTCCCTCACTTTCTTTATCGGTGACAAATGTGGTCACCAATCCAAGTGCATGTCTGCTCATATATTCCCATTGAGTCTTAGTCCTAGCAAGGGGTTTGCTCTGAGGTGACCCAACTGCTTGCCTTGATGTCTCCTGGGTGAACAACTTGCTTGTTTTTTGTAGTAATCAGTTTGACTGCCTTTGTTGTTTTGTATATTTCCTGTTGATCTTTCTTTCAAGAAGCATCTTCCATTCTTCTAACCGCTCCAGACTGGTCTGCTGTCCTTTCAAGTGGAAATTTCCCATCACAAAAGATTCTTGATGTGGTTCAGGATTCTACCTATGATCTTATGTAATGCAGAGGCTTCACAGGAAGCCTCCTTCACTGGGCAAGTTCTAGACCCATTTTAGGTATTCCAATCAGTTAAAGGCAGAAGATGGACTTACAAGCTTTCTATGATGATATTTCTGGCTATTCCTTTCTCTCCCCCCAAGTGTCTATTTTATAATGGTATGCCAGGGAAACCAAGATTCAAAAGACAGCCAAGCATCTTTATATTATTTCCACCCATTTGCCCATTCCAACCACGTCTCAATTCCTGTGTCCCAGAGCCCTGTTTTTCCAAAGTTGTGCATACATTATTATTTACTTCTGTCCCACTTAGCCCATGCAAACCTGCCTAATTATTTTCCCCTTCTGCTTTGTTCTTCCATTCCCCTCCTCCTTCTTGTGTATTGCCCCCTTCCCTAGCACCTAAGCTATCCTGTGTCTATTCCCTACCCTGTGCTCCACCTTCCCCTCCCTCCCTTCCCTCACCCCAACCCCCAAATCTCAGTAACCAGCAAAGAACCGCACCTCTCCCCTCCCCCTGCATTAGTATGGGTTCTGTTTCTTAGTCTTTTGCAATAGTGGTCCTATGCAGAATTTCTCCTTTTGTGACTGACTAATTTCACTCAACATAATGTCCTCAAGGTACATCCATGTGTTATGTGGCAGCTTACATCTTCCTTATTGTTCTTCAAGGTAGCATACAGCCTTGTCAACCTTATACAGGGGCTCTGTGAGTCAGAAACAACTCAATGGCACACCATCACCATCACAACCATCAGAGAATTGTGGTAACTCTGTATGATAAGAACTGGACTGTGAACAAGGTTGGCAATTTGAACCCTCCAGCCCCTCTGTGGGAGAAACATGAGGCTTTCTGTTCCTGTAAAGATGTACAATGTCAGAAATCCTATACAGGGTCACTGTGAATTGGAATCCACTCTATGGCAAATAACAATAAATCCCTTGATAAATGAGTGGTTTATAGTTGAATCACTAGAGGGCGCCAAAGACTTTGGAGCTTCTAAGTGAGCAACCAAAGTTGGTTTCTGGAAAATTGGAGTCAGAAACTACAGGATGGCAAAAGGCTTGGATTTTTGTTGTTGTCGATGCTATTTTGTTTTGTTTTACTCCCATATTGTTGTTTGCTGCTAAGTACCATCAAGTCAGTTCCAACTTATAGTAACCTGTATAGGGTTTCCAAGGAGCAGCTGGTGGCTTTGAACTGCCTATCTTGTAGTTAGCAGTACAGTGCTGGTCCTACTGGACCAAACCAGGACTCCTTCTCTCTCATAGTGAGGCAGAATTGGAATACACTCTAGACATGGTGTTGTTTATGGCTTTAGTGGCTGGTGCATACATTTGAATACTAGTAGCCTTAATTGGTCTTTCTTGTTTGTTGTTGTTAAGTGGTATGGAGTCAATTCTGACCCATGACTACCATGTATAGGGTTTCTGAGGAGTAATTGATGGGTTTGAACTGCTGTGGTTAGCAGTCCAGTGCTTATCCTACAGTGCTACACCAAGACTCTGGCCTTTCTTGTAGGTATATGGATATAATTCTAGCACAGATAATGGACTTCAAGACAGATTTTGAAATGTTCTTTTTGATCAATTTGATTTTGAAAATGTTTTCTCTTGAATTTGTCATTCCCAACATAGTAAACCATATGATTGTCAGATTCAAAATGGCCAATACCAGTCCATTTCAGCTCACTAATGCCTAGGTTATTAATCTTTATATGT
>NW_006408835.1:2349989-2362024 GCF_000296735.1 Chrysochloris asiatica
GTGGTCTGGAAGTTCAGCTAAAAGCTTGTCCACCATGGGTGACCCTACTGGTATTTAAAGTACTGGTGGTATAGCTTCCAGCATCACAGCAACACACAAGCCACCACAACATGACAAACTGACTGATGGGCAATTGGTCTTTCCACTTTATCAAGCTTTACATCCTCCTTCAGAGACTGATCCCTCCTGACAACATGTTCAAAGTATGAGAGAGGAAGTCTCGCCAGCCTGGCTTCTAAGGAACATTCTGGTTGTACTTCGCCCAAGACAGATTTGCTTGTTCTTCTGGAAGTCCATTGTACTTTCCATATTCTTTGCTATCTCCATAATTCAAATGCATCAATTATTCTACAGCCTTCCTTGTTCATTGTCCAACTTTTACATGCATATGATGAGACGAGTGAAAATAACATGGCTTGGGTTAGGTGCACCTTAGTCTTCAAAGTAATATATTTGCTCTTTAACACTTTAAAGACATCTTTTGCTGCAAATTTGCCTAATGCACTACATCGTTTGATTATTTTGACTGCTGCTTCCATGAGAGTTAGTTGTAGATCTGAGCCAAATGAATTATTTGACAAGTTCAGTCTTTTCTCCATTGATCATGATGTTGTTTATTGGTCCAGTTGTGGGGAATTTTGTTTTATTATATTGAAGTGCAATCTGAAGGCAGTAGTATTTGATCTTCAGCAGTAAGTATCTCAAGTCGTCTTCATTGCCAGCATGCAAGTTTGTATTCTCTACATATCACAAGTTGTCTTATCCACTTCTAAGGCCATTTCTCATATTTGCTCAGCATACAGATTGAGTGTGTATGGTATAAGAATACAACTCTGACACACACCTTTCCTGATTTTAAACCATTCTGAATTCCCTTGTTCTGATTAATAGACTGCCTCTTGGTCTATGTACAGGTTTCTTATAAGTAAAATTAAGTGTCTGGAATATCCATTCTGCATATTCTTGGTCTCTATACTCTTGCCTAGTCTAAATATTTCATATAATTGGATGATGCAATATTTGTATCTGGCTTATTTCACTAAGCATCATGTTTTCATGACTTATCCATGTTGTAACATGTGTGAGGTGACATGTTGTGTGCCATAGAGTCAGATTTGACTCATAGTGACCCTGTACAAGTGTCCAGGGACTGTAAGTCTCCACGGGAGCATAAAGTCTCATCTTTCTCCCATGATTCATTGGTGGATTTGAACCACTGACCTTTCAGTTAAAAACCTATTGTATAGCCATTATGCCACTAGGCAACATAATCACACCTAATTTCACCTGAGTTTAAAAACAGATGTAGTCACTATGGAGAAACAGGGCACTTGTTTTTTGCCTTCTTTCTACAAAGAAGCTGAATCCACCTTAACTCTCCTACTCTCAAATGGTCAGAAGGATGCATTTTGCTCATAATTAGTACTTATGTCTACTTATTTCCTAGCTCTTTACATCATATAAGTTCTAATAATGCTTTTCAGCATCCTTACTTTCCTTACAAAAAGTTTGTAAGGCAGACAGATACCAGTTTCTGGCATTGATAGGCCTTCACCCCTCCTTTCACAGAGAAGGTGCTAGAGGCGTTCAGCCCCTGGCCAAGAGCTGTACAGCGAATAAAGCAGCTGTGCCAGGACTTAAAATGAAGGCCTTGTTATGTTACTACCACCAGAATTGACACCACAGCATCTACCATTCCTGGGAAACATGGGGACTTCTGTTCATCAAGAGGCCACAATTTAGAAAAGATGTGGGACTGGGAGGAGGCCTTCTATGTCTGGCTAAGTATGTGCTTCTTGGGTAAGCCCTGGCACATGGTCAGGCCTCAGGCTCCTTGGAGTGGGGCTGGGCTAAATCAGTGGCTCTCAAATGTTGGCCTGCATCACAGCTGCCTGGATGGCTTGTAGAAGCAGAGCACGCTGGGCCTCACCACCAGGGACCTGGTGTAGTAGCTCTGGGTTATTGTTGTTAGGGGGCATGGAGTCCGTTTCCAACTTGAAGGATTCTATATAGAGTTTCCAAGTAGAACTAGTGTGTTTGAATGAACGATCTTTCCACTGGCAGTCCGGTGCTTGTTATACAGCACCACACCCTGCAATTGGCATTTCTAATAAGCTCCTGGAGTTATGGTGTGGCACTATAGAATAAACTCTGGCTGATAACCACAAGGTTGGCTGTTCAAGTCTAGCAGATGCTTCTTGGAAACCCTACAGCGTCACTCTGTGTTAGAACCAACTCAACGGCAGCACTTAAAAACAGCAACCAGTTCCTAGGGGCTGTTGCTGCTGCTGATTCTGGCTTACCTTTTGAGACTTCCTGGACTGAATATTTAAAGTTTCCAGTCTGACTTTGTGGTTCTCCTAGCCTGATCCTTTTGTTGTAAAGAAAAAAGTAGTATCTTCGCTCTATTGCTGTCACTGAATATACCTCACTGTGAAATGTGACTAAAGTAAAATCTACATGGTGTATTTATTCTGCAAGTCTTTCTGGAACTGATAGCCTGTTTTTCTTAATGGAAGTGCTTTAAAAGACTTTACTACTTTAAAAGTAGTGCTTCAAACCATTTATAGATTCTCTAATCACAATAAGTCAAATTATCATGTCTCTTATAGTATATTCAATTATTTTAAAAATCTTAATTCACTTATATAGTCCTCTAAGACCTTGTAACATTACCCAGATGAGTAATAAAATTAATGTCACCTTGCGAATATAGGCCTGCAGTCCTTTGACTCCATACATCCTAAACACAAACCACATTTTTAAGGAGCGAAATCTTCGGCCCAGTGGCAGTTGCCAGTGCTGAAATAAAAGCAAAAATCAGTGCATTAGAGAGAAATTTATTACAAGTTGTTTCTCTTTTTGACTCATGAATTCACTTATTTCTCTTGTTGTTGTTTGTTGTCATGTGCTGTGGAATCGTTTCCGACTCATAGCGACCCTGTACAGGGTTTCTGAGGCTGTAAAATCTTTATGGGAGCAGAAAGTCTCATCTTTTCCCACAGAACAGCTGGTAGTTTCGAACTGCTGACTCTGAGGTTAGCATCCCAACTCGTAACCACTACGCTATTGGAAGCAATTAATTCCTTGGAAGCCATCTCCCTAGGCTGCCATGGCTCATGTTGGATGAAAAACCGACCATTGATAAGCAGGTTGAACAGTAGCAGATGCAAAAGGCTTCTTTTCAAAACATCAAAAGCATTGGTAAACACTGGGGACTGTTGTCTTGGAAGGTGCTTATACCACTCAAAGGGTGTCAACTGAGTGCATCTTAGCACCTGGAAGTCTCCTCAAGTATTGTTGTTAAGTGCTGTTGAGTCAATTCCCACCCAAGGCGACCCTGTATAGAGTTTCCAAGGAGTGGCTGATGAGCTTGAGCCACCGACCTTGCGGTTCAAACCGACTTCGCAGTCCAGCACATTAGCCCACAGCGCCACACCAGGACTCCTCTCCCAAATTGTTGTTGTTGTTGTTAAGTGCCACCAAGTCAATTCTGGCCCATAGCAACCCAATATGGGGTTTCCAAGGAGCAGCTGGTGAGCTTGAACCACCAACCTTGCAGTTCAAACAACTTTGCAGTCTGATGCATTAGCCCACAGGACCACAGCAGGACTCCTCTCCTAAATTGGGGGGTATCAAAGTGAGTGCACACAGAATATAGGATTCTGTCTTGTGGAGTTTAAAATCTGGAGGGAGTCTTTCACTGGTTTCTCTGCTTACAAGTAAGGAGGGAACTGAAGCTTACATATCTAGGCTGCTTCGTACCTCAAGTGTTCCAGCATCTTTCTCCAGAACAATACTTGTTACTTCTAAAATCTCCCACTCACCACTATGGGATGACCCACATATGTTGTTTCCTGAGTCTCAGAGGACTGAGGCAGGGTTTTCATTTGTGTCACTCTACTTTGTGTCGCTTCTCAGGGATACAGATCTAAGGGAAGTCCCCTGAAAGCATGATACCCTAAACACAAATTGGAAATGCTCAACTATTAATGGATTGTCATTAGTCCTGCCATCCGTGTTACATCTGAATGAAAACCTGAGATTAGATTGTCAGAAAAGAACTGGTACAGACAATCTCTTGATGGGTAGGGGCAGATGGTCTAGTGACCTCACTTCTTTTTTCCCTGACTTTCATCATTTTATGGATTCTCTTCTTTTATTTACACTCCCACCTCTACAGTTGGTTTCAAAGGGGGCGCTGTGGGTTAATGAACTGGACTGCAAATTTAGTTTGAACCACAAGGTTGGCAGTTCAAGTTCACCAGCCACTCCTCAGAAACCCTATACTGGGTCGCTATGGGTCGGAATAGACTCAATGGTACTTACCAACAGCATCAGGGGTCCTGGTGTGGCACTGTAGGGTAAGTACTGGACCACAACAGCAGTGGCTCAAACTCACCAGGTGCTCCTTGAAAACCCTATACAGGTTCACTATGGGCTGAAACTAACTCAACAGTGCTTAACAACATTAACAACAACGTGTATTTGTGGAAGCAGTATTGGTTCAGTAGTAGGGTTTTTGCTTTCTGTGTGGGCCCATTTTCTATGGGGTCACTATGGGCAGGCCTACTCAACAGCACCAAAGAACAACACATTTTAGTCACAAACTCTCTTCTAGAGTAAGGCTAGTACAGCCTGGTGTTTTCAAAATAAACTTTATTAAATACTAATATAAAATATAAAGGACAACAAACCAAGACAGTTACAAAAAGGCCGCGGAGACCCTACTCCATCTGAGCACTGTTTATGTTTTCTGATGCTTCATCTTTCCCATTATCCTCAGGAGAGCAGTCTGAGGCCCTCAGCAACATTATGTAACTGAGACCCAAGTAATGGAGCCCCTGTCTTGCAAAGCAGTCTTAAGTTCAGAAGTTCCTTCCTCTCTCCATGGGAGCACAAAGATGGCTTCCTTCTGATGCAAAACCCCTGATTGGTGACCTTCAACAAGGTGCCCACTGGAGCCTCGTCTACTTTATCAGTTAGGACTGAGTTGGAATGTGGTTGTGTGTGTAATTCTGAGTAATGGGAGGCCCCAAGACTTCTAACAACTAGCATTACACTTACATTTGGGATCACAACTAATTTGGAGCTTTGTGACCCAAACATTCCACTTACCCTGTAATCTGTGATAAGTCCTAAAAAAAGAGAGAAAACGAAACGGTTAGACATACTTGTTCATTAAATACTTGGCATAGTTGTTAGCGGCCTTAGGGTTGGGCCTTGACTCTTGGAAACAGAAGTTGTCCAGTCCTAGACCACCCCCATGATCAGTTGCAGCTCAAACCATTTGATCCACAGGGGTTTCATTGGTTGATTTTCAGAAATAGATTGCCAGACTTTTCTTCCTAATTCATCCTAGTGATTCTCATTCAGCATCCTAGTAACACACAAGGCTTCAGGACCAGACACTGGCGGCGGCGGAGGAGTTTCATTGGCTGGGGAGCTAAGCTGGGTCTCCCACATGGAAGACAAGAATTCTACCACTCAATTATCATTGCCCTCAGTTATATGCTTAATATCGCTCTCTTCAAGGTAAACTTTGTATGTTTTAAATGCTGTCTCCTGAGTCACATGCAAATTTCTCAGAGGACTGAGGCAGGGTTTTCTTTTGTGTCACTCTACTTTGTGGCACTTCTCAGACATACAGATCTAAGGAAGTCCCCTGAATGCATGATACCCTAAACACAAATTGGAAATGCTCAACTATTAATGGATTGTCATTAGTCTTGCCATCTGTATTACATCAGAATGAAAATCTGAGATTTTTCTAGTGCCCAGTAGTCAGTTAGAATTCTGGTCATGCCAACAAGTCATCATTCATCCCTTCATGCGTGCGACTATGACTTTCTAATGTAAAAAATGATTAAAATATAAAAAAGACTCCATCTCTTTGCAGGAAGCTTCATGTCTGCATTCTTAGAATTCATTCCAGTACTCAGCACCAAGTGGATACTCAGTGATCATCTGCTAAATCACTTTAATTATCCGGGATTCAATAGATGAGTCATTTTGGGGTCAGGATTGAGGTGACAATGATGAAGGTGGGCTGCAGTCCTGCTATAATAATTAGGACAGAGGCTGTCACTTGTTTTGAAAGTCCGACCCTCTACTGAAGGCCAGGCAAGGCACACTAAGAACACCACAACTTGTACACAACATCTCCTACCTCCTACGTAATGGTAATTGGTGTGGCTCTAAGAAGGCCCTAACCGCGATCAGCAGTGACAAGCTGTCCATTTCCTGCAATCCTCTGCTTACCCTTACAGACTGTTTCTGATCCACTGCACAGGTGGGTCTATGTGATATTTACAGGGAACAGCTTGTCTTGCTTCCCTGACTACCATCCTCTGCCAGGCATTTTCTCAATTGCTGCTGCCGCTGTTGCCAGCAGTTGAGCTCTGACTCATGGCAACCGTGTGTACAACAGGACAAAACATTGGCTGGCCCTGCATCATCTTCCAAGTCAGTCTTTAATATGGCTCAGTCCACTGTTGTAGTCCATTAGTATTTGGAGTGCCTCCCAGCAACACAGTGGGTCATATTCAGCTGTGAGCTACGGGCTTCTCTTCAACTCATTTTCAAAAATACATCACCCGGCCTTTCTTTTTAGCCTGTCTGAAAGTTCTGCTAAAACCTGTCCCTGTGAATGTCCCCATTTGAAACGCCAGGGGTATAACTTGTAGTACATTTAAGCCACCACAGTGTAACAAACTGACAGACAAGTGTGAGATTTTTGCAAATTGAGTCATAAAATGTTAGAAACGAGAGAAAAACGTGGGTCTTCAGGCCCGACCCCCTTGTTTCGTGAGTGACTTTCACAGGGGAGTCCAAAGTTACACAGCAGAGATCACCTCTTAAAGCCATGCTCTTTTCTGTAGACCTTGTGGCCTCTCCTGAGGATCCCTGCTGTTAAGTAAATATAACACAGGGAACAGAGTAATCAGACAGTAATTCATAGGGAACAATGGAAATAAAACAACAGCACCAAAAAAGCCCTTGACATGCAATAATACTGTTGTAGGCGCTCAAGTCAGTTCTGACTCAGTGATATCTGCATAGGATTTCCGAGGCTATAAATCTTTTTGGGAGCAGAAAGCCTCATCTTTCTCTCACGGAGTAACTGGTGGATATGTAATAGGTGCTCAATAAAACTTGGTTTAATAGCCAGATGACTGTCATGAGTAAAAAGGAATGAATGATCCTCTTTTTAATTTTATATAGCTTCACCATTAAATATAAGGAACTCTGGTAGCATAGTGGTTATGAATTGGGCTGCTAACCTCAAGGTCAGCTGTTCAGAACTATCAGCTGTTTCGTGGGAGAAAAATGAGGCTGTCTGCTCCCATAAAGATTTACAGCCTCAGAAACTGTATACAGGGTCGCTATGAGTCAGAACCCACTCCCCGGCACACAACTACCACCACCATTTAGTAAGGTAGCCACTAGCCACCTGTGGCTATTTAAATTTAATTAAAGTGAAATTAAACTAAAGATTAAGCTCTTCAGTCATATTAACCATGTTTCAAGTGCATAATTGTTATTAAGTGTCATCGAGTCAGTTCCGACTCATAGCGACCCTATATAGGGTTTCCGAGGAGCAGCTGGTGGGTTTGAACTACCGACCTTGTGGTTTGCAGTCCAGTACTGATCCACAGTGCCACACCATAAGTCCAAGTACTATAGATCATTTCCTTCAATGCAGAAAATTCTGTAGAACTGTGCAATGGGGTTTCAAGTAGAAGGTTTTGTTCCAGTAGTATTAACAGCCAAACAATTTAAATAGTGAAAGATGGAGTTTCTTCTCAATGAATCTGCTTGAAGAATTTGGTTCAATTTAGAAGTGTCCTTGGACAATTGTTCTCTTTCAACATAAAGAATGCTAAAACCCTCTCAGCCAACAGTTTCCTGTGGTCATGATTTTACTTCACTGTAACCGCAACTCTGTCATTGAGCTAGGTACAGTCCATGTGAAAAAACCAGTGCCTAGAGGAAGTAGTCATGTTATGTTTGATAGACATTTTGTTGCATCGAAGAAGAGCATTTTATGAGGAGTCACTGGAGAAATACGTCTCTCCTACCAGGGAGCACGCTGATCCTTAGTCCTTAAAGTCACCGTGACTTGTATACCTCATGTCACCGGGAAGCCTAAAGCCAAATTTGAGGCTTTCCTCTCCCAACTATACAGTTCCCTGATGTGACCTCTAGAGCAACTCACACTCACTCTGCCATCGGACTCATCATGGTGGTCATTGTCTGACCAGTGTCTGCTGGCATGTTTCTGCACTCAACACTTGAATGGGCACTGTGCCTCATTCGCTGTCCCATGGCCGGGATCACTGAATGCAATGTGCATTTTGTATGCCAGTTCTACCTGTGGCTCCATCTGGATTTCTATTCACTCCCCTGCCCAACTTTCTTGGTTACGTCATTTTTTCTTTGTGGTATTGGCAGAAGTTGGCAGGAATCCTTTTTCAGAAACACATCAGGGCAGTCATTATAAAGATGTTCCCTTACATGTCTGAGATATCCATATTCCTTTTGGTCCTGTTCACATTCTCCCTTGCTCCTGCACCGGCTGTGAGCACCAGGTTCTGTGTGTTCACAGAAGTCCAAGGTATCATGACCAACCCACCCTATAGGGAAGAAAAGCTAGGCACTGCTTCTGTTCCCACCCAATCACCACAGGGTATAAATGTTCCTCTCCTGTTTTCTAGACATTGCATGAACAGCTCTGAGAAAAATACAACAGCTTATAAAAAGCAAGAGCGTGAGTTTACCTGAATCTTGGTGACTATGCTTCAGGTAAAGGGGGTCCAGTTTAAAGGCTCCTGTTAAACTGGATCTCTTTTTCACCCTGGTTTAGAAGACAAATACACAGGGGTTAACAAGAGAGTATCTTAGATTAGATGCTGTGGTTCTTTTGCCTAAAAGCCTTGCTCCCTCATTTTCACCTGGTGAATGAAAAACCTTCCTCCTCTCAAAGTTGTGCTCAAACAGGCCTGCAGTTGTGCCCTCTTCCTTCCCACAACACCCTGGCCTCACCCCTACCCAGTTGCTGTGGCATCAATACCCACTCATGGCGACCTCATATGTCTCTGAGCAGAACTGTCCTCCATTGGATTTTCAGTGACTCATGTTTGGAAATCGATCTCCGGGCCTTTAGTGTAAGGCATCTGGGTATACTTAAATATTTGTACCACCTTGGGACTTCAGGTCTTTTCTTAGCTCAGAGAAGCTGGGGGCAAGGATAGTGGTACTCCTTTACGTCTTCTCAGGGCCTGACACAGTTGGTGCCTGTCCCTGGTATTTCAATCCACATGTTCTGACGAAATGGGTTAGCAAGTGAATAGAAAGAGACAGCCAAGATGGCATATCCTGTGGGCTAAATGTCAAAGACCTGTCTTCAGAGCTCCATCCTTTTACACATATTTGTGCCATGGGCATTCTAACCCGTAGCCTGGAGAACTCAGGCTAAACCCCCATTTGGACAGGGGTTGGAGGGGGTCTAAGCTTGATGATAATTGTCTCTTCACTTCATTTGGCAGTGTGGACACTATCTCACAGCAATTTTGTGGTAAATAAAATATCCCAGGGACAAACTAGAGAAGAAATGTCAATTTGACAGGAGCTTAGGCTTAAAAATAAATATAATGTGAAAACTAAAACCCAGTGAGCATGAAATAAGATTGCCAAGATGAGGATTACCAATGAGGAGAGAGGAGTGAGAAGATTAGATTTATTTATGGCACATAAATGAGGTTTTATTTTTTGAAAGGGTTAAAACAATAACTATGCCAGCAAGCAATAAGGCATTTTATAGTATATATTCCCTCTTTGACCTCTGGAAGAAAAATCTACTGCACCTAATGTTATGTCTGCACTACGCTACCAGAGCTCCTTAACAACATTCCCTCTTTGACCTCTGGAAGAAAAATCTACTGCACCTAATGTTATGTCTGTATATATAGGCATTCTATTGCATCTTAGGAGAACAGTTAAGGAAGGGTCACCGGAGAAATGGCCTTTGGATCTTTCCATGCAAAGAATAACTTGGCTTCTTAGTCCAAAAAGTAGGTGTGTGTGTGTATACACATGTCTGTGTGGTCAGCTGCTAGTTGGGAGATTTGTGATTTGCACCCACCCTAATGTGCCTCAGAAAGCTGACCTGGTGATCTACTTCCAAAAGGTTGCAGCTTAAAAAACCCTCTGGATCTGTTCTAGTCTGCACACAAGAAGTTGCCAAGAGTTAGAATTGACTCAACAACCACCACGAGCAGCTTCATATATACATTATGTATTGTTGTTGTTAAGTGCGGTTGAGTCGGTTCTGACCTATAGCGACCCTGTACAGAGTTTCCGAGGCTGTAAATCTTTACGGGAGCAGAAAGCCTCATCTTTCTCCCGCGGAGCGGCTGGTAGTTTCGAACTGCTGACCTTAAGGTTCGCAGTTTGATACGTAACCACTACGCTACCAGAGCTCTTTATATTATGTGTGTGTGTATATATATATATATAATGTATACACACACACAACGCTGTGCCATTGAATCTCCTCCAACTCATGGGACTCTTTTTAGGGTTTTTGAGGCTATATATGTCTGCAGGAACAGAAAGCTTCCTTTTTTTGCCATGGAGTGGTTCATAGTCCAGTACTTATCCTACAGAGCCATTGTGTTAATACATGTATTATATATATATATATATTCTGTATATGTCTATTTAGATCACACAAAAATGACTGTTAGAACTATACAAAACGATGTGTAAGGATGACTGTGGAAGAATGGATGAGTTGAGTTATGGTGTTGGAGAAGAATATTCAAAGTATCATGGACTGCCAGAAGAATAAATAAATTTGTGTTGCAATATGTACAGCCAGGATAGCCAAATTTAGTCTCTCATCCTTCGAACATAACATCAGGAGGCACCAGTCACTGATGAAGGTAAAGTGGAGAGTCAGAGAAAAAGAATCCCCCCAACAAAACAGTTCAGCATAGTAGCAACAGCAGTGGTCTCCAACATAGCATAGTGTGAGGATGGGGCCATGGGGCTGGACCAGGCTGCTCTTCATTCTGTTGTGCACAGGATCACTATGAGTCTGAACCGACTTGATGGCACCTAACAACAATCAAGTCCACAGAAACGGGCCTTGCAGTCTGCTTCTGAAACTCAGCCAGTCAAAACCCTACAGAGAACTCACATCATTAAGTAAACAGACAAACAAAAAAAAGCCTTTCTAGAATAACAAGCAATGGCTATCTGTGTTCATTAAAAACAGGAAAATAAACATGCTTATAATTTACAATGAGAAATCTAAATAAACTCTGTTTTATGAGAGTAAGAGAAATAATAAAAATCAGTGGTGAAATAGGTTTCCTAAGCAGATTTTTTTTCTTTTTTGAAACTAAATTCTGTAATATCTGGAATACATTTGTTTATTCTTATCTAACGCTTAGAGAAAAATAACAATATAAACTCTGTCATGAAGATCAGTAATTATAAAAAATAATAATGATGTATTCTGAAATCATAGCACAACTTTTATCTCATAACGGACACTGTCACTTCTAAAGAAAGAAGGTATAAATCAGTTTTCAAAGACAGCTGAAATGAGTCTTTTTAAGTTTATAGTGGAGCCCTGGTGTGGTGTTGTGGGATAAAGCACTGGACTGCAGTTTCACTTTGAACACAAGGTCGGTGGTTCAAACTCACCAGCTGCTCCTTGGAAACCCTATACTTGGTGGCTATGAGTCGGAACAGACTTGACGGCAGTTAACAACAAGTTTATAGTAATTGTTGATAAAAATTTCCATAATTCTTACCCTTCGGTCGGTTGATGATGCATAGAGGGGATTGGAACCATGGTAATGAGATGATATACGATGGAATGAATGTAAAACTAAAATTCTCTCACGTAAAATATCATAATTCACAATAAAACATGAAAAAAAATCTGAAGATCACAGTGTTTTCTGGTTATAGAGGATAAATTACAGTATGTATCAGCAGTAAAAAAAAAAAAAAAAATTCCA
>NW_006408835.1:2362124-2369477 GCF_000296735.1 Chrysochloris asiatica
GTTTCACTTTGAACACAAGGTCGGTGGTTCAAACTCACCAGCTGCTCCTTGGAAACCCTATACTTGGTGGCTATGAGTCGGAACAGACTTGACAGCAGTTAACAACAAGTTTATAGTAATTGTTGATAAAAATTTCCATAATTCTTACCCTTTGGTCGGTTGATGATGCATAGAGGGGATTGGAACCATGGTAATGAGATGGAATGAATGTAAAACTAAAATTATCTCACGTAAAATATCATAATTCACAATAAAACATTAAAAAAAATCTTAAGATCACTGTGTTTTCTGGTTATAGAGGATAAATTACAGTATGTATCAGCAGTAAAAAAAAAAAAAAAATTCCATAATTCTGACAGAAAAATCTTATGGAGTACACGTTTAGTCTGACACATGTGGGTCACAATGAGTAGGAGTCCACTCAATGGTAACTGTTTTAGAGTGAGTGAGATCACATGGGAAGAGGAAGGCAAACAGAGAAAGAAGGCAAGAAAATGCCTCCAGCTCTACGGGCACTCTGCCTTTGCAAGTGAAGAAGATCACACTTTCCTTTGAACTACTCGTCAGGAATGGCCTTTGAACTGTTGGATATTTTTAATTAAGAAGTATTTTTCTCTGTTCAATTCATAAAAAAATCATATAAAGAAGAAAATATCCTTTACCTTCTCATGGACTAAAGCTGCTGTACAGTTCAATCTTCCTAATATGTCCCCAACTTATCCTTTCTATGATCTACAGAGAAGGCCCTTAGGCTAAATTTGGGGTTATCACTCTATGTAGTTCTTTGAAATTGTCTATAAAACTTTTTAAGCAACTTATAACATTTTTTGCACATTTTAAACAATGTGCATCAGTTTTTGCACATTTTAAACAAAGTCATCAATCTGTGTGTTTTGTATAACTTGCTTTTTCCCTTAAAAGTATCCTTGTGAGTTCTATTTATGCATTTCTAAGTTATTCATTCTCACTACCTCATCAAATCATTTTGAAAGTTGTTAGGTGCTGTCATGTCGGTTTCCACCCATAGCCCCATAGCAACCCTGTATAGGATTTCTGAGGGGCAGCTGGTGAGCTTGAACCGCCGACCTTGCAATTCAAACCAATTTTGCAATCCAGCGCATTAATCCACTGTGCTGTGCATCATAATTCATTCTTCCTCTGAATGTTTCCCATTTCGTGATAAGACAAACTATGCTGCTTTGAACACTTGAACTCATCTTCTGGTGCATATGAGCCCTGGAACTTCATGGGACTTATTTCGAAAATCCACTGTCATCAAGTAGATTTTGATGCATAGCTACCCTATAAGACAGAATAGAACCCCTCCTTAGGATTTCTGAGACTTTGCAGGCAGTCTTATCTTTCTCCCTGGGGTGACTGGTGAGTTTAAACATGTGGTTAGCAGCTCAACACTTCGTCCGCTGGCCACCAGGGCTCCTGCTTTTACCGCATACTGTTATGTGTCATCGAGTCAGTTCTGACATACATCGACCCTGAGTCGGGTTTCCGAGGAGCAGCTGGCGGGTTTGAACCACCAACCTTGGGGTTAGCAGTCTGGTACTTATCTCACAGTGCCACACCAGAACTCCTTCAATATGGCTGTTAATATTGCCAGTTAATATTGCCATCAGCATCTTAGGAGTCCCTATTGTTCCATCTAGATAGACATCACTTAGTGTCAAGAAGCATTAGTTTTGACCATCTTTAGTGTTTCCTTGTGATTTTAATTTGCATTCCTGCTCACTAATAAGTTGTGTAACTGCATTTATTGAGTTCATTCCTGATTTTTGGAAGTTAGAACATTTTTGTTCTTTTTTCTGTGAATTTATTTCTCTCTGACATATTGGGCTATAAGCATCTGGTATGTTTGTAATGTTTATAATATCCAAACATACTGTAGATATTATGAATAAAAATGTATATGCGGGGCTGCTTTGGGGCTTTCTCTTCGGACTTCCTGTTCTTTTTGACTATGCCTGGACTGGTCCTATCCTGGCTTAGTCATTGTTGCTTCATTGTACATATCAATGGTTCGTAGGAAAAGTTCCTCAACATTGTCTTCAATTTTTTTTTTCTTCAAATTCATTAACTTTTAACTCTGCACTTATCTATATAAATACTAGACTCAGATGTATCAAGTTCTACAAAAATATTCACTAAGGATACTTATTAGAACTGCATTGAAGTCTGACATCAAAAATTTTAAAAAATCTCTATCCATATCATTCCATTTAATTAGAACTTCCTTCAATAGATTCCAAATAATTGTATAATTTCCTCAATAAAAATCTGGAAGTTTTAACATATTTTTTCTTATTAATATTCTATCTTTTCTCACTATAATAAAGAATACCTCTTTTTTGTATTAAATGTGCTGATAATTATAGATGTAAGAGAACGCAACTTCAGAAATTGTTAATGTTTCTAGAAACCTTTCCACAAATATCTTATTAATTATAGTGCTTTGATGGATGATTATTTTTCCTTTTTTAATTGAAAACAGTCATATCCTCTTAGAATCATGAGAGTTTTATATCTTCCATTCTAACCCTCCTATTTTTACTTCTTTATCTTCTCTTATTATACAAGTTTGGATTATAATGTTCAATAGAAATGGTGATTTTGCTCCTAATTTCAAAGAGAATGCTTCTACTAATTTACCATTAAGAATAAGTTTGCTGTCGGCTTTGGGTAGGCAGCTTTTATCAGTTTAAGAAAGTTTTCTTTTGTTCCTAATTTACTGACATGTCTTGTCATGAATGGGTGTACTTTACTTATTTATTTTTTGTCTAATGTGATTTTTTTCCTCTTTTATTGTTAGCATTTAAAATCTTCTAATATTAAATCACAGTGGCATATCAGAAATAAGCACAATTTGTTCTATCCTTTCTTAAAAGCATCACTGAATTTTGTTAACACTTTATTTAGAATTTTTAATTGAACTTTATGAGACTATCCTACCGTTTTTCTTCCTCAGGTTCCCATCTGGTTTGGGAATGAAAGTTATACTTGCTTCACGACATAATAGAGGGAGTATGTCCTCTTTATCTGTTCACTGTGAATTAAATTTATGATTAGACTAATAAGTCTGTTGATTAATAACAAAACAAAAAACTCTTGCCTCGAGTGAATAAAGATCAACTGTTGTACCTTATAGACAGCTGTTTTCTAGATATTTTTTACAAAGTCAGGCACAAGGTTTCAAGATATTGAAGTATAAATGAAGCAAAACAGGTACATAAATCTGTCTGTTAATGGTCTTAAGGGGTCCCAGGCTGTTGCAAACTTAACAGGCTCTGCTGCTAGCAGCAGGTACCCTGGAAGAAAGGTCCAGCAATAACACTTCTAAGAAATCAGTCATTGAAAACCCTATGGTGCATTGTTATATACTCTGACATACGTACACTTAGCATGAATCAGGATCAACGCATGACAACTGGTTTAATTTGGTAATAGCTTTAAAACAAGCTCTAGGATCAAGTCTTATCTTAACTTCAAAAACCAAAAACCCAAGCCCACTGCTGTAGACTCAGTTCCCTATGGTCCTGTGAATTGAAATACTCCTTTTAGGGTTCGGAGACTAAAAAGTCTTTACAGGAGCTGACACCCTCATCTTTCTCGTACAGAGTGGCTGATGGGTTTGAACCACTCACTGGCCTTGAAGTTACCACTCCAATGCTTAACCCATTGCACAACCAGGGCTCCTTAACTAGTATTTAAAAGCTCCCAAAGTAACTAAACTTACAACCTGGGTATGTAATAAACATGTTCAAAAGCTATAATGATTCTATGACAAAATTAAATATTATTTGGGGGGAAAAAGGTGTTTCTTAAGGTACATAAGACATACCCTAGGCACTTGTGAAATTGGAGACTATATTTGTAGAAGATCTGATATCAAACAGATATTAAGATTTGGGCAGAGTGGTTCAGATTTGCATATAAAAGATTCAAATGCCAAATGAACGATAAAAAGCTTATGACCAGAATAATGACATTTTTATGAAATGTATTATTGAGCACGTTTTAGAAACTTCAATTATCTTGTCCATTTCAATATTTAAAGAATATAACCAATGCGTTTACTTCAAATTGTAGACTAACCATTGGCAAAATTTCATTAAACGAAGCAGAATTGAAGGAATACAAAAAAGGCAGCGAGAGAAAACAGAAATCATGTATTGCTTGTTTGTTTGTATTAGCAAAGTTTTCAAAGACATGTATAAAAAGTGTACAACTTAAGGTCGTTGTTTGCTGGTTTTAAACTCCTGGTTGTTTAGAAGGGTGTCCTTTTTCAAATTGTTCTGAAAGTTCTGACAAGCTTCCTTATCTATTATCTGAATTCTATTGTGTTAGGCAAGCTCACTCTGCAATCATCTCTTAAAGAAGCAAAATATCTTTTTGTTTCTGTGGATATTCTGGATAAAACATGAGACAGATACACTAAGTAAAGGCCTCAGAAAGTTTCCTGGCATCTATTAGAACACACTTGTTGTTGTTGTTGAGTGCTGTTGAGTTGGTTGTGACTCTGTATAGGGTTTCCGAGGTGCATCTGGGGGGTTTGAACTGCTGACTTTATGGTTCGCAGCCCAGTGCTGATCCTACAGTGCCACATCAGGCTTCCATTAGCACACATAAATACCTATTGTTGACATCATTGTTTTATCCAGGGCATGACTGAAACATCATGACAAGCCATGAGTCCCTGCCTATGACACGACTTGTTACAATTTCTCTATGCCCAACAGCTCTTAACTCCTTTTTTCCATGATGATTTCATGATTTACATTGTCTAGCACATTGTTGCTGTTTGGTGTCGTTCAGTTCGCTTTCCAACTCATAGCGAACAGAATGAAACACTGCCCAGGCCAGCACCATCCTCTAAAGTGTTGTTACGTTTCAGCCTATTGCTACCACTACTGTGTCAATCCATCTTACTAGGGGTCTTCCTCTTTTTTTCTGACCTTCCATTTTGCCAAGTATGATGTCTTTCTCCAGGAACTGGTCCCTCCTGAAAACACATTCCAAAGAACACAGATGAAGTCTTGCCATCCTCATTTGTAACGAGCATTCTGGTTATACATCTAACACAGATTTGTTTGTTCTTCTGCCAATCAATATACTTTAAACATGCTTTGCCAACACAATAATTCAAATCCAATTTTTCTATGATCTTCCTGATTCATTGTCTAACTTTCACATACATGTGAGGTGACTGAAAATACTCTGCACCTTAGTCTTCAAACTGACATCTTTGCTCTTTAACACATCAGAGAGTTCTTTGGCAGTAAATTTGCCTAATGCCCCTCCTTGGAAACCCTATACAGGGTCTCTATGGGTCGGCACTTAACAACAACAACAACAACATAAGTCATTTGGCTTCTTGACTGCTGCTTCAGTTAATATTTTAAGTCCTCTTTGCTTCCAGTAAGCACGGTACATTATCGCTCATTGTCACTGAGTTTTCCTCCAATCCTGATGCCTTGTTCTTCTTCATATAATTCAGCTTCTCATATTATTTGCTCAGCATACAGACTGAATAAGTATGGTCCTGTGAATTGAAATATTCCTTTTAGGGTTCGGAGACTAAGAAGTCTTTACAGGAGCTGACCCCCTCATCTTTCTCGTACAGAGTGGCTGATGGGTTTGAACCACTCACTGGCCTTGAGGTTACCACTCCAATGCTTAACCCATTGCACAACCAGGGCTCCTTAACTAGTATTTAAAAGCTCACACCTTTCCTGATTTTAAACCATTCAGTTGTTGTTGTTGTTATGTGCCATGGAGTCGGTTCCGACTCATAGCGACCCTGTACAGGGTTTCCGAGGCTGTAAATCTTTACGGGAGCAGAAAGCCTCATCTTTCTCCCGCGGAGCAGCTAGTAGTTTCAAACTGCTGACCTTGCGGTTCAGTAGTCCCTTGATTTCTTCTAACCACTGCCTCTTGATCAATGTAGAGGTTCCTCATGAGCACAATGAAGTGTTCTGGAATATCCATTCTTCTCAATGTTATGCATAGCTTTTTATGATCCTCACAGTAAACTGTCTTTGCATAGTCAATAAAGCACATGTAAACACTTTTCTGGTATTCTCTGCTTTTAGTCAAGATCTGACACCAGCAATGATATCACTTGTTCCACATTCTTTTCTGAATCCAGCGTGAATTTATGGCAGCTGCAACTATTTTTAAATTATCTTCAGCAAAATTTTAAATGCATGTGATATTAATGAGATTGTTTGATGATTTCTGCATTCCATTGGGTGACCTCTCTTTGGAATGGGCATAAATATGGATCTCTTCCAATCAGCTGGTCAGGTACCAAATTTCTTGGTATAGAGAAGTGAGTGCCTTCAGCATTGCATCCGTCTGTTGAAACATTTCAGTTAATAGTCTGCTAATTCCTGAAGGCTTGTTTTTTGTTTTGTTTTGTCAAAGTGTTTTGTACAGCTTGGACTGCTCCCTTCAGTATCATTGGTTCTTGATCATATGTTACCGCTTGAAATGGTTGAACATTTGGTACAGTGACTCTGTGTATTCCTTACATCTTCTTTAGATGCTTCCTACGTCATTCAATATTTTACACCAAATTGGCGGGTTGGTTGGTTATGTGCCGTGGAATCAGTTCTGACTTATAATGACCCTATATAGGGTTTCTGAGGCTGCAAATCTTTACAGGAACAGAAAGCCTTATCTTTGTCCGGCAGAACCACGGGTAGTTTCAGACTTCTGACCTTGAGATTAGCAGCCCGATTTGTAACCAATACACTACCAGAACTTTATACATAGAATCCTTCAATATTACAACTCCAGGCTTGAATTTTTTTTTTCCAGTTATTTCAACTTGAGAAATGCTGAGTGTGTTCTTCACTTTTGGTTTTCTAACTCCAGCTTAATACTTTATTTTGTCTT
Source organism: Chrysochloris asiatica (assembly GCF_000296735.1). Taxonomy (NCBI): domain Eukaryota; kingdom Metazoa; phylum Chordata; class Mammalia; order Afrosoricida; family Chrysochloridae; genus Chrysochloris; species Chrysochloris asiatica. The sequence continues at coordinate 2,369,034 of NW_006408835.1, forward strand.
CTCAAGCTGCCCATTGATATTTTCTGTTCAACTCTTTTACTTCCTCATTTCTTCCAGTTGCTTTAGCTTCTCTATGCTCAAAAGCAAGTTTCAAAGTCTGTTTTGACATCCATTTGGTCTTTACTTTATTCTTCTATTTTTAATGACCTTTGTCTTTCTTCATGAATGGTGTTCTTGATGTCATCCCACAACTCTTATGGCTTTTGGTCATTAGTGTCTAATGTATGAAATCTGTTCTTGAGATGGTCTTTAAATTCAGGTGGATATATTCAAGGTTATCTCTTGGCCCTTGTGGACTTGTTTTCATTTTCTTCAGTTTCAACCTGAACTTGATATGAGCAATGGATAGTCTGATCCACACTCTGCCACTGGCCTTGGTTTTTTTTTTTTTTTTTTTTTAATGTTTTATTGTGAATTATGTAATAGTCTTCAGCTTCAGTCTGA
>NW_006408835.1:2371188-2372991 GCF_000296735.1 Chrysochloris asiatica
TCGATGGCACTTAACAACAATGCCTAGGATACAATCTTTATGCATCCAATTTAATTTTTGCCAGCTGCCAATTTTTCTAGATTCCTACATTCCACAGTCCAATTATTAATGGATATTTGTAGCTGTTTCTTTTCAGTTTGAGTTGTTTCCTATAAGCAGATGACGGTCCAGAAAGCTTTTCTCCATCCATGTCATTGAGATCAACTCTGCTTTGAGGAGGCAGCTCTTCTACAGTCACATCTGTGTCTTCCAACCTCAGGGTCTTATTTTCCGGCACGATATCTGGCAATATTCTACTGCTATTCAGAAGGTGTTCAGTGGCTAACTATTCAGAAGTGCTCGGCCTCTCCTTCCTTATCTTAGTCTAGAAGATCTGCTGAAACCTGTCCTCCATGGTTGACCCTGCAGATATTTAAAGTATTGGTGTCATAGCGCCCAGCATCACAGCAACATACAAGCCACCACTGTACAACAGACTGACTGATGAGTGGTGGCATCTAATACCTTACTGGAGTCCTGGTATGGCACTGTGGGTTAATGCGCCAGACTGCCAAGCCCTTTGAGCTGCAAGGTCAGCGGTTCAAGCACACCAGCTGCTCTTCAGAAACCCTATACAGAGTCACTATAGGTTGGGACCGACTTGACAGCACTTAACAACAATACCTTACTAGTATCTAAGTACCTGTTGGCTACATCACTTGCGATTTAGGAGGGCAGTGATCCTATTGTAAAACAAAAGCAATCCAGGCACTGCTCCATGAGTTAGGGGTTGAATTGTGTTCCCAAAATATGTGTTGCAAGTCCTAACCCATATCTCTATCAAAGGAGCCCGGGCACGACACTGTAGGATAAGCACTAGACTGCTAACCACAAGGTTGGTGGTTCATACCTACCAGCTGCTCCTTGGGAACCCTATATAGGGTTGCTATGAGACGAACCAACTCAATGGCACTTAACAACAACAGCTCTTATGAAAAGTCATCCTGGTGGCAGACCAATTAACTCCTAACTGAAAATTTGGCACTTAAAACCCGATTCAGTAGGTCCGCAGGTGAAACATCTGTTGAGTTGCTTCTGTAAAGACTATACACTGTAGATAGGTATATCCCTGCTGGTTAATGTACTGGACTACAAGGTCAGTTTGAAAGCAAGGTCGGCAGTTCAAGCTCACAAGTCGCTCTTTGGAAACCCTGTACAGGTTCGCTATGAGTCAGAACCGACTCGACGGGACTTCCAACAACAATGGGGTGGCTCAAATCTGTCATGCAGGGTCGCTATGGGTTGAATCAACTCAATAGCTTCTAAAACAACATTCCTGTGAATATACTCCCATTTATGAACACAGTTTTTCTTTGTTTCGTTAATGAGATCGACTCCATGTACAGTGAGCTAGAAACCAATCACTTTTACAATATAAAAGGATTTGATTACACACAGAAGCAAAGAAACACACATGGGAGTGGTTTTCATGCCACATCAGGATCACCCAGGAACTGAGGGACAGAGGTTGAAAAGAGGCAATGGCCTTTCCTAGAATTAACTGAGAAAGAAAGCCATATTCTTTTTCATATTTCTAGCCACCTACACCTGGTGTTGTGAAGTGCCACTGAATCAGTTCCAACCCATAACAACCCTGTATAGGGTTTCTGAGGAGCAGCTGGCAGGTTTGAACCACCTTCAAGGCCAAACCAGGACTCCAAACCTGGTGTTGTTTTTGTTTAAGTGCCATAGAGTTGATCTGACCCATAGTGACCCTGTATAGGGTTTCTGAGGAGTTGAACTGCTGACCTTATGTTTCATACC
>NW_006408835.1:2373901-2379740 GCF_000296735.1 Chrysochloris asiatica
TTGCATGTTACTGTGATTCTGGAAGCTATGCCACTAGTATTTCAAATACCAGTAGGGTTAACCATGATGGACTGGTTTCAGTGGAGATTCCAGAGTAGATTAGGAAGAAAGACTTGGTGCTATGTTTCTGAACTTTTTCTAACAAGAACCCTACTATCAGAACAGAATATTGTTCAGCATGTTACCATGGTGGAATGGGGCCTGACCAGGCACTGTCTCGTCCTGTTACACACTGGAGCGCATGAGTCTGTGTTGACTCAATGACAGTTAACAACAAGTATAAAATTAAGTGTGATGTGCCCATATATTTATTGATGTTAAAATCAACAATCAAAAGTTTGGGCAAAGAAATACGAGCAAAAAATGATTTGATTTGAATTGAAGGCATGCACTCAAAATGTGGTTTACTTCTAAGTAAATTAGCAAAAGGGTTAGCCGATCATTTGGTAAACTGTTAATAGTGATTTTCATTAGATTTTGTGAGAGCTGCTTTTTCTTACCATTCCAAGGTGGGAAAAAAACCACACATTTTATTATAGATTTAACAAGCTTGTACAAAGTTAATATGAAAGTTTTGGTCCTAAATTTGATGAATCCATTTTTTCCTTAAAAATTTTAGAATATGAATTAGTTCTTTCACACTGATTCCAATTAACATTGTTTCTTAAACATCATCTGTATGAAGCTAGAGTTCTGGTGTGGTGCTGTACAATAAGCACTGGACTGCTAACCACAAGGTCGACGGTTCAAACCCAGCAACCACGCCTCAGAAACACTATACAATTTGTTGAGTCTGATTGACTTGATGGTGGCATTTGTGGTGCTGCAGGTTAATGTGCTGGACTTCAAGGTCGGTTTGAACTGCAAGGTCAGTGGTTCAAGCCCTTCAGCCATTCCATGGAAACTCCATACAGGGTAACTATGAGTCAAGACTGACTTGAAGGCACTTAACAACAACAATAACAACATATGAGGTAATATCATGCACTTTAATTTCTGAGTTCTTTTTCTTGTTCTAAATATAACCAAATTGATTATAGATTTCCTCTTAGGAAACAGGTTTTTGTTTTTGTTTCTTTTCCTTGACCAAATGCTTTTAAGATGTTGGATTGGTTAGACTCTCGGAATGAAAACACTGAAGCAACTGAAACATGTACTGCAATTTCCTTGTATTTGTTTTCTGTTAATACTAGATAAATCATAGATTTTGTCTATTTGATTTTTTTTTCTTCTGCCAACTTGTTGCAGTAGTATGTTATAGCTAACAGTTTACAACCAGGCTAATATTTAGCAAGAATTCTATCTATGTTTTAGAAACAAAAACAAGTAGTAAGTTAAGTGACTATGTGCTCTTAGCATGGTCACTAGGCAGACTTCTTTCAAATAAGCAATCTCCAAAGAAGAGCAAGGGAACAGGGTAATTGACATCTAATGAATGAGGAAACTTACCACATGGCAGAGCAGTCAAAATTCACCAAAAGCCATTTGTGGGGATTAAAGTTAAATGAATCTGCAAACTGTCAGGGAGAAAGAACAACAACAGTCAAAAAGAAAACATTTTAGTTATGAAACAAGGACTTTACACACAATAAATGAAAATAAAACCTAGAGGTCGTACCATGAGACCCCAGGGAGGCAGGAAAGTGAAGTGAAGTCATTGAAATCATGGAATTAGGTCACGAGGACAATTGGGATCCGTATTTCCATCTGTAAACTGCTAAAAACTGTAGACTTGAGTTGTCACTTGACCTCTCTCAGTGGCTTTTCTTCCTTTTAAAATGTTAATAATAAACCATTCCTCATGAAACATACAGCTAAATATAAATCTGATTCTGGGTTGAAGCACCAAAGAGGCAGAATTCTGCAGGCACAGAATCTCCATTTTGAGTCCCAGCTCAATTGTCCACTCCACATGAACTGGGGTGGGAATTTCTAATTCTTGGACACTTGAAGTAGCAGCAATAGGGGTCTCAGCCCCACACCTGACAGAGAAAACCCTCAAGTGTACACGTTGTTGTTACAGATGATTTGTGGTTATTAAAAGCCCCGTGGTAGCCTCAGGAAACACATGTGTTTAAAACATATTTATTGCCTTCTAGGAGTTTGTGGTTCAATGGTGAAATCTGATAGGAAAACAGCTCATCTAAAGGCAATGTGAAAGTGACCAGGAGAAAACTACAAACAGGGCACCTGGTTTGTCCAGAAGAGGAGGAAGAGAATTTGCTGTGAGAGGCAGGGGAGTGTGCCCTGCAGAGATGGCATCTTACAGGACTGGTAGCCAGTTCACTTGCCAGGGATGAGTGAGGGTCATGGATCCTAAACCTAGATAGGCTTCACCTACGATGACTCTAATCCTCAAGACACAGGCATGCTCAGAAAGTGTTTGTGGAAGAGTGAAACGAAGAACCTCATTTTTTTCTGCAAAATAGAGCTTAGAGCAAGAAACACCAATTTTGATCTTAGTTTTTCCACTCCCTAGCTGAGGGCCCTTGGTGAAGACATGCTGTAGAAATTTATAAATGAGCGATTGGGTCGAGATCATCTCTAAAGCCTTTATATTAAAGTTTCCTATAGTTAAGCGTTTATATCTCTATTTGGTGTAGGGTTATCACATTCCATGCAAAGGAGGCATTTTGAAGACTGAATCATTCATAACAAGGCACACCCTGACAAAAGGTACAGGGGTTATAGTTATCTGTTGTTAACAAAACATAAGAGTCCTACTTTTGCTTACAAAGTTAAATCTTATTAACATTTTATCTCACATACTTATATTTGTACAGGTTAAAGTCACATAAAATTTGTGTTTATTGTATTTCAAATTACTGAAATATTTGGGATAATCAGCACTTTAATTCAAATTTCCATATTCAGAAATTATACTAATCTTCAGTCCTATGTCCTATATTTAATTAAGATTTACTTTGTCCTGTGAGGTTTTGTGAAAGTGGGACAGGACTGGGCAGTGTTTCGTTCGTTCTCGTGTGCATAGGGTTGCCGTGAGTTGGAACCAACTCAATGTCACCCACCAAGAACCACATGGAGCTCTGGTGTGGTACTGTAGCATAAGCACTAGACAAGGTTAGCGGCTCAAACCCAGCAGTTGTTCCTCGGAAACCTTATACATGGTCGGTATGAGTCAGAACTGACTTGAACTCACTTTAGAACAACCACACAAAACACTTTATGCCTGTGGTTCCCTCAACTTTATGAAACAGCAGAAGTCATGGGACATCCATTTTCCTGTGCACAACAGGAAGGTGACAGTCTAGAGTAAGCAGGGGTAACACCATTTTTCATTTGGTTGATTGGTTTATCAGCTTCATCTTAATACATTAACAGTTTTGCCAATTAATTAAACTTATCTTTGTTTTCTAAAGAAGTTGTACAAATAACATCAAAGTTTACTGTTTTCCTAACAGTTAGAGACTCCCTGGGTGACAGTCACAAGCAACTTGCTCCAGCTTCACCCATCAATGGAGTAACTGCCATGTTCTTCAGGAGAAAATAAGAGATTTCATCTTCTCTGAGCTGTCATATCTCTGAGCTGTCATAAAGGGTAATTTCTTACATTTTTCAAAATACATGCTCTTGTCTGTCATCTGACTGATAAACAGGGCTTGAATCCTCCTGAAGGGTTAGAGATTCTGCCACAGAGATGAATCTATAATTGGAGCAGAAATCAGGGTACCAGACTGACTCAGCTTTATGATGGAAACCTCGAAATCTTCCCTCCTGAGCAACTCCACAATTCTTCTCTTCTAGTTTTAGTAATGAGCACTGAGGAGGCAACAAGGACAAGTGGCCAGCTCAGCACTGGAGGGACATTTGAGTATCTTATGCTAACTTTCCACACATCGATCCACTCATTTCCTCCCATGCTTCAATAAAAATAATATTTAAAGAGAGCCCGGAAATTAAAGCAAGTTCTGTTTGTTGACAAAAGGAAACAAAAGGTTAAAGAGGAGCTTTGTTTGCTAGGAATTTTATTAGTTCCCTCCTATGGGGCTGATCTGTTTAAATTTCTTTCATTACACAACAGGGATATTTGCCTCCTGCTGACTGAGGGAAAGGCTCTTATCTGTGAGAGCAGGGACACAACAGGATATTGAAGCCTTTTATCTGACCCACTGAGCAGCAAGGCCCTCGGCCAGGCAAGGAGATAGAGGCAGGAGCAATAATGCAGGCAAAATTGAAGTGACTCATTGTTGGGCACGAAACACTGTCTGCTGCTGATAGGATCTAGCTGAATGTCAGTGGGGTGGTCTGACAATTAGGCACCTTCTCTATGACAGACAAAACCTCACATTGTCAGCTCACTGGGAAGAGAAGAGTGGGAAATGATCACGAAATCCTAAACCAGGTTCCTAAAGCTAGAAAACGCATCTAGCCTGGGTCAGGGTCTTAAGGAGACATGTAAATCCCAGATGAGCACATTGTCCTTCCGTTGAAACTGTCCAGGGACTGTCATTTTAAAGGATTTATGTCCTGGTGTGGAGCTGTGGGTTAATGCGCCAGACTGCAAAGCCATTTGAACTGCAAGTTTGGCAGTTCAAGCTCACCAGCTGCTCCTTGGAAACCACATACAAGGTCGCTATGGGTCGGGACTGACTCAATGGCACTCAACAACAACATTAAATAAAAGTTATTTATAAGAACTAGCTGTTAATCAATCTCCTTAGGGGTTCTTCCTCTTTTTTGCTGACCTTCCAACTTAACAAGCAGGATGCCTTCTTCCAGGGACTGATCCCTCCTGATAACATGTCCAAAGTACAAGAGAGAAAGTTTTACCATGCTGGCTTCTCAGAAGCATTTTGGCTGTACTTTTTCCAACACAGATTTGTTTTTTCTTCTGGCAGTCCATGGTACTTTTAATATTCTTCTCTAACACAATATTTCAAATGCATCAATTCTTCTGCAAACTTCCTTATTCATTGTCCAACTTTCAATGCATATGGGGCTATTGAAAATGCCATGGCTTGGATCAGTCCGAAGTTGAAACTAACTTCAGGACACCTAACAAGAAGTCCTGGTGTGGTGCTGTAGGATGAGCACTGGATTGCAAGGCTAATTTGAACTGGAAGGTTGGAGGTTCAAGTTCACTAACAGCTCCTTGGAAACCATATACACAGTCAATATGGGTTCAGGCTGACTCCATGACACTGAACAACAAACTATGACAACAATGTGCACCCCCATATTAGCTGCCATCAGGAAGTTGCAGACTACCAGCTGTTAACAACATATTATCACAATTTCTACATCTCTCCACCCCAACACTTATGTAGAAATTTGGAAGATTCGATTTATCTGCAAGGATTGATCTAAGTCCTAGCATGCATTGGGTGCTCAGTAGAATGTTGCTGAATGAATAAATAAATAGATGGCTAATCAATCGGAATGCTACTTTATTCATTCCTAATAGGCACTATTTTTCCAAATATCAGGGTATTTGTATTGTATACCTGTAGTACTTACTTTCTGGTACATATCACTGTATTATATGAAGTGAAATTAGCAATTAGAATATTGTTTGGCAGGCATGACATGAAATCAAAGAAAGGGCTTTGAGGAACAGTTTCTCCAGACTATGGAGAGAAATAATAATAACAACTAGAAGGAAAAGTTCAAAATGGATGTCAGAAGAGACAATGAAACTTGCTTTCCAGCGTAGAGATGCTAAAGCAAATGGAAGAAATGCGGTGGTACAAGAGCTGAACAGAAAATTTCAAAGATCAGCTCAAGAAGATAAAGTCAACAAAATGTGCAAAGATCTGGAATCAGAAAACCAAAAAGGAAGATTACGGTCAGCATTTCTCAAGCTGGGGGAAGTGAAGAA